>NC_140566.1:6151449-6346449 GCF_057381845.1 Rhamphochromis longiceps
TGATAATTGTAACTACTGGTTCCCAGTAGTTCATTTCTTTGACATTGTTAGTCTCTCTGCATATTGATTCTGGATATCAGTTCTACTTGCATTTGCTCTGGCACTACACTCAGCTGACTTTAGTTCCTGCGCCAGAGATAGAAAATAGTGGCACAGTCTACAATATGGATAGACATAGACATTTTTATTGCACAAAAAAGGATGAGAGCCAATGTTAAAGTGCAAACTTCATCCAGGAAATGAAAAAACAGAATTATTCAACACAATAATAAAATGAATAACACAACTTCGGCTCTTTGCAAGGACCTGTACTGACAGCATGCTAATGCTAAACTAGCCATGAACCATAGTAACGATAAAGCTGAGTGAATGCCGACCCCAGCCTAGTGGCCAGAGCCTGAACTTCAATAGGTAACAAATGAATGACCAGTCACATAGCCTCTGTTTCTACCTGTTCCTGTTTCTAAAGTAGAATCACTGTGCCGAACACTTTAAAGTCTCTTTGTGCTTGTTTTCATCTTTGCTTTGTGTTGTCAGCTTTGTGTTCACACATAAATACTAAGAGAAAGATCATATGTGTGTCCTTATTAGGATAGTGATTTGTGGTGGTGTGTGGGACTCTATCATATTCATATATTGTTAAATGATGATTGCTAGACAACATGTTTCAGGTCATTTTACAGAGAAATGTGTAAGTAATGTAATGTGCACTATAACAAATTGCTTTGTCCTACAAGTAATTAAGTAATGTACTGCATTATTTTTAAGAAAAAAGTTGTATGCAATACGTGTAACACATTACTATTTTTAGTAATAACCCCAATAATGATCACTACAATAAGTGGAAATACCTCCAACTTGCACATTTGACCACACAGCATTTAATTTTCATAAATGTAATCTGTTTAATATGCTGCTTAGCAATGGTGGTGACTCTCAAAGTGGAGCCAGTGAGAACCCAACGAGAATCAATAAGAGAACTAGTAAGGAATCCAATTAATAGGTGATATTGATAATGGAATCTAAATCACTAAATTCCTATCAGTTCCCATCATTGCTGGTTTGCCCTTCTCATCCTGTTTATTCATGCTGGATTGTACAATAATTACACTAAGGTTGGCTATAGTAGCATTTCAAATGTTTTCAGAAGTCTGCATGTGAATTAAAGTTAGCATAAATATTCTTTTGTGGAGAAAGACAAAAAGAACAATTTGGTTAGCATCTACCACTGAGCTCTTGTACTCAAGGTGGAAAACAATTTAATATGCTGCCTTTTCATAGACAGTGTAAAAGTGGGTACAGCTGTGTCACAATTTAAAGAGCTCCACATTATGTTATTAGATGTTAAAAATGCATTAACCAGGAAATGCTAAAAGAGGTACAACGCCAGCACTGCTAGCCACCCATATTCAATAAAATGAACATGTGAATGAAAGTCTGTACTTGTAAGGAATTAAAGAGCTCTCAGTCAACGTGCTTGTAGTGCTGATCACAAGGTAATATATTTACACTATGCATCATGTTCCTTCATTTGGTTTCACTTCAGTGCTACTATTATTACTTTAGCCTGGATCCGGGAACATAACATACAATGGGTCCCATATGAAAAGGTGCCTTTGAACTGAGAAAGCTGGTACTGTGGAAGCCGGTGTTGTGCCTTCTACCAATCAGCAGGAAAACAAACTTAGTTTTTTTCCACTTCACCGGAGCATGAGTAGCCCCCCACCCACAGCCTCTGCCTTTGTGTTTCATCACATTTCTCATGCTCGAAGGTTTGGATCTCTTTCTGCTTCCTTCCCTTGAAGTTGGGTGTACCTCTGAATTAACAACGACCCCTGACAAGACACTAAATCTGACAAAGTTAACTGTCATGGATGTCTATTGCTCTGAGATAAGATGGCAGATTAGAAAACTCAGTGACAGTGATTCCTTTTATGTTACAGTTGCATAATAATTTGCTATGACGGAAGAGTTAGCGTCTATTATAGATTTGGTGACTGTTAGCACAGGAGCAGAGGCTTTGATGTTGGCATATGTCAAAGGTTCAGAGTCATCCTAAAACAACTCTGAGTAGAGGCGCTATGTTTCCTTTATTTTCTTCACACTATCTATTCACATCTGCAATAAATCAAATGTTTGATTTCACTTAAATATTTCTAATTGTCTTGTTTTACCTAGAAGTTTCATAAAAGCAGAAACCACAAAGGTGCTGTATTTCAGAATGAATGAGCTCTTTAAATGCATCTGAAATCAGTACTACAAAATCCAAGGAGTTTGTTTGTTGCTGTCTTTGATTCTCTATGTGACTCCTGCATCTCACACATGACATCAATTCAATTTTTTCAGTTTTATTTGTTGACCAAATCACAATAACAGTCGCCTCAAGGTGCTCTATATTTTAAGGTAGACCATATACATACAGAGAAAAACCTAACAATTATATAGCCCCCTATAAGCAAGCACTTTGGTGACAGTGGGAAGGAAAAACTCCCTTTTAACAGGAACAAACCTCTGGCAGAACCAGGCTCAGGGAGGGGCGGGGCCATCTGCTGCGACCGGTTGGGGTGAGAGAAGGAAGACAGGATAAAAGACATGCTGTGGAAGAGAGCCAGAGATTAATAACAAGTATGATTCAATGCATAGATATGAGGGGCCGTACAAGCCAAAATTCATTCTTTCACTCTCACACACATACATTCTTCTTTCACACACTTATACTTTCACTCTCACATACATATATTTTCACTCTCACATACATATATTCTTCTTTCACATACATATACTTTCACTCTCACATAGTTTTATTTTAATTTTTATATTTAGATCTTTATATTCTCATGTTTACACATATTTGACTGATTTAATAGTCGACGCGTCATTTGAAGCTTTGTAAGATCACTTTTCCTTCATTTTTGCGTTTACCTGTGGACGGGATTATTTTTTAAAACGGAAACGGAAAATCTCCGTTTTCAAAAATACCTGTGTAAGTGTGGACGTAGCCGAAATCTTTTATAATAATAAATAGGTTTGAACGTCATGGGAGTGCGCATTGTGCTGCCTGCAGTTACTCTTCCGGCCACATGGTTCGCTTTTGGTAGCACCCTCAGTAAACTATGTAGTGCTTTTAAAGACACCTCAAAACGATACTTTCTACTAGAAAATGGCATATAATAATAAACACAGAATACCATATTTTTAGATTATAAAAAGAAAACAGTAAGAAAGAAGTTAGCTATAGGACATCATCTTTCATTGAGCACAATGGCTAGCTGCTAATAAGCTAGCACACGCTCCGACTTAAAAGTTGGCAGCTACACAATTTCTCCTCTAAAACAAGGCACTTTTGAAAAGACCTGGCTATATTGTCAAAAAAAAAAATAGTATTCAAGCAGAGAAGAGAATGGTAGCACCACCAAAAGTTCAAAAAACAACTGTTACAAGCTTCTATGATAAATAGCATTATAGATTTAGCTGATAAAGAAATACACAATTGGATATATGGAAAAATAATATGTTACCTTACCTGAAGGTGTAGTTTTATCCAAAAAGTACAGAGAGGCCAAGAGCAGCTGCATTCATTTAGGTGATCCTGAAAGAGCGCAAAATTTTCAAAGAAGGCGGACCGTTGTGTAACTCAGTAACTTTGTGTTCTTGTGACAAAGACTGCTTTGAGAGAAAATAATTTAGGTTCGCCACACGAATAATAATTGCAGTAACGCTGGAGTGCTACATTTGCGTTGAATGAGATTAAAAATAATGTTTAAGCTTAAAGAGGGGCTTGAATTGATTTCTTTGAGTTTACAAATACTTAAGTGCAAAAATGTACTCCTCCTACCCCCAGTGCCCCAACAAACTCATTCATTTTGTGTTCAGAATCAGCCTCTGCTGGTTTTGAATAATTTTAGGTTTACACAAAGAAAATCAAATTAATTTGGTATTTTTTAATTGCATTTGTGAACAACTAACATAATTTGCATGTGTTCTTTGAAAGGAGGACCTGAATCTGTTTTTTGAGTGTGGAAAGGACTGCGGACTATAACGGACTATAAACGACCAGCTTCTTCAATGATGAATGCAGATGCTTCACTGGCTGATGAGCTGAACACGTTTTATGCTCGCTTCGACGCCGCAGTAATTAAAACAACAAACGGCTGCGCGCGCTCGGAGTGCACCAGTGAAGAAAATGCATTCGTCATCACAGAGCATGCCGTGAGGAACACCTTCAGGAGGGTGAACACCAGGAAGGCAGCAGGACCAGATGCAATCCCTGGCCGGGTCCTTAGAGCCTGCGCTGATCAACTAGCACCGGTGTTCACGGAGATCTTCAACCTCTCCCTGGCCCAAGCTGTGGTTCCCACGTGCTTCAAACAGTCCATTATTGTCCCTGTTCCAAAGAAACAACAGCCCGCTTGCCACAATGACTACCGTCCAGTAGCACTGACTTCAATTGTGATGAAGTGTTTTGAAAGACTGATGAGAGATCACATCACTTCTTCACTTCCTGCCACCATCGACTCACTTCAGTTTGCTTACCGGACTAATCGTTCCACAGACGATGCCATATCTCACCTGCTCCACACACCCCTGAGTCACCTGGACACTGGCAGAGGGAATTATGTTAGGATGCTGTTCGTGGACTACAGTTCAGCATTCAACACAATAATTCCCTCTAAGCTTTTCACCAAGTTGACGGATCTAGGACTCAGCTCATCACTGTGTCAGTGGCTCCTCAACTTCCTCACAGACAGACCCCAATCAGTGAGGGTGGGAAAACAAGTCTCCCCCTCCATCTCACTCAGCACTGGAGTGCCTCAGGGCTGTGTTTTAAGCCCCCTGCTGTCCTCACTGTACACTTATGACTGTGTAGCCACATCCGACACCACCTCCATTGTCAAGTTTGCTGACGACACTGTTGTTGTGGGCCTGATCTCTGACAACATCGAGATGGCCTACCTGGAGGAGATTAGGAACCTGGAGACCTGGTGCCAGGAGAATAACCTCCTCCTAAACATCAGCAAGACTAAGGAGCTGATCGTGGACTTCATTACAAAGCAGGCGAGGAATTACAAACCCCTCATCATCAGTGGCACGCCAGTGGAGAGAGTGGACAGTTTCCGATACCTGGGTGTCCACATCACTCAGGACCTGTCATGGTCCTGTCACATCAACACCCTGGTTAAGAAAGCCCGTCAGCGTCTCTTCTTCCTCAGAAGACTTAGAGACTTCCATCTGCCACTGAAGGTGCTCAAGAACTTCTACTCCTGCACCATCGAGAGCGTCCTGACGGCAAACATCTGCACCTGGTTTGGGAACAGCACCAAGCAGGACAGACGAGATCTGCAAAGGGTGGTGCGCTCGGCAGAACGCATCATTCAATCAGAGCTCCCTGACCTGCTGTCCATCTACACCAAGCGGTGCAAGTCCAAAGCTAGGAAGATTATGATGGACCTCTCCCATCCCAACAATGGACTCTTCTCACTGTTGAGGTCTGGGAAGCGCTTCCGCTCCCTTAAGGCCAAAACAGAGAGAATGAGGAGGAGCTTCTTCCCCCAGGCTATTCGGGGCCTGAACCAGGTGTAGGACTGGACTCTCCCAAACACGTCACTATAAGACTGGACTCTCACACACGTCACCACACGCACCACCACACATTTCCTATAATCCTATAATTCCTATAATTTATAATCCTTATCTTTATAATCTCTTCTGCTATTTGCACATTCTTTACTGTACATTCCTAAGTTAATTTGTAAATTTTTGTAGTAAACTGTAAATTGTAAATATTGTAAAACTTTTCTTCTGTCATTTAATGGTCGGGCATTGTACAGCTACAAGCATTTCACCCCCATGTCATACTGTGTATGGTTGTGTGTGTGTGACAAATAAAATTTGAATTTGAATTTGAATTTGAATTTGAGAGTGAGCTGTTTTGGTGGAGGCACATTCTTGGAGTATGTCTTGTTAGTTTCTGTTTTTAAATCAGGACTTGAAGTAGTTTAAATGATAATTGTGCTATCTCTGCTGAAGTAAATTGGGAGCAAAGGCTCCCAATCCTTCCTAATCCCCTTAGTAGGAGTGGGAAGATGAGCATGGATGTTGTTGCTTAGCTTATTTTAGGTACCTACTTTCCAAACATCTAGAAATATCCATCTACACATTTTGCTATTGCATTTTCTGACACTGGCATTTGTCATAAATGTATGATTTATCTTCTCAAACACATCATTGCAAGTCATTCTAGCCATGCATACTATATCATTATGTACTTCTTCTTGTGCCATTAGGATAACACATTGTAGCATTTCTGTTCCTTTCCATGTGAATGAAACCCATTTACCAGTAGAATGAAGGTTAAAATTAGAAAAAAATATTGCAGAGAAAATCATTCTCAGCACTTTTGGCTAGATGTTCAACAAATATTAAAGGAAAGCATTAGTTTCCTCCTTTGATCGCTTCTGGATTTCATTTTCTAATTAACTACTTACTATAAAACCTTGGTTGTGCTGATATGAAGGATGATGCATCCCCAGCCACAAGCCACAACTTAGCAAGCCCGGTGGCAGGGGAGGTATGTTTTTTTCAATCACCTGCCTACTGGCATTATCAAGCTGGAGACCCTTCACTTACTCTGCAAACAGATGCTACTTCATTAAATTCTGTGGTCACTATAACAATGGTTCCAAACCGCACCACCCACCACAACCATCCCATTCCATTTAAAACTTCTTAAAAGTCCAGCATGTTACATTTTCCTCTCATTGAATCATACATTCATTCCATGGCATTAGTTTAACTGCTGTAAGCAAAAGATAGAGAAGTCTCTTAATTGCAGTTTAATGCAAGGCAACAGTACAGCATCCGCATCACTGCAGCCGCAGTCCAACTCCGTCTGCCCATCTCCCGCTCCCCTCACTAGTGAACAAGACCCCGTAATATTTAAATTCCTACACTTGGGGCGATAACTGGCCCCTGAGTTGGAATGGGCACTTCACCCTTTTCTGGATGTGGACCATGGTCTAAGACTTTGAGGTGCTGATTCTCATTTACATCGGGTCTCACTTAGCTCTGAACCGCTCCAGTGCGAACTGGAGGCCACCTCCTGATGAAGCCAACAGAACTGCATCATCTTCAAAAGCAGAGATGAGAAGCTGAGAAGAAATTCTGTCCATAAAAATGAACAAAATCTGTCACAAACGAGTTCCAAAAAATCAGAAGTAGTGATGCCATCTTGATGGTGTAAATTATCTGTGAAGCCTGTTGGGAAAACAGGACCCAAATGCAGGACTTCCAGAACAAAGACAATGAGTATATTTTGAGTGTAAAACAATACAGTGCAAAACAGTTTCAATATCAGCAGTGACTTTCCAGTGCAGTGAATTCTTTTCTAAAAGCTGTTGCCACAGCTCCCACAGCAACATTTACGAAAACACACTTGGCTCCCTCGACACGCTACACAGTTTCCTGAATATGAACAAAACACAGCTGTTAATGTCATGAGAGAAGGGGATTGGACCCAAAATGCAGACTCAATAGGCAGAACAACTAAAACACTGCTTTATTGCTGGATGTCCTAATACAAAAACAAAACTGGGAAAACATCGGAACTAAACTAATGAACATAACAACGCAGGACAGAGGCCGACGCTGAATATACACAAGGGCAGATGAGGAAACAAACCACAGGAGGAAACAGACTGACCATAAACTAACAAGACAGCTGAACATGAAACATGGTAAATGGCCTGCATTTGTATAGCGCTTTTCTAGTCCTTAAGGACCCCAAAGCGCTTCACACTACATTCAGTCATTCACCCATTCACACTCACATTCACACACTGGCGATGGCAAGCTACATTGTAGCCACAGCTGCCCTGGGGCGCACTGACAGAGGCGAGGCTGCCAGACACTGGCGCCACCGGGCCCTCTGACCACCACCAGTAGGCAAACATGGGGTTAGTATCTTGCCCAAGGATATTTGGCATGCAGCCAGGAGGCAGCCTGGGATCGAACCACCGACCTTCTGATTAGCGGCTGACCTGCTCTGTCACCTGAGCTACAGCCACCCACTAAACATAGGACAAGAGACTGTCAAACTGAAACAGGAAATAGTGGCACACAGACAGACGAAACCCAGGAAACAGAGGGAGAAGAAATGGGGCCCATGACTGGAGAAACAGGCAACTAGACAAACATCAAGACAAGACTGACCTAACTAGGAGAATACTGAGGGAAAGACACAGAGATTTGATAAAAAGACATGAACTGGACCAACACCCAATACAACCTAAACTAGAAATACTAAATAAACTCCAGTGTGTAAGCAAAATAAACTAGAAAATATAAAATACACTGAGAACATAATGAATAAACTAGACTCAAGCATCTTAAGCATCTCCGCAAAGTGTGGTTGCATTGACCTCTGCTCCTTGGAAATGTGTTGTAATATTTTTTTGCGTCCATCCAGTCAGTCTTCCTGTATCATTAGCATTCGCTTGACAGGGCTCAAATCCACTGGGTCCTGTTAGGTAATAAATATATAATCTTAAATGCTTTTATGCTGATTATATTGGTTTATATAAGAGAGGCCCAGACTTCAGTGTAAAACTAGGTTGCAGGCTGACAGGAAATTACATGCTTTTGCAGAGCGTGCTTTTGCAGCTAGAAAGTGAAACCAACTAGGCTGTTTGATCGAAACTTAAAGTTTGGTGTGATGTAGAGAGCGAGTATATAAATACCTAGGCTTCCGTTTGTGCTTCAGACCTGGGGTTGTGTGTTTTGTGTTCAGGTCTCCATATCCGGATATGTAAAATAAAGATCATTTTTAAAGTAACAGGACCACTTTGAGCCCTGTGTCTTTCTTGGCCGTAAAGAATACTAAAGAACCGGAATTTAATAGTCCATTCTGGCTGGATCATTCGGTCAAATCTGTCAGGAAAATAGGACCCAATGCAGGACTCCCAGAATGAAGACAGTGAATTTATTTAGAGTATAACGTAATCTTTTCAGCAGTGACTTCCCAGCTTCCAGTACAGTGACTCCTCTTCCAAAAGCTTCTTTCTCCACAGCTTCCACAGCAATATTTACAATAACACACATGGCTCCCTCCACATGGTTCTCCTTACTTGCCAAAACACAGTTGCACGAGCTGACTGTTGCCACACAACGATCCAGTGTTGACTGAAGCACAGCCACTCTGTTAAGTAGGTCTCTAGTGATGAGCTACAAACATGTGATCATTGTCAGGTGTGGCTGGCTTCAGAGTGGAAAACTGTCAAGGCCCCATGTTCATATGAAGGCGAGAACATGTGCACACACACACGCACATAAACGTACAAAGAGGGAAAGCAGGGACAATGAGCAACAACAAACAAAAATAGAAGCATCAGGTGAGGACATGAGGACTAAAACATTACCACACCTGCAAAATAATGGCTAATAAAATGGATCACTTTATAGTCCAGTGAAATAAGCCCTATAATAGTTATTTCTAACATATTTTTCTTGGAGTGTTCAATAGTAGCTTTGCATGATTAAAAAACGTTTTTTCTTATATTCATCCTTGGTGCAACACCTCGCTCCTTCTGTCATTCTATTAGCGCATTCCTGAATAATTTTAGAGTTAGGGGACAATCGCTTTTTCACACAGGGCCAATTATGTTTCAATTTCTTTCTCCTTAATCATAAACACCTTCATCTAGAAACGTTTGTGTTTACTTATGTTATCTTTGTCTAATATTTAAATTTGCTTAATAATCACATTTAAGTGTGACAAAAATATAGGAAATCAGGAAAGGGGCAAACACTTTTTCACAACACAGTAACATTAATACTATAAATGTGGCCAGGTCTGTACTCTAAGGAGCTTGGAAAGAAAAGCGTCTGGACGTCTTTAAGTTGCTTGAAGACGTTTCAACTCTCATCCAAGAAACTTCTTCCGTTCTAGGGCAGAATGGAAGAAGTTTCTTGGATGAGAGTTGAAACGTCTTCAAGCAACTTAAAGAAGTCCAGACGCTTTTCTTTCCAAGCTCCTTAGACTACAATGACCTGGATCACTGAGAACCTTCACAGACCAGGTTTGTACTGTTGTATTTTTGTTTTCTTGATATGAAATTATTTATGATCAATTAAGGCACATGCCCATTCTCATCTGTCCTTTTCTTCTATGAATGTCAACCCAGCATTTTGGGCTAATGTGGTTTTAAAGTTCAAGTCAATATGAGAGAGTTAAATTACAGTGAAGGACAGTAACGTCTAACCCTTGACTTGAGGTTATCCTCTTACAGAGCACACTCAATCAATGAGCCTGCCACACACACAAATCAAATTTCCTTGGTGAAAGTTAAAATCCTGTCGTACTTAAAATTAGTCTGATGCTTGTCTAATAAGCAATGTGGCATAGATACATGATGAAGAAAATCAATCATGTATAACATCACACCGAGCCAGAGAATTGAGAGATTTGTCAGCTAATTTCATGCTAATTGAGTCCCCATCCCTGGGGTTATTTTTAACCTCATCATGGGTCTGACCACATGCAATAGCAAGTACTTCGCTTATTTGTCATTAATTAGAGTAAAAACATCAATCACGATTCTTCTTTCTACCCTCAGTACCTGCCAGGATCACTAACATATCAAAGGACGTCACGGTGAATGAAGGCAGCAACGTCAATCTTATGTGCCTGGCAGTTGGTCGACCTGATGCAAACATAATTTGGAAGCATCATTCACCAAGGGGTAAGCCATGGTTTATTTTTATTTCATTGTTCAGCTGATTACTGTGTGTAAATCCTGTGATAGAGTACCCCGTAGCAGAACCTTTTGGATTCCAGTTGAGTTGTAAACTCATGGTGGCATAAAAAATTATTTTGTTATTATTTTGAATCATGAATTTGTTACTACACTTTTCTTTTGTCCAAAACTAGAAAATTTATATTGATCTCTATTAACATTCAAGTTGTCAAAGTTCATTTAAAAGTTTCTCAAAACAAATATGTGAAGCAACTCATTACCTCAGTGTAAAGGTGTCTAAACCAACTCCCCACACACTCAGATACACTTGAGATTCCCACACAACACTCCCAATTCTTGTTTCACATGAATTTTCTTCTATATGTAGAACAGCTATTTATCTCTAGATGGAAATTAATCTGTAGCTGTTTTTATTAACGTACACTTTCCACAACAGGGTTTAAGATTAATTATAGGCCGCAACCCTTTCTTCTTTTCAAAGTGGTGGATTTAAGGAGATGAAACTGCACAGTCTGTGGCCTGACAAGAATGAACTCCAATCAAAGTATTACTTGGCTAGAGGCCACAGCTCATTTTTTGATTGTTTGGCTTGTTTGGATTGTTGGCTCCTCACAGCAAAATACCACCTAAGATGCTCTGTGTGCCACTACGTATGTGTATCTTTGTGTGTTTTATGTTCTAATTGCGCTTCCAACTGTGCTTTCAGCAGTGTATGTTATGTGCTGCTTCTCTATAGGATCAGATATTAAGCCTCCAACATAACATGAATGCTTACAGCCAAGCTGTTGCTCTTTCTTTTACAGTTGTCTAGAGCCAGCAAAACCTGGTTTCCACACCGTAGGAACCCTTCACTACCTCAGTCATTCAGTGTTTCTGCCTCCCTGCATTTACTGGTTTCCTTAGTGTTTAAAAATGCTATAAAATAAGTCTTAAGTCATATTCAGTTCAATCCAGTTTAATTTGTATAACACCAAATCACAACTACAGTTGCCCTAAGGCAATTAAATTAAATCAGTTAATCCCTATTAGAATAACTACAGTGTGGACTGGTGTGATTAACACAGACTGCATATTCAATTCAGTTTTAAGTTTTAAGAAATACAAATTATGTTGCATTTCAAAACATACCTTTTATTTTATCAAGAGGAAATTAAAGGAAATAGTAAGTAAAATGTAAATATAAAAAGTCACTCTGTTATGTGATTTGAAACTCCCCCCATATCAGAAAGAAACTCTTTACAACCCACTGTGAGCTGGTGCACAGTTGCAAGAATAGTGGTAAATAGAATTAGAAGTAATAAACTGGCATCAACAGCCAGTCAACCTGGTATATTGCCTTTATGCTTGTGCGTGTATGTGCTCTAGTCAGTGGGGAAAGTAATGGATTATCTTACTTGGCGTTTCTCTGACTAGCACTAAAGAAAAGAAATACTATGTGGGGAGATCTTTGGGCAGCCAAAGAAATTGTTGCTGGCACTCAGAATCGTAAATGTTTTTCCTGCAGAGTAGCATTTCAGACTCGCTTATTACCATTTGCTTTTCATGTTTGTCACTAGTGATAATGAACCATTCCCTCAAAGGATAGTGTTGGTGCTTGTTTGCTCACTTCATTGCCAAACCGTGTTTTTCAAGATTTAAGCTGCTTGAATGTCTCAAATGTCTTAAATCTGCAATGTTGTCTTGCACTTTATATTACTTATATAACTGGCATAAAATGTTCACTCTCAAATAGTGTCAGCAACATAAACGATTGTAACTTTGCATAGAAGGTGCTGCACCTTCACTGTGAATAAGAAAAGAATCTTTGGCAAATGTTACTTATTTTGAACTTAAAATTTCACAAGAAACTGTTTCAAGTGAATTACTGTAAAATTACCGTGTATGTGGAGTACATGAAACACTACATGTACTAAGTCTAATTTATACCACTGACACCTATTCTGAACAACTGTTACACATTTAACACTGTGCATGAAACTGAATTTAAAATTAAAATTCTTGAAGTTACAGTTTTAGAGTAAATGTAGTGCTATCTTGTCCAAATACATAAAATGGCATTGTTGTTAATACTCCTACATTGATTTATGTAAGCTAACTAGTGACAGAACATACATACATACATAACAATAGAGACAGAAACAAACAAAAAAAAGCAGGTCTAAAGGGTGAATTTTGTATTTTTTTCCTGGCTGTAGCAATGAGTTTTATCTTTAAAAAGACAAGGGAAGAATAGCCAATTTGATGCTTTTGATGCCTCTGCCCTTAACCCTTGGATGCACAACCTACCAATACCTACACTCTTCCACGGGTGTGGAAGAGTGCAGAGGACTCCCAAAAAACACACCGAATGGTACATACCAGTTCACTTCCTGCAAGAATGGTTAATCAAATGAAGGCCATGAGCTTATGTTAGATTACATTTTTCCACTCTTTTCCCCTGTCTCTGGCTACTCTTCGTGCCTCCATGTTTGTGCATGTCAGCACCTCCTCTATTATATTATCAGACATGAACATCTTCCATGCATCTATTGGGGAGACAGTACTAAACCCAGGTGCAAGCCCTGGCCAACTATTCAGAATATTGAGCAGGAAGAGGGGCTCATTCTGTTAGACACAATATCCATTTCCTCTTCAGAGGACTTCTCTGTGTCTCACTGGCCTTATTCAGTGGTGTAGTCTGGGTCCTCTATATCTAAGATGTCAGATTCTGAGTCAATGCCTCTGATGGGCTCTTCATCCCCTCCATCCTGGATCATTTGTAGGGCAAGGTCCACAGGGATCCTAGCTGGCCTCATAGTAGCTATGTTACTTTAGATATTAAAAATAAACATCAGAAAGGACAATGTTTGAAATGCACAGAAAAGTATAAATCGTTTGTTACTGTCTAAAAATAAATTCCTGATCCATCAGAAGTGTAAGTGGGACACTCAGAGTTGCTAAGAATTAAAGGTTCATAGAAAATTCCATAGGAACTGCTTGGGGTCATTTTTGATCCCACTTGTGGAAGAGTGGGGTAGTGATACAAAAACTGCATTTTTTAAATTATTGAAAAAATAAATAAAATCGCAAATAGCCTCATGTTACAAACATATTTTATGAGGAATACCTTCAACATGAATATATTACAACTTTTCATTTTTAAGATTTTGAAGAAAAACAACCCATGGGGTCATTTTTGACCCCACGTGTGCATCTAAGGGTTAAGCTCTGAAAGCAGTTCCAGCATAAAGTCGCAAAAGTCAAGCCTTTCCTCCATTAAGAGACAAGAGGCTGTAGTAGAGCTGGCTGCCACACAAGCTGCACTAAAGGTCCTGCAGGAGATAGAATGTGAACAACAAGAACTTGAAAGCCTTGAAGAAGAAGATAGAAAGAGGATTGCATTACAAGAGGAAGAAAATGTGGCAAGAAAGAAAGCACTGGAAGAGAAGTGCTTACAGACTGTTAAGAAGTTAAGTGCGGCAAAGGCACGGCTCCAAGTTTATGAACAAGATGCAAGCTCAGATGAGGAAATAACAGAGTTACTTCATAACCATGCAGCTCAGCAACATAGATCTCCAGGAGCTGTAAGGAGTCCACGTGAGCATCCCGTGATACACCAAACAGATAGTGTCAGTTCCCAGCGTGTACCAGTTCCCACGAATATCCAACAACCTCGCACAGCCATTGAAGTGGAGTGGACCAACATTCCACAGGCCACAATTGACAATCTGATAGACTCCATGCGACGATGTGTTGCACTGCATAAGGCAAATGGTGGTCACACCAGATACTGACCGGTTCTGGGTCCCCAGACCCCCAATAGCGCAAAAAACTGCACATTCCAGGGTGGCCTTTTGTTGTGGGCAGTCTGAGGTACACCTGTGCACTACTCATGATGTCAGATCAGCATCCTGATGTGGCACACCTGTGAGGTGGGATGGATTATCTCAATATAGCAGATGTGCCCACTACCACACATTTGGACTGATTTGTGACCACTGTTTGGGAGGGATGGTTATATTGTGTATCTGGAATGAATTTTAGGTCTCTACGTCCATCCCATGGGGAATGGGAGCAGTAACAAAGGTGTTGCGTTTATATTTTTGTTGAGTGTAATTCCTATTAAGAACAGATGCAGCTTACGACTCAACATGGGATATCCTGGAAGAAAGATTTGGAAGCTCATTTGTGATAGCTAAAGCTTTCCAGGATAAGCTTGCAGCATGGCCCACAATCGGACCCAAAGACAGTGTTGAGCTGAGGGATTTTTCAGACTTCCTTAGAGGCTGCCAGGCTGCAATGTCCCAGATTAAGAGTCTGGAAGTATTGAACGACTGTGATGAAAGTCAAAAACTTCTAACAAAACTGCCAGAATGGCTGGTGGCCAGTTGGAATAGGAAGGTGATTGAGATAGAAGAAACTTGTAGTGTGTTTCCTACTTTCAGTCAGTTTGTAGAATTCATCACAAAGGAAGCAAAAATAGCTTGCAATCCAGTAACTTCTCTTCATGCCTTGAAGTCCAGTGATGGTGAAAAAATAAAGACAACAAAGGCACGAAACGTTGGTGCAAAGGTGCTTGTGAACAACTCTGAAGAGAATGCAGAACCCAAGAGATGCACCTTCTGGGAAAAATGCAATCATGGTATTCAGACATGCTGGAAATTCAAGGAAAAACGAGTTGAAGAACGCGTTAAATTTGTCCAGACAAAGAAGTTGTGCTTTGGATGTTTACAACCAGGACATCATTCAAGGACCTGCAAAAGAAGGAGTCTTTGTGAAACATGTAAGGAAAGACACCCAACATGTTTACATGAAGATTGCGAAAGGGCAACCAGAAGAGAGAAAAGCAGTGATGAGCATGGGGAGAGTGTAAAAAACTCAAAATATGCTAAGTCAAAGGAAAGAACAGAGAGCAAACACACCCCTGAACCATCAAATGAAGCTACATCAAACAGAGTAGTGCAAGGCATGGACAGCATGTACTCCTCTACAGTTGTCCCAGTTTGGTTATCTACATCAACTAACCCAGAGAATGAAATTCTCGTATATATGCACTACTTGATAACCAAAGCGATACCACATTTGTCATGCAAGATAAGGGAGAAGCTCTGGTAACTAAAGGGGAGTCTGTGCAGTTAAAACTCTCCACACTTTCATCCAGAAATACAATCATCCCAAGTCAGAGTTTAGTTGGACTCCAGTTGAGAGGTTTCTATTCATCAAAGAAGATTTCTCTCCCTGTAACCTATTCAAGAGAGTTCATACCTGTCACGGTCCTGGGTCGGTTTGACCCAGCATTTTGAGTTTCTTATGTTTTGGTTTATTTTTGCATTGTTGATTAGTTCTTATTCTCTGGTGATACTGTTTTGATTATAATTATATTCTGATTCTTTAGTTATCTGATGATGATGTTGATGATGATGACGATGATGATTATTTCTGGTTTAGGTTTTGTTATCTTGCCCTCATGTTTGGTTTAGGTTGCCTGTGCTTAGTCTTCTCTGCCCGTATGTCCCTCTGTCTGTCCATGATGTCATTATGCCTGTTTACGAGTCTGTGTCTCTGTCTGGCGTGTGCTTCCTGTTTTATTTTGTAGGTCTGTGTCCTTTGTCAGTGCGTTCAGCTTTGTGCTCTCCCTGTCTCGTCAGTGTAATCAGCGTCAGCCATGTCTCCCAGCTGTTTCCTCTTCACTCCGTTCACCTCTTGTATTTAGTGTCTGTGTCTTCCCCTACTCGGTGTCACGTCGTTAACATCTGTTCACCCTCTGTGTGTTCCGTTTGCCAGCCAGCCTACCTGCCTAGTTATTCTGTTCTTCCAGTTTAGTTAGTGTTTTTCTGTTCTGCTTCTTACCAGCAATAAAGCTGTGTGTTTTTGAGTTACTTCCACCTCAGTGAGTCCTGCATTTTGGGTCCTCTCTTCCTGCCTGCCTACACATAGACATGACAATACCTGCCAATCTAAGTCACATTCCTACACCAAAAATGGCAAGAGCTTGGCCACACCTAGAGCATCTTGCTGCGGAGATTGCTCCATTGATTGAGTGTGATGTAGGGCTTCTCATAGCATATAACTGCCCACAGGCTTTGCTAACCCGAGAGGTTGTCCCAGGTAAAGACAACGAGCCATTTGCTCAAAAGACATATTTAGTATGGAGCATAGTCGGTTGTGTTAGCCCATGTGTCAACAATGGTGATTCCATAGGAAGCAGCCACAAGATTGTCATGAAGTCGGTGAAACCTCATCTCCAGACATCTAAGAAGCTCACAAATGAAGTGAAATACATATGTTGAACCCAAGTTAAGGAGTTAATTTCGCCACCAGATGTGCTGAGGATGCTTGAGTATCACTTCAGTGAGAGAAGAGTGGAGGATCCTAATTTATCTCAGGAAGATTTGCGTTTTCTAACCATAATGGAAGAAGGAATCAAAATTAAAGCAGACGGTCACTGTGAAATGCCGCTTCCCTTCAAGAAAGATCGACCAAATCTCCCAGACAAGGCATGTGCAGTTCATAGGCGCCGATGCTTGAAAGAAAGATTCGAAAAAGACAAACAATACCAAAAGGACTACACAACCTTTATGAGTGAAATCATAACAAATGGGGACGCAGAAAAGGTCCCAAGAGGAGAAATTAACAACAGTCCTGTGTGGTACATTCCTCATCATGGAGTGTATCATCCACACAAGCCAGGAAAAATATGGGTTGTGTTCAACTTCTCAGCAAGATTTGAAGGCGTGTCATTAAATGACTACCTTCTCACTAGACCAGAATTAACGAACAGCCTGATAGGTGTTCTCTGCCGCTTTCGCAAGGGACAAGTCGCTATAATGTGCGATATTGAGTGTATGTTCCATCAGTTTCACATCAAAGCAGAGGACCAGGACTACTTGAGATTTCTCTGGTGGGACAATGGAAACTTCCAGGCTCAACCATCTGTCTATCGCATGCGAGTGCACCTATTTGGAGCTGCCTCCTCCCCTGGTTGTGCAAACTTTGGGTTGAAACATATTGCCGCCCAAGGACATGGTCACTACAGTGAAATAACCATTCAGTTCATTGAACAAAACTTTTATGTGAACGATGGGCTCACAAGTGTCGCAACCAAAGATGAAGCCATCAAGTTGGTATAGGAAGCAAGGCAACTCTGCAGTGCTGGCAAACTGCAAATTCACAAATTCATTTCCAACAATCATGAGGTACTTGCATCCATTCCAGAGAGTGAACGTGCAGATTGAGTACAAAATAGTGACTTGGTTCTTGGTGAGTCCCAAATTGAGAGAGCTCTGGGAATCAAATGGTGCATTGTTTCAGACCAGTTCCATTTCAGAGTGATTGTGAATGGGCGTCCACTTTCTAGAAGAGGAGTCTTATCAACTGTGGCATCCATCTATGACCCTCTTGGCTTTGTGGCACCATTTATTCTGGTTGGAAAGCAAATACTCCAACAGATGTATCAAGACAAGGTTGGATGGGATGAGCCACTGTCAGAAGAGCTCAAACCACGGTTGCAGTTTTGGCTGTTAGATTTAAAGAACCTGGCTGGCATCAAAATTCAGCGCTGTTATCTCCCAGAAGGTTTTGAGAAAGTTGAAAGATATGAGCTGCATTTCTCAGATGCGAGTGTTAAAGGGTACGGTGAATGTTCTTACTTGAGAGCAATCAGTGTTTCAAACCAAGTCCACTGTTCTCTAGTTATTGGCAAAGCCAGGGTGACTCCTACAAAGGTCACCACAGTACCCTGGCTTGAGCTATCAGCAGCAGTGCGAACGAGTCACCTGCTTAAAAGGGAGTTGGAAGTTCAAGCCCAAGAATTCTTCTGGACGGATTCGAAGGTTGTTCTTGGATACATCAACAACGATGCTAGAAGGTTTCACATATTTTTGGCAGATCGCATTCAGCGTATCCAAGATGGTTCCGATCCAGACCAATGGAGATATGTGACTTCTGAGAACAATACTGCTGACCATGCATCAAGGGGTCTGACAGAAAAGGGACTAATTACTTCCAACTGGGTCCAGATTTTCTCTGGCAGGATAAACATCCTACTGATGAGATTAAGGTGGGAGAGTTGGGAGCTGAAGATCCAAAACTTCGTAAGACTTTTGTCCATAAGACACTGACCACAGAAGGTTCGTTGCTCAATCATTTCTCAAAGTTCTCAAACTGGATAAGGCTAGTTAAAGCCATTGCACGACTGATGCGATGTGTCAAAGAGGTCAAGGGTCTGATGTGCAGAACCAACAAAGTCACCAGTCTTGAGGAGAGGAAAGAAGCAGAGCTTTTCAACATAGCTACTGTTTAAAACAAACTGTTTTCCGAAGAAATCAAAGATCTGAAATCGAAGAAAGAGACAATAACAAGAGACTGTGCAAATAGGCAGCACAAACTGAATCCCTTCATGGATGAAAATGGTGTGCTAAGAGTGGGAGGTCAGCTGGAGCATGCAGATTTACACCCACACATCAAACATCCAGCGATCTTGCCGAGCAAAAACCACATATCAAAGTTGCTGATTGAACACTTCCATCAAAAGGTTCATTACCAGGGACGTGGGATGACTATGAATGAGCTGCAATCAAATGGCATTTGGCTATTACGATGTAGTCACGCAGTGTCTTCCTACATCTACAAGTGTATCAAATGTAGGAAATTCAGAAGGAATGCTGAAGTACAAAGAATGGCAGATTTACCGCGTGAAAGAGTTGAAACATCGCCTCCCTTTGCCTAGTGTGGAATGGACTGCTTTGGCCCGTTTTACGTTAAGGAGGGAAGAAAGGAACTTAAACGCTACAGTCTGCTATTCACATGTCTATGCTCTCGTGCTGTGCATATAGAGTTACTTGACGACATGACCAGTGATGCCTTCATTAATGTTCTTCGACTCTTTATTGCCATACATGGAAGTGTTCAACCAACCAACTTTGCTGGAGCAAGACGAGAGTTCTTGGAATCTGTAAAGAAAATGGATTAAGAAAGCCTAAAACAACTAGGTTGTGAGTTTGTCATGAACCCAGCATCTACCAGCCATATGGGTGGTGCCTCGGAAAGGTAGATCAGGACAATTAGAAGTATGTTGACATCCATTTTGGATCATTTATCCAAAAGGCTTGACACTTCATCCTTGTGTACCTACCTTTATGAAGTCATGGCGATCATAAATAGTAGGCCCTTAACAACTCACCTGCTGAATGATCCCACTGGTCCACAGCCTGTTATACCGAATCACATCCTGACCATGAAGTCTTCAGTGGTTTTACCACCACCTGGTGAGTTTGTGAAGGAAGACCTTTATCTTCGGAAGAGATGGCGCAAGGTGCAATACCTAGCCAATGAATTCTGGACCAGATGGAAAAGGGAATACTTGCTGAATCTTCAGCAGAGAGGAAAATGGTACAAAACACAGAGTAATGCCAAGATCATTGACATTGTGATGCTGATGGATAATAGTCTACCCAGATATGAGTGGAAGTTGGCCAAGGTAACCAAGGTGTACCCTAGTGAGGATGGAATCATTAGTTAACTCAAGCTGCTAATCAGTGATGCAACACTGGATGACCAAAGAAAAAAAAGAGTTAATAAGCCAGTGTATCTTGAGAGACCCATCCACAAAATAGTTACCCTACTTGAAGCTGAGTAGTTTAGAACTCCTATCTCTGTAATTTATGTTTTGACCCAAGGGACATCTACACTTTTTTTTCTTTTGCAATGTGGTTCAGTTGAAAATCACCAGTGATTTGGTGGGAGTGTGGCTGCCATCAGCAGCAGTTATGCAGTTTAAAATAATTTCATGGTTTAAGTTATAATAAATAAGTTAAAAATACTTTATTTTAATATATCAGATTTAATGTATAGATTGTTGGTTTAAAAATACACATTTAAAGGTTTATAGAATGTTTCCAGGGTGGAACCAATGTTCAGTCTGTTGTTGGGGGTTGACAAAATTTCAGTTACATGCCACACTTGGTAGAGGGCAGCATGCTTTCCTCTCTCACTTGGTGGTAGAGCTATGTAGACCTGTGCAACGAAGTTTTCCTGCTATGGGAAAGAGTGCACACGGCAAAATGCGTTTTCATTAACCCCTGCAAGTTAATGCGGCCAATGAGGTATGCAATTTGTATCTTATATGTTGTGGTAGAAAAATAAGATGTTTGTTTGTGACAGAACTGTTGAGTTTATGGTAGTCAGGTGTAATATGTTAACATTTTGTAAAGGTCAAATTGTGAATGTTTTATGTCGTTTAATATTGTGCTTTATTGTTTATTCTCTATGAAAACAATTTACTGTGGAAATTGATTATTTTATGTTGTTTGTACAGTTCTCACGGCACTGTTGGTGGCACCTGTGTGCAATAAATGCCAGTAAAAATCAAGAACGCCTTGTGTCCGTTTTTCAACTTGGAGGGAGTTACAGTTCAGTTGCAGAAATCACTGTCTGTCTGCCACAGTCCGCCACACCACCTACTAGTGCAAGTTATAGCTCTAATAATTAGAACAAATGTAAACATGAACCAAAAATGCTACTTTCTTCTCTTGGCCAAAGGAGTGGAAAACTGTTCTGTGGTCAGACAAATCAAAATGTGAAATCTGTTGGATCCTCTGGAATAAAGAAGAGATGGACCAAGAGAGGAGACGTAGAGAGGTTTTAAAATCTTTCATCTTTGATGGTATTGGGATGGATTAGTGCTTTTGCAATTGACAGCTTGCACATTTGAAAAGGAACAACCAGTAATTAAAGGTATATACAGGTTTTAGAGCTACATCTGCTTCCACCCAGATGATTTCCATTCCATTAAAGGCCTTGCATGTTTCAGCAAGACAAGGCAATGCTAAATTGCAGCTAAACTGCAGTTATTAAAACAGCTTCATGGTAGAAGAATCTGGACCCTGAAATGGTATGTCTGCATTTCAGGCCTTTCATGTGAATTGTCTTCTATACGCATGTCAGGAAATGACAAATATAAATAATATCGTGTTAAGTACCTAGAAATCTATATCAGGCAAAAAAGGACAAAATAAATTTCCTAAAAGTCCAGTCTGTCTCATCCGGAAGAGTGGATACTACACAGTGGTAAGCATAGCCCAGTCCCAACATTTTGAAACATATTTCTTCTATCAAATTAAACAAAATATGTATTTTTCGAAAGATTTGCAATGTGCGTCCAGTGTAATTCAACCCTAACTTATATAGTAATGGGTAAAGGCTTTCTTATACCAATGTATTATTAGTCAAACAGCAACAGTGAATATGATTTAACACATTTACATTTAAATTAATTTAAACTCCACAGTTTCATTCAGCATTTAAAAGAAAAGTAACTAATGATATTTTAAATGATTTGAGATCAAATGCTTTTAAGTTATTTTTAATTTATTGTTAGCAATTTATCAACCTGCTGTTGATGAATTGCTAAACTCTCTGCACAGAGTTCTTGCAGGGAGAGCTTTGAAACTTCCACCCGTTCTTCTTACAGTGGAGGATCTGGTAAGTGCAGATAGCATTATACAGGAAACATCCCCAAACAAGTGACTAGCATCCCAACAGCTGGTTGATTCACTTGCCATCAGCATCACTGCGCACTGTTCATATCTGCTTAAGCAGTGTTCCTAAACCTCACCACACCTTACACCAGTTGTTCCTCTGAGGTGTTTATTTTTAGCTTTCACTCCTGCTCATTGTCTTAAAGCCAGATGCTACCGGATATGTGGGTAGGTTATCAATACACCTGTGGGCTTCATTTTCTGCAATTTTCCTTTTTTGTACAGTAATAAGTGAACTACTTGTATTGTGCTGCTGTGAGTGCCATCCTGAGGATAGCATCAGTAATACAACATCAATATGGAGACAAGCCAGAAAATTACTTTAAAAAAATCGATTATGATCAATATATTTTTTATGTATTTTCATTTGAACTCCAAACACTTTCCTTAACATACAACACTCTTAACTTTATTAAAAAAGATCAGTTATAATGTGGTGATTTTATGTCCTCTTTACTATAAATCCTGTCCTCATTGCTACTGAATCAATGGAGATTGTAAAGCCATTGTTTGGTAATATATTCTTCACAAAAGATAGTGACAGTCTGAGTCTAAGTTGTGTACAGAGAAGCAGCTTCTCAATTTCCTGTCAATTTATGTTTCCCCTTTATTTTTTTTCCACTGCAAAACTTGGTGTCAGGTCTAGCTCATAAGGTGACATAAATTATTCCAGCTACCCCCTGGCAGCCACTAAAAGCATTAGAAGGATTAAAAGATATAAGTCAGCTGACTTAAATATTCCAATGTATTCTAGCAGCTCTAGCAGTAGCTGTTCATAATTCAAGTGTCTCAAAAACATTACTTTATGAAATTGCAAAGTAACTGACATTGCTATCAACAAGCTTAGAATGTAATTAGATCAGTTAAACTTAGACAATTGTTGCTGTAAAGCTTTTACCATTGGAAAACTTTTTTTTCAACTTTTAAGGAAAACAGTTGTCTCTTAATTGCAAGAATAGTAACTCAAAGCAGGAAACTGGAGCAAGAAAACCATATTAGCCGTCTAGGAACATCGATTTTTAAAGTTTACTGTACATGTAATGTCAGGTATTGTGGAATGGAGACTAAGAATAGAGGTATTTAACAAAACACAAACTTTTATTGTGACAAGCAGCAAAAAAGGCCACTGAAAATGAAGTCTATAAACATTAATGGTGAAGACACAAGCAAACAAATGGTACAAACCAGCAACAAACTGAGAAGACACAAAGGCTATAAATGCAGCACACTGAGTCTAAGACCCAGGAAATTGTTTTTTTTTTATTCTCAAATGTCAAATCCAAACTTACATATGATTTATTGCTTTAGCTAGATAATAGCGACATTGCTCGCTTGCTTCTGTTTTTTTTTGTTTTTGTTTTTTAAACATGGATTCCTCCCCAAAATGAGGGCATAATAAAATTGTCAACTCACTTTACTTTATATGCTGTAGTGTTGCATTATTGCCAAATTTTGTTACTGACTGAGGATTAAGGTACCTACCCCAGTTATAAATACACAAGAAAGCTTGTAGTGTTGATGGCTGGCACTCAACGTCATTTTCCTAGTGTTGCTATCAAAAATTAGATTTCATTGGGTCTCTAGTCTCGCATATATTTATTTGCCAAGTTTTACAAAAGTAGTTTTCCTCTCACAGAGCTGGCTTTTGCAGTTCTAGTTCTCATTTCTTTCTTCTTCTTTTTTTTAAGAATTTCAGTTTTTGCGAGATGACAAGTAAATTGCAAGTGAAAAAAAGCTTTCATGACACCTGAGGGACAATTATTTGAAAAACTGGCAGTGCTGAGCACTTTTGACAGAACCACAGCAGCACGGACAGATGTTGTCAACTTGTGATTAGTCTCCTGATGAGTGCCATTCAGAGTGTTATACAGCAGAAATGAATGACATGCTATTTGCAGTGCTGTCGCCTTCCAATATGAACAACTCTCAGACATTCTCTGCTGAAACTGGTGATGCGGTTATCATTGGGAGAAGGAAAAGGTGCTTTTTCATAGGAAAAGATTAAAAGTAAGAAGATCCTTCAGAAACGTTTCACAGATGCCTCGCACACTGAAAAAAATAACCTGTTTGAGCAACAAAAAAATATGTACATTGGTGGCACACAATAAAGTTATGTTTGTTGTGTTCAGCCTCAGTTTTCTGTTTTATAACTGCGCAACTTTTATTGATTTCTATATATGTAATTTTTTTAAATATGTAATTTCTCTGTTTTACATTCAGGTTATCTCCTGTTAATATAACAACCCCCCCCCCCCCCTCCCCCCTCTCCTACTGGTGGCAAAATGCACCAGTATATATATATATATATACACACACACACACACACACACACACACACACACACACACACACACACATATGTGTGTGTGTGTGTGTGTGTGTGTGTGTGTGTGTGTGTGTGTGTATATATATATAGTGCTGTCAATAGATAAAAAAATAAACTAATTAATCACACAATTTTCTGTAATTAATCGTGATTAATCACAATTACTTGATCAATAGCTTGGTTGCAATTACATTTTTTTTCAACTTTATATTTAAACTTGTAACTGACACTTTTGTAAACACAAAGAATGTCTGCTTAAATTCAAAGAGAATTTGAATAGTTTTCTTCAGTCTTTTAGCACAGGTTCTTTCCTGTGAAAAACAACTTTTTAAAAAACCTATATACCAATAGGTGTACACTAATATTTAATATATGTTAGTGCTGTCAAACAATTAAAATGTTTAATCAGATTCATCACAGGGTTACTGTGGATTAATTTTGATTAATCAATTAAATGTCATTCATTTTTATGTTAATCACAATTCATTTTGCATGAGCAAACAGACTTGGAAAAAAAGGCAAAACTTACACACTGAACATGTTTATTGAACATCTTGAACATTCATGTTAACAAAAAACATTTATCCACTCTCTCTCTCTGTCACTCTTGGGGAGGCACTTCAAGTCCTTGAAACGAGGAACCAAAGCTATGTAAAGCGCATGTTCTTAACGATATTAATAGGTTTGGAGTTTGTTGCAATCCACTATTGTGTCAGTCAATATTTCCGAGGTAGACTTACTGAGTTCCCGATGCTCTGTGAGTGGTTTTTGTTGCAAGTTAGGTGATGCATTTAGCCAAAGTCCTAGCAGCATCCCTGACCAACGTAAGCTTCGTGCCAATGTGATATTTTAAGCTGGAACTGCTTCGGTGAAAAGAAAATTCCTTCTTGGGCAATGTGCATGATACTTTATGTCGGTCGACTGTTCCGTCTTGTTATTTTTTTAATACTCAAATTTCCCATCGAGAGGGCCAAATGTCGTTTGCCCGTCACTACCAGATCAACTGCCCACTGGGGCATGTGTGAAGGTATCTCTACTTGGACAAACTGCCCGAAATACATTGACAGAAACATTTCACGGATTTTGAGTCATTCTGCACTCCAGATGTGTTAAATTTGACAGCACCAATATATATATATATATATATATATATATATATATATATATATATATATATATATATATATATATATATACTTTTGGAGTTACCAAAACTATTTTACTAATAAGAAAACAGATTTGCCTCTTTGTGTGGTTGTAGGTATAAAACAGCTAATTAGAATTGTGGATAAATTAACAGTAATAGCACAGTGTGCACAGTGTCATGTGCTGCTTAGGTGTGAATGTTTAGGTAAGTGTCGCAGGGTACAAGTTTTACATTGCTGTTTTGGGCTGGTGGAAGAGGATAAAGGTCTCAGCAGAAGCCCTTCTTCAAGATCCAGGTGAAGTTGCCGAGCTGGACAAAGACTGGTGACAAGCAAATACAGAGTGCAGATTACAACTTTGTCAAAGTTCAAGTTTGAACAAAATAGAGATGAGAATCAGGCAAAAAATAGCTCCTGCAATACACATGGTCCTCAGGTGTGCCAGTGTGATGCCACCTAAGCTGATCCGCCCACCTGTTTCTAAAAAAGGATAACGGAAAAGGAAACCAATTCCCACACAGTGTGTAAAGTACTGTCTTCAACTTTCTTTGTCCCTATTGCAAAAGCATGTAAAAAGGTAATAAAGGCTTTGTCAAAAATGACCAAACAGAAACTTTCTACTGGTGGTTAGTGATTTTGATGAATATTGTGCCTATACTGGTGCACACTGCCTTGCACTGCAAATGACAAAAGCCTGGTAGCCTACATGTTTTTTTTTTTTTTTGTTTGTTTGTTTTTTTCAGACTTGTGGCTATACACAATCAGTTATTTGCAGGCCTGAAGCAAAGAGAGCCATTTTGCTTAATGCAATCATTGGGGACAAAGGACTATTTGAAGGCAACTCTTTTCAGTTAATGGAGAACTAAAGAATATATCCAAATGAAGTAAACAGAGAATTCAAGCAAATGGAACAATTTCACTAATGACGTTTAGATAAATACTCTGACAAACTCCAAAAAGGGCTCTAACTGATTATGGTAACAAGCAGTCATGGAACATAACAAAACCATATATAGGTGTTGAATTACATGTGTCCAGCACGTGTCCAGTACAGGCAACGGATGATTGTCTGAGAGAATAAGCAGCTTAAATTCTGACTGAAAAACAAAGCAAATCTGACAGAAATCAGCAGACAAACACACTGCTGTGTTCTTGACATCCCTCCTGTAATTCATTATTCACAGCTTAATTAAATTAAATCTGCATCAGTACTCACAGACACAGACACAAAAGTGAAGTTTATTGAATGAACTATATCTGCCTATCACACGGTGTGTTAAATGTCTTATCTCACATTTAAAATAATATATACATTTTTTAAAAATATTTATATGTATGATATGAAAATGTATGAAGTTTTGAAACAATAATTCTTCAGTATTAGTGTACTTTAGTGGTGTACTTTAAGGATTTGTGGATTTTGTGTACATGAATGAAACATATGAATGGTCTAAAACCAGCTACCAAGTTTTTTTTAATTGGGTGATCTCAACTTTGCATATTATCTGCATTTTAAAGTTCTAAGTAAATAAATACATTTTAAAACATAAACTTGACAAAAGTGTGAATATGACATAATTATGGCAATGCAGCCTTGAGGTAGAACTTTTTTCGTCAACAAAACAAGGTTTTCTGTCTATGCAACATTACATGCACTACTCATAATCTATCATTTGTAAGGATAATTGTGATTCTCATTGTAGATCATGATTCTAGTCTCAGAAGCTCAGCCACCCCAATTTTACTACTTATAGAAGTCATTACAGAAAATATATTTAGAGGCAATGTTTTCATTTTGGTATGGTTAAAAATACCAGCAAGTTTTTCATCCTTTATAAGTCCAATAAACATCTGAAATAGCAGGGAACATTATTTCTGTAGTGATTCAATTCAAACGGACATATGAATATTTATTTTCTTAGCTTTTGCCATGACAGACAAAAACCCTGACCTTGTAAAGGTTTTGAAAAGATAGTAGGTCATCATGGTGGTGTGATTCTAATGTTAAATCCTCTTCGGCAGTGCGGGATTATTTCTTCTTCTTCCTCTGCTTTTCCCTGTTAATATTCTTATAGACGTTGCAATACCGAATGACAGCAACATTAGTGTTACAGCCCCACGATGAAGGTCTAGGGGTGTGTGATGGGACTGGTAACAAATGGGTCCAGAACGGAATGAAAGGAAAATAGGCAGAGGTGTTTGGTAAATAAAATAGTTTTTATTATAGATAATCTTAACATAAAGATATGTCGTTTTTCTAATAACACTAGAAAAAGAAAAAGGTCGCAACAACAAAGAACACAACAACCAACCAAAAAAAAAAAAACTACACACCATGAGGAGGCACTTCCGGGGGATTATTTGTGGCACTCCAAAAATAATTTCTGTCCACTATGAAATAAAGGAGAACATCACAAGCCTGATACCTGCAGGCCTGACAACAGGAGATGTATCACTCCTGTAAAACCTGTAACATTCAGTAGTCACCTTATTGTTCTGACACACACAACAAAACTATTGACCACCCTACACACTAACTACACAACGTCGCAAATCTCTCACATGCGCTAAATGTTGCAAATCTGTCACATCTCAAAACACCGCCGTCACTCCTAAAACTTCCTCCCTTCCTGAACAATTAAATGCCATGTTGCCATATCATTTTTTGATTGGTCGACATAGTACATTTTTCAACCAATAGGAAAGGGTGGGGTTTTTTGGTTTTGGTTTTGCTCACAGGCGGTGAGCGCTTTCGAGCGTTTTCCTTATAAAATGCTGTTTTTACCATTTCTTCCCGCAGTAAATATAAACAACGATAGTATTCAGGAAGAAAACCAAACATTGCATATATTTTTATCATAACTCTGGTTTTACGTGGCCTGTCAACACAATTTAAAAACTGGTATAAAGTCCACACTTTTTCCGTCCGTCCTGCTCACATCTCCAATAGTTGTACACGTTGTCATTAACGTGGCTTCACTCCACAGCAGCCACGCCGCTTTGCTAGCTAAGACACTGGTGTCGACACATAAGGCACTGTCATAGCCTGTCAACGACGTTGATTAGCTGCGTATATACGAATGTGAATCGCATTATTGGCTGGACTATGGGATAAGGTGGCATCGTTCTAATCCCATATGGGAGCAGCCAGTCACTTACTGACTAACACTGCAAAACAGAATTGTTAAAGTATTAATTAAAATTTCAATTCAGGTTAGATTTTTTTTTTTGTGCGCAATGCAGCTTTTCTGTGCGCAGAGACCATGCCAGCTGTGCGCAATTGTGCACACACGCAGCTTAGGGGGAGAGGGAACATTGCCACCAACCCTCTCCCCAGACCTACCTACTAAAATGTTATCCTACTTAGTTTCTGGAGTGTACCATGCTCGAGGCAGCTTTAAAGGCTAAGCATCAGGTGCACAAAGCACCGGCAAGCCTACCCCTGACAGGGAACTAATTCCCACCCGGGATTACTCCAGAAATATAAAAAGCAAAATAAAAAATGAGTGCCTGTAAGAGGTGCTTACGCTCAGCTAGGCACTCCCCTGTGCTAACTGGAGAGAGTGTAGCAGATACAATATAACTAAACAAGCGACCGGCAAGCAACACACCAAAACTTAATCAATGTTCCTTCCATTCATATCCCAGATGAACCCCCACGATGAAGGTCTAGGGCCGTGTGTGGGGACTGGTAACAAACTGGTCCAGAACGGAATGAAAGGAAAACAGACAGAGGTGTTTATAAAATAGTTTTTATTGTTATTAAAGGTCTCAACAACAAAGAACACAACTACCAAACAAAATAAACTACACACGAGGAGGCACCTCCGGGGGCCCACAAGCCCTCCCTGTCACTAGCCGCAGCAAGTTCCACTGCTGCTGCTGTTGAGGCCCACAAGCCCACACTACTCACATGAAGCAGCTACTCTCCCCACTGCGCCTACAACTCCACGCCACAGGACCTCTTTTGTCTAAAACACAATCAAGAAACACCAGAGAAATCACCCTCCCACATCCAGTTCATCCCCAGCTTATGACCTCAGAGAGGTGATTGCTGACTGGGTGCAGGTGTTAAACGAGGCCAATGAACAGCAGCTGAGTCCTGGGGAGAGAGAAGAGTGAGAAAGGGAAAGAGGGGTGTAGCAAGAGAGGAGGAGGCGGAGAGAGAACACCACACCCACACAAGGGCAGTTTCAGGCCCTGCTAGGGCCTGAAACTGTACACGAGAAGCTGAACACGAGAAGCTGGAGAAGTACCAAGAGTTCAGAGAAGAGCTTGAGAAGATGTGGAGGGTGAAGGTAATAGTGGTCCCAGTGGTAATCGGAGCACTCGGTGCAGTAACCCCCATGGTAGGCGAGTGGCTCCAGCAGATCCTAGGAACAACAGTATAGTTGGATGAATAGTTGAATGGTCTGTTGCTGTAGGTTGTAGGATGGCATTATCTCCTCTCAAATCATAAAGGAGAGTGGGAGCGTATCCTTTGCGTGTTCTTCCTCTGCCTATGTGGCGCGACAAGTGTAGAATCTAATGGTGGTTGTGCGTGTGTGCGCCCAGGTCTGGGATGGTGTAACTTTGTCACTGGGGTACTGTCACCCTGGGTTACTGTGGCTGCGCTTCTTTTAGTTGACTGGGCAGATAAACGGGAAGGGGTGAGAGCTATATTTTGAGCAGTACAGAGGGCGGCCAACATATTTTGTCCCTTACCTTGAATAAAATGCTGGTTGCGTAGACACCACGTGATCGGTGATTACACGAGCAGTTGGGCAAGTCTATGGTATGGTGTTTCGTGGTTGAATAGTGGATTCACGCATGCTTGGAGGGTCACATGAACTGCATTATTTTTTTTTGGGGGGGGGGGGTTTCTTTTATTATGAAACACTGTAGGCTGCCTGAAAGTGGCCATAAATGTATTTGTGAATTATTGTAGAAATTAAAAAAGGAAAAAAAAGAGTGTTTTGTGAAAGAAATGATGGAGGGATAACTATTTTGCCTAGTGGGAGGGGCAATAGGATATAAAGGAAGGCCACTGGGGCCTACCGAGGGCAGTCTGTGAGATGCTACAGTGAGGGTAACATGTAGGCTGGCTCATACATTCTGTACACATTTTTTGGTTTTGTTTTGAATTAAGTTAGTTGTTTATTTTCTTTGTAAATAATCTTTTGTGCACATGAGAGGCCAGCAGAATAAAGTACACACACTGAACGCTTCCTGACTATGCCTGCATTTGTTCGGGAGAAGTTTAGGAGAGGACCCCTGGACACTAATCAACAGAACATAACCTATGCAGAAAGGCACTGGCCAACAAGTACATTCAGTACACAGACATTCTTGCTCGGAGGCACTGCATAAATTTGATTTGATTCAATTTAAGTTAAGTTAATTCAGTTTTATTTATATAGCATCATTTCACAACAACAGTCACCTCAGTATTGTAAGATAACAGCTCTTCAATATTCTAAAGAAACCCCAATAATCACATGACTCCCTGTGAGCAAGAATTTGCCAAAAGTGGAAAGTAAAAACTCTCTTTTAAAAGGAAGAAACCTCTGAGAGAATCAGGCTAAGGAATGAGCAGCCATCTGCAACTGGTTGGTGAGCAGAGAAAAAAAAAAAGAGTACCGCTGTCCCATAATTCTCACACCAGATATGTGTTCTGTTAGTCAGAAAATACAACCCGAAGTAAAAACCCAACAACTACTCACATTCAGACATCCTGACATTAATTCTTTGGAGATTTTCTATGACAGACAGCCCTAATATGTCCAAACATATCTCCCATGGCACTGCTGCTATTACAAATAAGACATTTAAATTATTATTTGCTTGCTAACTCCTCATTTTTATCACACTGCACAGGCTTCAGATAGAGGACAAGGACTTAATAAAATCAAGTATTTCATTTGAAGCTGTGTTTCCTCTACAAATTACCACCATAAAAGATGCACACAAGAAGAAAGGCATAATGTATAACACATTTGAAAGCCAAATCAAATCAAATCACTTTTATTGTCACATCACATGTGCAGGTACATTGGTACAGCACATGCGAGTGAAATTCTTGTGTGCGAGCTTCACAAGCAACAGAGTTGTGCAAAATACAATAACATAAACAAGGCAAAATATACGAATGGCTAAATCTGAAACTAATAAATATATGTACAATATATAATAGTATATGCAAAAAATAATAATTTCTGGATGTATATACTAAATGTTTTTCTACGTGTGTGTGTGTGTGTGTGTGTGTGTGTATACACATATTTTACAAATTAAATAGAGTCAACAATAAATAAAATATATAGGGCCACTATCTATCTCAGGACAAAATCTGCGACCAGTGGGAGCTTTTTGTTCACCTTTATGTATAGGATCACAGTGTGTCTTTACTAGTGATGTTCGATCGTTCAATACTCGAGAATCACTTTACTGACTCGTGAATCATGATTCACAAGCCCAACTGACTCACTGACTCATCCCTGTTTCTGTTAGCAAACTAATTCGCTTAGTAGAAATATATCTAGCTTATAGTTAAAATTGTGGGGGGGGAAAACAACAGCCAGTTTCTTAACAAAAGCATTTCTGCTCTGAACTGGAAGAAAAAACCCTGAGTAGAAGCTCACATCAAGAAAATAGCTCCTCGGTTCACAGTAGCATCGCTCTGCTAACATGCTAACATGCTAACAGCACATTTGACCTACTCACCCCCTCCCTTCCTGTGTTGAATCAAAGAGCAAGCGAACGAATCACTCACTCACTCACTCACTCACTAACCCCCTCCCTCCTGTGCTGAATCATAAAGTGAACGAATCACTCAGGACTCACTAACCCCCTCCCTCCTGTGCTGAATCGTAAGCGTAAGCGAATCACTCAGGACTCGCTCACCCCCTCCCTCCTGTGCTGAATCATAGAGCAAGCGAACGAATGACTCACATTACCGCCCCCTGGCTCACAGCTCAGTGGACATTTAGATGAGAAAATATATATTTTACACATTTAAGGAAAATACTAATAAAATAAAAATAAACAAAAGAAATGTTTATTAAGCAATTTTGATAGGAAATTGCTTAATTTTAGAAATGTTTTTGCTATTTTTTGCTCTATAAAATAGTTGGGGTTTTTTTAGAATCATTCATCTTAGCAGTGGTATTTATATGAAAAGAGAAACAAATTAAGTTTGAGTAAAAATGTAAATTGTTTGCACTCTCTGGTCAACTGACTCAGTGAATCAAATGTCTCAAAAAACCCGATTCACTTTGGTGAGTGACTCATTAAAACTCGATTCAGTAAAAAGAATCAGATTTACCATCACTAGTCTTTACCCCTCAGCACCAAGGATTAAATGTCTGAAAACAATGAAAGTTTGCAATCAATTTTAAGTGTTGCTAGATTATTATGTTTTCCTTTTAAACTAAGCTTTTTGTGAGACAACTCAGGCTTTGGGGCAGACCGCATCCCAAGCATTAATATGTATATAACGTGAGACCAAGAAATTGAATTTCCCCTTAATACCTTCCTGAGAACTATTTGCAATAACACTGAATACTATTCACTTACTTGTTAAGCCAGTTCCAGGCTTACACGTTTTATTACTCCACAGTAATAATAAGTATTTGTTACAAAGAAGGATTCCACGTCTATGTAGGGATCATTGGTGCTATCAGTCAATTAGTATGAATTAGACAAGCTTTGGGAATGTGTCTGGAGCTGCTGATTATTAGCCAGCCATTCAGGCACAGGCACAGGACTGCCTTGTGCAAATAAAGTATATAATATTAAAAGAAGCACTTCCTAGTAACCTGTTTTGTGGCCTGTACACTTCTGGGAAGTTTCCAGGAAAGCTTTCTTTTCAAATTTATTGGGCAAAAGCACTTCTAAAAATCACAGTGTGGGAGTATGAGGTGTTGTTTGGCTATTAGAGGTGGCAAAAGTAGTGTGAGTACAGCGTGCTGATGTAGGTGTTTGTGTATGTGTGTGCTTTGCTGAGGACCTGGAGGGCTCACTCAAATGTTCAGTTTCACCCAGCCACCCACACAAGGCGTAAAAGGCTGTGAGAAAGAAGTGCAATGTATTCAAAAATGGGCAAGGGTTAGTAAAAATGGAAAAGGTCTACAGTGAGTCCATCAGTGACACAGAGGGGGGGAAAGTACTGAAAAGGGATCGGAGGGCATAGGGGGCTAACAGAAAAATTAGTTCACCAAGGAGCTGTGAGTTTTCTGTTAGCTATGTGTTATCCAAAGCATTTTGTACATAAAAGCCTTGAGAAAGTGTCAGACAGGTGCAGACTCTTCTGAGTGAATGGCTTCTGCACTTCTGTACTCCATTAATCATGAAAGCAGTGTGAGTAAATCCGTCCTTGAAACTAAATAACATTAATAACACATTGTAAGTAGACATTTGCACACACACCTGTTTCCCTTTCTAGTGTGGTAAAAAGGAGAGCTTAGTTCACCTCATCTAATCTTGTGACTGAAGGTTAAGAGGAATCATGTCTCTTAATTAATTGCCACATATTAACATAATTAATTGTTGAAATAACTGTGTTATAGAATATTTTTAAATGCACGAGGGGGAATGTACTTTAATTCATTTGAAGGAGCTGCTTAGATTTTAAAGACCTTTCACTGAGAAACAAAAACAGCTTTACAGTTTACTTACAAAAGATTATTTAACAGATTTATTAGTATATTTATGCGTTTGTGTAAAAAGCTCTGCTGCATATGATTAAATATGCTCAAATTTGTTATTTGTATTTAATCTGTGAAAGAGATATACTTGTAGTGATGCAACAAAATCTTAAAAACGTTTAGTATATGAAGGCACTGATGCTCATGAGAGCGACTGAAGTGGCCCTTTTCTCTTTGATCGTCAAATAGAGCCATCCGTAACAGACCTCTTAATATAAAAGATTTTTGTTATGATAAAATAATCTCTTTCTACTCACACACCCAATATACTTCAAGATATCTTATTATTTTGTGATCCTGGATCTGATTCTGAAGTGGTTCTGGATATGGATGGCGAGCCAGACCCTGTGAAAACTCTTGACGAATCCAAAAGCAGTGTGGCCAGCTGTTCTGGATGCAGGAGTAGAGCTACAGTCTGAATTACTTCAAATCGCAGGATTTCAGATAAGCAAGAGCAAAAACTGCTTCCTCCATACGGATCGTTTCTCTGGAAACTATTGAACTCCCAATATCCTTCTCATCAGGAGTCAGGTCTAAAGAGACTACTCATTTTATTTTGTTGTTATTTTCAAAAGAGCGCTCTTCTCTGTCGATCTTCGGTATAATTTTCTTGTTGTTTACATTGGTTTATTGCACCATTGTAACATTGTAATAACCTTATTTTACTCCTCTCGAATCTAGTCTAAAGGCCTAGCCTTACTACACTAAGCAGGTGTTACACCACCATTCATTTTAGTAGTGTTACTATAAAGTGGAAGCATTTATGAACCACAGCAACGCAGCCATAGTGTGATAAACTGTAAAGTTCCAGCAGGGCTCTAGAGTGCGACCAATTTGGTCGCAAATACGACCAAATTTTTCAGTGTTGCGACTAAAAAAAATATTTGGTTGCACCTGTGCGACCAACTGTTCGGGTAGCGAAAAAAAAAAAAATCTGCAACCTTCCCTGTGGTCAACAACAGACACACATTATGCCCCTATCGTGGACTAAACCAATCAGAGATAGTAAGGGGCGGGACCTCTGATTGGCCGTGGTCCAGTTGAAAGTGCAGGTGGAAGTGGGAGGTGAGTAGCTTGAATAAAGCGATATCAATTCACTAAATTCTGAATCGACTTTTAAATATAACTGTGTTTTGCCAGAAACGCCAGATTCTCAGATTAAAGCTCATAAAAAAAAATTTCAACAACAACCAAACAGCAAATGAGAGCAGGTACACGGATTCCACACAAAGACGTAAACACAGAACGGACCCGACGCATCAGAATCAGCTTTGTCTTTCTCGGCTTTCTCACCCGACGGCCCGTAGACGGACACGCTGTCGGAGCTTAGCGGTTCTGATGCGTCTGGTCCGCGCTGTGTTTACGTCTTTTTGCGCTGATTCTGAGCTGCAGGTTTTGTCTCTCTCCAACCAAAATTCACCGAGCCAGCAGCAAAAGAAGCAGCAAACTGCGCTTCACATTTGATCAATGTCATCATGAATTTTGCTGTTTTGCTTCCACGACTATTAAAATCACACTCCATGCACAGCTAGCTCTCTCTCTATCTCTCTCTGTACTTCAAGAACAGTTTCCCGTCTCCAATCTCTGTTTTCTGTATTTTTCATTCGCTTATTACCCACCAGTCTACCGTTGTTTACAGCGCTGTCGGCTGCTGTCTTTTTCTTTTCTTTTTCTTTTTTTCACTTAAATGACCTCGGACAAGAAAGCCTATTTTTTCTGTTGTTCAATACTGAAGAAATTTAAACTTTATATGCAGAAAATTGTAGAATATTTTTAAGGTTATCTGCTATAAAAAGCCAGACCAGGAAAATCTCCTTCATGTTTTTCTGTGTTTTATTCTCAGTTACTTTCACACAAAGGCATCTGCTGTGATGTTCACAATTCTGATGAAGTCAGTACTGATAAATGATCCGAATTATAATATTTCTGACTGTCTGAGGCTAAGCTGAATCGAATCGGGACTGAAAACCGGAATCAAATGGATTATAGAAATCAGTGATGATACCCAGCCCTAGTGAGCAGCCTAGACACGACAGACGTGGATGTAGCTGTAATAGGAAAAGAACTATTGCTAACTTTTCTGTTAAGGCCTGATCCTTCTGAAATTCATAGCCAGTGCTCTGACACGGTGTCATCAATCTTTGAATGCTGAAAAAGCACAGTGTATCCAGAAAAACACATATTATATAAATTATTATAAAATTTGTGTGCGCCTAACTTTTGTGCCGGTACGCCTAACTTTAAAAAGTTAGGCGTACCGGTACGCCCATGGCAAAAAGTTAGTCTAGAGCCCTGTCCAGAGCAGGGTACATTTGGTGTATAAAAGTATAACTGCAGAGTTCCAAACTTCTTCTGATATTACCATCAGCACAAAAACTGTACTGGGAGCTCCATGGCATGGGAAAACGGTGTTGCTTATGATACAGCTTCTTCAAAATTTGTCTCACTGGAGTAACCCATGGGTATTTTAGTTCTCCAATAGGAACCTTCCTGCAACCAAAGAATAGGCAACCAAAATAACTTGAGGTTTTCTTCCTCTGGTCACTGAACTGGGGCAGCTGCAAACCATGAAAACCCAACCAAGGATATCTTTGAAGGTTCTCAGTCATCCAGGTCATCGTAGTCTAAGTCTAAGCTCCTTAGACCTGCCAGGGAATGCATGTCATTAAGAAAAGAAGAATACAAGGTTCTTTATGAAAACTAGTCACAGTGTCTGATGAATGTTTTTAACCAGCTCGTTCCTCTGCATACTCTCTCAGCTTTAGAACTCAGAGAATGCCCTTCTGTTCTTGTTTTGCTATGTTGTGCCTTTTATAGCGTCTTTCTGTTTACTACTGCCTTGTCATTTTGTTGTGACGCATAAACAAGTCCAAATGTATAGTTTGCATTATATACTAAAGAAGTGTGCTTTCACAAGTAACAATTTGATACACGTTAAAATTACAGGTCTCACACCTCTACCGGACCACAGCTCTTGTTTTTTTTGTGGTGTGCGTGTGTGTGTGTCCAGGCAGACTTTCTGATCATTTTCAAGAAGTACAGCTGATGGAAAAATAAGCTGCAGTTGTGAATATTGTAGTGATGACATGCATTTTCAGTTTGATATATAATATTAATATAATTAATATATTTCAGTTAGTAATCCTGTGTTTTGGTTCATGTGTTTTGTTTTGTTTTGTTTTGTTTTGTTTTTGTGGTAGTTTGTTCTTTCAGTGTTTCTCTCTCTGTCTCAGTCAGTATAATGTTTAGTCTGAGTAGTCCTAGCTCTGTGTTTGGTAACACTTAGTAGTACCGTTTGTATTTTGATTAGGCACATATATATACCACAATAAAAATGCACAATAAAAATGGATGCAATCGTTGCAGTTTTACTCTTGCACTAAGGGAAACTAGATATGATGACAGAAATGTGAAATCGACTGAGAAACCAACGACAAGCTTATGGTATGGAAACATGGCAGTAACAGCATAATAAAAGAAATATCTATGTGTCGTTTTTTAGAAATCTATGCAATAAAATAAAAAAATTTGATGTATACATTTAATTTTGAATTTTGTATAGACTTAGCAAAACACCCTAGAATTAAAGAGCATTTATTTTGTTAGTTTTGAATCGTAAAAGACTTTAACTCCATGAAGGATGACCTCCAGCTGTATGTTGTTCTCAAACTGAAATATGGAGTGGTGATATTAAACACGGTCATCAGAAAACAGCTTTTGACCTTAAATTGCTGTATGCACTGTCTTTGCAGATATTCTTCAAAAGAGAACATTTTCTCATTTTCTGCCACCAATAATTTAAAGGTTAAGGGTATATAAGGAACTAACAACATTTATTTTAAAATCTTGAAATCTCCTGTGGCCCACTCAAACCTTTTATTTTATCTATGATCATCACACAAACCTCACATGGATCTTTTAAATATTTTGATTGATTTTTATGTTTTGATCATTTTCTTGTTAAGGCTGATAATCTATTATCTGCTTTACTTAGGTCAGTAATAACGTGCCCTGAATTTGGCACGTTTGCTGCAATTATATATGTTTGTCATCTTTCTTTGTTATTTTTTCTATTTATCTGCAAATTAAAAACAAATTATAAAAAATAAAGCATTCAGAATTTCTCAAAATTCTGTTCAACTTTTATGTACTGGTATTCTTATACTGAAACAAAAATATAGTCTGTTTTCATCGCTGTGACAGCAAGTACTTAGCGTTGTCATTTGGCCATTTAGAACAATTATAAAGACTTTTCATTTCCTGGTTGTCAAATTAACTATTTTTTTCTGATATAACCCAGCCATGAAAGCTGTGATTGACTGTCGTACATACAGCAGCTCGCCCAGAATATGCCATGAGTGCTAATAAATCATTTGGAACCTATTTAGATGTTCCTTGCAGAAGAATTTACTATAAAGGCCTCTGATGATTGTTTTTTTCCAAGTCTGACTTACAGCACTTGCACTTCATAACTTCAGTTTTGAAAGGCTTTTCATTTACTCAGCTGCTTTAATTTGAAAGCCCTTGATGAGGGAAAACACCTATTGATTGATCATTGTTCTCAGGAAAGGTCATGCATTTGAAATGAACAAACAAAGAGTGTATAGGAGAATGCCCAGGAATTAAACAACATACTGAGGAATGTGGTGCTGGGGAGGCTTCAAGTGAAGTAAACATCAGCTGAAGGCTAGTTAATGTGGCCCATCAAAGGTGCATGGGATAGATAGAAAAATGATCCTGTTGTTGCTGGCACCAGTGTGATGTGGAAGGAGGAATACGGAGAAGAATGACTTCAAGCTGCTGTTGTATCTCGCTTACTAGCACATATAGAGATAACATACATATGCAGTGCCATAAATGAAACAAAAACCAGCACAAATTAGAGCACACGGACTTTACTGCTTTTTACAATTTGTGCACAGCACACTGCTGTTCACACCAGAAAGAGAACTTCTGTTTTTCAAGCTATTTATTGAATGTTTCAGCAAAGTCAAACATGAGAAGAATGCATAGCAATGAAAGTTGCAGCCCAAAAGTAGTTTGTTTCAATATGAAATTAAGACACTGTGACAAGGTTGCCCTTTTTGGTCAGTCATAAAGATAATAACGATAGCACCTGCTTGTCTCCCACACATTTCCACATGTCCCAAGCTGCATAAATAGTCTTAATGAGACAAAGTAAAAGTAGAAAGTTAATTTTCATCCATATTAGTACTGTTTTGTGAGTTGCTGACTTATATGCAAAGTATTTCCCCATATTTTCAATAACTGCAATATTTTTATGGAGAGCTCTCAATGACATTGTTGTTTCTCCATTCCATATTTAGCAAACATATAAAACAACCCATTTAGAACACATTCATACTCATACTTGGCATAGATATTCGTGAGTCCATGTATGCTCTGCCTGCTAGCATCTTGCACCCAGTAGTTAGCACCATAAACGCTGTGTGAGTGGCAGGTAGCAACACAGTTTCTTTTCTGTTCTTTTTTTAGATTTTTTAAATGTTTCTCTTTGTACCTATTTAATATCTTATTCTTTGGCATCTTGCAATGTTTATAAATGACAGGTGCTGCAACCCTGGACACACAAATTTAATTTAATTTCAATTCAATTTTATTCATATAGCACCAAACAACAGTTGCCTCAGGGGGCTTTATATTCTAAGGTAAAGACCCTACAATAATAAAAAGAAAACATGCTTTAGTGACAGGAAGAACCCACCAGCAAAACCAGACTCAGGGTGGGGCAGCCATCTGGCGCTGAGGTTAGGGGAGAAAGACAGGACAAAGAAATGCTGTGGAAGAGAGTCAGAGATTAATAATAATTAATAATTTCAGAGAAGTGTATTAACACCTATGAGTGGAAAAACGTGACTGAAAAATAAACATTCAAATCCATCATGGGAATCCCAAGCAGCCTAGGGCTATTGCTGGGTAAGTAAGGGAAGATTCAGATCACCTGATCCAGCCCTAACTTTATGCTTCGTCAAAAAGGTAACAAAAGAGACAGGAAACAAAAACCATCTTTACTTTTAAGATTGCCGTTAAAAGAAGAGAGGGTGTCTGTCTCCTGAATCCAAACTGGAAGCTGGTTCCACAGAAGAGGATGGATGAAGCCTTTTCACAGACTATTTCACAGACTATTTCAATAACTGTTTATATTTCCCCGTCTGTGAAAAGAACAGCTGCATGCAAGTTCTTACACGGTGTGGTCTTTCAATTACAGACTCGCCACCCACAGTTCCTTCTCCTCATTTCTGGGAACTTCAGTCAAATTCCATGTCCTTTGTCCTCCACTCCAGTGGATGAAATACCACACCGGAAACAAAGAAATGTTGCATTTATTATATGCAAGGGCTGGACAAATCTTGGCTTCCATAACTGCCAGGCAATGCCACAGGCTGATTGCCTCAATGCCACGGTGCATTGAGGCAGTGATTAAGGCAAAGGAATACCCAACCAAGTATTCCTTGGTTGGGCATTTTGAAAGTACCAAGTTTTTATTGATTTGATGTGATCCTAATTTCTTTCTTTTTTTTCTGCAAAAACTGATAAGTAAATGTTGATATCTTTACAGTATTCAAATTTTTTGAATTTCTGTTTTCGTGGGTTTTATGAGCTGGAAGCCCAAATTGTGTACAAATAAACAACTAAAATAATTTAAGTTGTGGGCCCTAAATCTATAATCTATGAAAGTTTAACATTTTGAATGGAATTATGATGATATTCTAATTTTGGAAAGGGTCTGTATGCCAAGATATGCCAAGTTTTCAGCTAATAGTTCATTGGGAAACACCTTACTGGTAAAAAAAAAAACAAAAAACAAAAAAAACATACTATTTTATGCTGCTATCAAACACACTGGCTTTGGTATTTTTCATAAATTCAACTAAAGAAATGGCAACAGATTACATATTTTTGGGATAGCCTGCCACTAACACAGTGTTAAAAGTTACAATTTAGAATGGGTTCTTTGCCTTCTTAGCTCTTTATGTGTAGACATTACTCAAGTTCATACTCTGAGTTAAGTGCCTTTAATGTGCTATATAGGTCCGAATTTAGTTGATCAACAAATTATTTATCTATCTGCCTGTGTGCCTTGTCTGATCTCGCTGCTTTTCCTCCTGTGAATATGGTATCTAGACCATCTTCTCTAGGTACTTGTCTGTGGTTTGGTGAGAAAATCCCCATTTAGTTTGCATTTTTTCATGTGGATGTGTATATGTGGCTGATTCTCATTTTCATTAACACAAAGAAAAGAAGGGCCACCTTCTTGCCATGTTTTGTGGAGATCAGCCAAGCATTTCCACAATCTTTATGAATAAAAGATAAATGGTTTAGTTTTCTCAACCTAAAGCTTTGTGAGATTCTTTCATGTAAAGTCCTAAACCCCAAATTTACTAACACCATTTCCACAACTTGAAAGTGTGGCTCTTCTGTCAGGGATGGATATGAACATAAGGGTGATAGAAATAAAGCTTCCTCATAACTGCAGATATATTTTAGAAATGTATTGATTTCTATTTGTTTCTACAATATTTTAAAATGGATGGATGAATTTTTAACAGACATATATTGAAAAAAAAATCATAAGAAATAATACTCACAGAAAAACAAACGGTTTACTTTGTGTCGTTTGTAAAAATGGGGTCAGGTTTACATTCTGTCACAGTCGAACTATGTGCTTGCCCTGATGGAATTTAGGGGGAGAAAGTGTTTTATGTTCCATTAGCATTTTTTCACAGATACCTCTTTTATTTTTTAAACCCCAACTGTGTGCCAGGGCTCTGTCAATGGGTCAGCTATTTCTTGATAAGACACTTAATTCAGAGTCGTATTGCAGGACTCTTGTCATTGCTTATGTGAAGCATTTATGACAGACTGTCTGACAGGTATGGGTGTTATAACCCAACATGGATGACAGGACATCTGTAGAAAGATGAAAAATGCTGCATGCTAAGTGGCTGTCACAGAATGGGTTGCAGAAGAACGGATGACAGTCACTTATCCAAGTAGGACATGACTGTCAAAGGCTCAGCTCAGAGGCTAAGTTGTGATTAAGCAATGATATTCCTCTGTGGGCCATTATGAGTGGACATAATGGTCCTGAGGCTTGTTTATCATCTGTATGCTGTGGCTTGCGTAAATACTTATCAAGCATCCATGAAGTCATGGATGCTCGCTTTCCATCCGGTGGCCTTCTCACATGTCTTGCTCAAATTTAGCCTGAAAGTTCTTTGTTCTCGTCCAGCCCATATGCATAGTAATGCCCCTGGGCATATTTCAACAACTTTTCCTGTTGGTTTCAAAGGAACAAAAACATTAATGAACTTTTCAATAGATTCAGGCCCTGTGGTCCCTAAAGCAACGGTTTAATGGCTTGTGATCTCTCACAGGAGCTGCCTAAAATCTTTTCAACTAAAACCCTTACATCAGATCATTACCAAATTATCCTTAGCTGCATTAATTTTTTCTTCACAGATTACAAAGACAGTCGCACAGCTGATGAAGCTTGAATGCAATGTGTATTCCCAGTTCACCTCATGTTTCTTTCATTTTGTGCAAGTAACTACTATTGCCACACTGGCTTTGTCAAATGTCAGAGTTGCACAGCTGAGTTGGTGTGCATGAATGCATTACTGGTGGATTGTTCTTAATTACCATCAGGTACAATTAGCAGCCTGATGCAACACAGGCTTGGGAATTGCGCCTTCCTCTGTCACACAGAATTTCTTACGATTTAACAGAGCTAGCAGTTCATGAGAGCAAAGATTTTTGTTTTCAAGACGGCAGCATGTGTTAAAGTTATATTGTATGACCTTAAATATTGTAGTTAAAATCAAAAGTGCTCTACTCTATGCTCAAAAACTTATTGCAATTTTTTTGGCAGGAGTTTTTCTTCCAAAAGAGAAATGACAATGTGATGACTGCACACACAAAATATTCTTCAGACTGGTATGCTGTGATTAAAAAGTCATTGGTTGTGGTAATAAGAAAGAAATTATATGTTTTGTCTCATTGAAAGACTTTGGTCAATAAGAAAAGTATAATACAAATGCACCGCAAATTTGTTTGTTTTTTGTTTTGTTTTTTTGCTTATTGCATATGTGTAAACATGAATAATACATTTCTTTTATATAACTGTTTCACAAAATGACCAGGAATAGATTGTGATGAATTAAAGCATAAGAAAGAAAATGTTTGTATAAATCTCCAGTTATCTGCAGCTGAGACAACTGAATGTTGTTGGAAAAGCTATTGGAAAATGATCTGGAACAGTATGTCAATCTTCTGAAATGGGACTAGATCATAACAGTTATGTGTGAAGAAACGCTGGTGGTAGTTGGTGGTCATATTGGCGGTTTTTTGATGCTAAAACTAAATTGAGCAGGTGCACAGTATATTTCGAGCGGAAATATTCTAAGCTTCTCACAGGCAGTTTGCAAAATGTGCGTATCGACAAAAGCTGTCAAGCAGATGGCCAGTGTTGCCAACTCCTCAGTGAGGAAAATCGCTATTGGTTGTCCTAAAAGTCGCTAGAAGTCGCTAAATGACATCATCGCCTAATTTGCATAATTGGTCATGCTATTCTAATTGTAACCTATGTTGTTGGAGAGAGAAATTATATCGTGGAAGAGACATAAAGTGAGTAAAAAACGTCCTAAATGCATTTAGAGTTTATGTAGAACTACAAATTAAATTTCTTTTAGCAATTATTGATTTTTTAATGTCACAATTCCAACCCTGCTCCTTTACCCAGGCTTGGACCGGCAAAAGTGACCTGAAACTGGCACTCTGGTGGAGTCACTTTGTGTGTGTGTTTATAAGTAGTTTTAAACCTTGTGATCCACAAAACAGCATAAGAGTAAAAGAAGAACTGACTGCGTTACAGCACCCGCTGCTTGTTGAGAGTAAAAGCAATACGCGCTTTCACGTCTTTTTTTTTAGCGGCTTTTTTTAGGAAAAAAGTCGCTAAGGGGTCTGAAAACTCACTAAATATAGCGACAAAGTCGCTAAGTTGGCAACACTGCAGATGGCTGTCAAGCAGTCCCGTACATACATACACACTTGCAAAACTTTCTTGCAATACTTTCTGTTGCAACTGCACTCAGTCCAGCTACCGATCACAACCACATTCACTTCCTCTTACACTCATGAGGTCTTCACAATAAAACAGGATACTTGTAAAAATGAACCATACATACTATACATAATGCAAATGCTCTTTTAAACGTATTAAACATATTGTAATGCTTTTAAAAGTAATTCTAAACTTTTCCTAAATACTAACCAATATTATTTTACATTTGAACGTGGATTTTTAATGTTTTTAATATTGCAACATATTTTAATAAAAGACCATTTTAGCCTGGTTACAAACAAATAAGTTCATTAATTGAAATAAATAAACTGAAAAACAGGAACATAAATAACAATAACTTTTTATTTGTGAAATAACAAATAAAAACGCCACATGAATAAATCAATAGGCTAACAAATAATAAATCATGTTTGATTGTATATTTATATGTATCATGTTGATAACAATAATGTTGATATTTGTAAATAAAAACCTACTACATTTATTAATCATGGGAATTCCCTCCGCCTGTCATAGACATCCACATTATGTCCAAAATAATTACCCAGTCCAAAATGCAAATGTTAATCATCATATTGATATCAAAGTTGGATAGTTGGTCAAAATTGTGGACCTAGTTTGGAAGTCATATGCCCAAACGGGGCGATCGTGGCTCAAAGAGTTGGCAGTTCGTCTTGTAACCGGAAGGTTGCCGGTTCGATCCCCGGCTCAGACAGTCTCGGCCGTTGTGTCCTTGGGCAAGACACTTCACCTGCTGCATACTGGTGTTGGCCAGAGGGGCCGATGGCGCGATATGGCAGCCTTGCTTCTGTCAGTCTGCCCCAGGGCAGCTGTGGCTACAACTGTAGCTTGCCTCCACCAGTGTGTGAATGTGAGAGTGAATGAATAGTGGCATTGTAAAGTGCTTTCAGGGCCCTGAAAAGCGCTATATAAATGCAATCCATTATTATTATTATTATTCAACTGCTGGACTACAACCCTTTGCTGTAATTAGTTAAATGCCTCTCTGTAACATCTCATATCATACAGAAGACTTTGGAGCCATGCAAAAAATTATTTCTAAGTTACTTTCAATAATTCCTTTAAAAAAATTAGAAAACTTCTATTAGGTTCATGAGACCTTGCAAAATCCAGAAACCTTTATTTTTTAATACTTTCCCACTACTTTGGCTATTGAAGCTAGGTTTGTTTGTATGGTAAGTCTCATGAACTTTAACTACCAACTACTAGTTACTTAGTTTGTAAGTAATCAAAATTAAATATGTAAAGAATAAACTTTTACTCATCAAAAAAAATATATATATATATATCTGTTAGCACAACCACCTTGAAAAAATAATAATAATTTACACTGCTCAAAAATATTATAGAAGAGAGGGATTTCCTCTCAGATCTGGACCAGGGCATCACTGAGTTTCTGGACAGTCTTAAGGTGCAACTTGGCAGCATTGGATACATGGAAACATGTTCCAGGGGTGTTCCATTAGATTGAGATCAGGCCAGCATGGGGGCTAGTTGAGAGGTATTATTTCCTTCCTTTCTCTCACCACACTTCAGGGGGAGCATCGTGATGCACCTCCTCAGACCATTACTGACCCACCATGAAACTGATCATGCTGAATGATGTTAAAAGCAGTATAACATTCTCCATGGCTTCTCCAGACCCGTTCACCTCTATCACATGTGAACCTGCTGTCATATTTGAAAAGCACATGGTACTAGTGGTGGACCTGCCAATTCTGATATTCTATGGAAAATGCCAATCAGGCTCCATGGTGCTAATCAGGGACCACAGGACTCGCTAGAGAATGTTGGGCCTTCAGACCACCCTCTTGACATTTCTGATTGTTTGGTCAGAGAAACAGGTGGCCTGATGGGGTTTATTGTGAACGGCTCTGACAATGCTCATTCTTTTCCTCCTAGCGCAAAGAAGGAGTCCTCCTGAGGGGTTAAGGATCTTCTATGGCCCAATCTAGCACTATAGAGTAAATCCCTGTCTCCTGAAATTTCCTCCACACTCTTGAGACTAAGCTGGGAAACGCAGCAAACCTTCTGGCAATAAATGGATGTGGCATCATGGAGGAACTGTAGTATTTGTGCTTTAGGATGCATGTATCACCTCATTCTGCCAGTAGAGACACTGACCTCAGTTAAATGGGGAAAAAAAAAAAATTGGTCAGAAAAGATGAGGACGGAAAAAAATGATTCCACCTCTAAAAGCTTTCCTGTTTGGGTTTTTTTTTCAAGAAATGTAGTTCTTTCGCATCTAGAAGTGATCTTGTTCTGCATAAACAAGGACTGCCATATAATGTGCTAAATATAACTTCAAATTTGACTGTGTATTTTCCCAAAAATGATATAAAATTAAAAAATAATAATACTTATTGTAGATTGACTGGAATATGATGTTCAGTGATTTTACTTTATATGTGGATGTTTTATTTGTAAACATATGTCCAAAATATGCATATTTCAGTTTCTGTTGGCTGAGGCATAATAGACAGTGTCATCATCTGTGTCTGAATAAAACAATCATTTGCTTTGAGTTAAGAAGTTCAAGATGCACATTTTGTTGTGGTGGACTCGTGCTTTCAAGTAACCGGTGCTTAGAGCCTGCTCTTGTGCTGTCTTGATGCAGTTTTCGGATGAGTTCCTCTTGTTCACTCACCTTTTATCTCTCTGTGTGCCATACACATCACACTGCAATTAATCATTAGTTATTATTAATCTATGGCTCTTTTTCACAGTGTGTTTTTTGTCCTGTCTTCCTCCCCTCACCCCCAACTGGTCGCGGCAGATGGCTGCCCCTCCCTGATGCTGGTTCTGCAGGGGTTTCTTCCTGTTAAAAGTGAGTTTTGTCTTCCCGCTGTTGCCAAGTGCTTGCTCCAAGGGGGTCATCTGATTGTTTGGGGTTTTCTCTGTAATATTGAATGGGCTTTACCTTAAAATATACAGCACCTTGAGGCAATTGCTGTTGTGATTTGACACTATATAAATATCAGAACCTCTGTGCTGTTATTTAGGCCAGCATTTTCTAGCCACTTGTAAGATTTTTTTGATGTCAGCCTGGTGTACAGCTTGGTATCATTTATGTACAGGAGGTGACTGATCGTTGCTCTACTGAATCTGTGTTTGGTTATTGTGATGAGCTGGCAAAGGGACAGTGCATCCTCTTGGTATATTCTGCACTTCATGGTGCCTTGTACCACGCCTTGGGGTTGGCCTTCAGTGTTGTCTTAAAGCATTGAGTTCCTGATGAAGGTAGATATTCTCAATCACTGTACTATTAGCCTTATATAGTGCGAAACACTTCAGTACTGGCTTTCTTGTAGCCCTTCTAGGTAGTGCTCAAGTTGGCCTGCTTAGTTAGGGTCTAGCTCATCTCTTTATTAACCAGTAACAGGCATGCAGACTCTCTGCTCTCCAGTGAAATCTGAAAATAGACTTCAAATAAAATCTGCCAAAGAGAAAGTCATCTCTCTCCTTACATTTAAAAAAGCACTCCCACAAAGCACCTCCTTTTGTCTGTGTGGATCCATCCTATAAATAACTGTAATCATGTAACAAAAATTGATCATTGTTTTTGCTTCCATATGAGTCAGTGGAATTCAGAGCTCTGGTCATTTGCATGGGCATATTCCTATGCCATTAAAAACCATATGTGTTGAACTGAGAAACCAGGAGCTTTTTATGGTTATTTGTACTTTGCACATTCTTTGTCAAGTTTAACATTTTTTTCTATTTTTTTTTTTAAATATACCACACTATTATTTTTATTTGTAAGTTTTGAGAAGGAAAAACTCCACCAGAACCAGGTTTAGGGAGGGGCAGTCATCTGCCGTGACATTACAAAGACACACTGTGGAAAAGAGCCAGAGTGTATAAACAGATACTGAGTAAAAAAGGTGAGTGGAGAAGAAACACTCAGTGCATTATGGGAATCACCCAGCAGCCTACACCTATTGCATCATAACTAAGGGAGGACTCCAAATCTAAACCAGAAGCTGATTCCACAGAAGAGGGGCCTGAAAGCTGAAGGCTCTGCCTCCCATTCTTTTAAATACTCTAGGACCCACAAGCCCACAGTCTGATAGGGAAGATCTCTAATGGGGTGATATGGTACTATATGGCCATTAAGATAAGATGGGGCCTTATTATTCAAGACATGGTATGTGAAGAGCAGGATTTAAAATTCAACTCTGGATTTAACAGGAGGGCAATGAAGAAAAGCCAATGGAGGAGAAATATGTGCTCTCTTTCTCTTCCATTTTGGATAAACTGAATATTTTTCAGGGTGGGTTTAGGATATCCTGATAATAACAAATTTCAGTAGTGTGGGGTTTCTTTATGAGAGAGGAGACAAATATGTTCCAATTATAAGTTTGCACAATTTATTATCCAAACGGTTCATTTAGAAGCAGAAAATTTGAGGTCATCCAGGTCTAAATATAAGAAATTTTTCTAATTTAACTAATTAGTGTATGTTATCTAGCTTCATTGATAAATAAGGGTCACCATCATCTACATAGCAGTAAAAATGTAGGCTTTGCCTTTTAATGATACTGCTTGAGGTGAGCATGCAAATAACAGAATTGGTCCTAGCATGGAACCCAGTAGAACTCAATAACTAGCCCTAGTGTGTAAAGAGGACTCTGCAGATGATCAGTTAGCTGTTTTACAACTCCTTTTTTAAAGATTTTTATAAACACAAGGACGGTTGGGGAATGACCTATAATTACTTAAGACAGCTGGGTCATGTGATGGCTTTTTAAGAAACAGTTTAACTACTACCAGCCTGAAGCCCATCAGTAATTGATCATATGTTTTAAGGTTGAAACATTAATTAATGGTATGACTTTTTTAGCAGTCTTATAGGAATGGGGTCTAAAGGACATGTTGATGGTTTCAAGGAGGTAATCACTGAAGATAACTCAGAAAGATCAGTTGGTGAAAAAGACTTGAAATAAATACTAGAAAATTTGCATTTCCTGCGAAAATGCAGTGTGGATGCTTTAAAGCTGAAGCTGTATGCAAAAAGTAGCTGAAAAAGCTGAAAAGTTGCAGAAATTGTAAAAACTTTGCAGAAGCAAAGGAACTTTGCTAAAATGGAATAACTTAGCAGAACTGCAATATCTTAGAGGAAACATAATACTTGGCAGAAATACAATAGCATAGCAGAACTTAGCAGAAATATTGTAACTTACCAGAAACATAACTTCTCAAAAATACAAGAATTTAGGAGAAATAGTATAAGATAACAGAAAGAATATATTTAGACAAAAATACTTAAGCATTACAGAAACACTATGATTTAGAAAAATAGTACAACATAGCAGAAATACTGTGATTTACCAGAGACACTGTGATGAACTATGAATATTGTAATTTTAAATTAAGACTATGTTTTAGCACAAATATTATCATTTGGCAGAAATACTATGATACAGCACAAATACTCTGGTTTAGCACAAATATTATAACATAGCAGAAATACAATTATATAGCAGAAATGCTATATTTAGAAAGAAAAATATAATATAGTAGAAATAGTATGATTGAGCAGAAATACTACAATATAGCATAATAACAATGATTTAGCAGAAATACTATGATTGAGCAGAAGTACTAAGATGTAGTAAAAGTACTTTGATTTAACAGAAATACAATTATGGAGGAGTAATACTTTAAAATGGGAGAAATATTGATACACACACACACATACACAGAGCCTAAAGGGAAGAGTATTTGTGCCATGGAGTGTTAAGAATGTGAGGTCCATATTAGAAAAGCTGGTAAAATCATAAAAGTTTGCAGAATTGTAATAAATGATGAATATGAATTACTGGTCTGTGACAGTGTATTAATTTGTAGGGAAAAAAACATGTTGACCAAGGTGGAATCGAACCCACGATCTTTGGCTTGCAGACCCGTGTCATTACCAACTGCGCCACTGGGAAAGAGAGAAGCCGTTTTGAAAAACAGGGTGATGAGCAGTCAGAATTAGATCCCGGTGCGAGGCGAAAAACGCCGTTTTTTGGAGTTACAAAACGTTGTGTAACTCAAAAACTAGGTGGACTAGAGGCATAATTCTTGTACTGGGTGAATCAGCGGACTTTGGTGTACTTTGACTGCGATTTTCATTGCTCTTTGTACAACCGTCGCTGAGATATGACGAGAGAGGAAACGGAAGACCTCAGACATGATTGGCTGGCTGGGAAGCCGTGCAGGCCCTGATATGTGATATGTGTCTGAGTCCGCACAGAGGATTGGCTGCCTGGCAGAAATATATAGAAATAGTATGATTAAGCATAAATACTACATTTAGCAGAAATACTATATTAAGCACAAATCCTATAAAAAGCAGAAATAGTATATTAAGCACAGATCCTATTAAAAGCAGAAATAGTATATTAAGCACAAATCTTATAAAATAGCAGAAACAGTATGATTCAGCACAATAGTAATAAGTTAAACAGAAAAATTGGAAAAGCAAAATGGACAGCTGAAGAAATGCTGAACATGCTGAGGGTCCCTCAAATATACTTGTTAAATGAAAAAAATCAGCAAAAAAAATATATAACAGCCACACAATCAGAAATATGTATACATAAGGAAACACACATGCACAGAGAGACACACACACAAGATCCAATTCAGTCAACCAGTCTAAATATATTGAATTTGAATCTTAGAATGAGATCATCCCATTAAAAGGCCTTCTCTCTCTCTCTCTCTCTCTCTGTCACACACACACACACACACACACACACACACACACACACACACACACACACACACAGGGAGAGAGAAGTAAGTTTCTAGCTCAGTCAGCCTGGGAGCTGCTGAATTTGAATCCACCAATCAGAGAGCCTGTGCACTTTTTCCCGCCAAAACAGGTGCATCTATTTACACACGCAGCACAGAGAGACACAGGATTATCCGGTTGTTCAGTCTGACGTCACTAGCCGTGTCTGGGTCTAAACTCCGCTGCAGGTCCATATATCAAACGATCAGTATGGCATTACTGTGAGTTGAAAAACTGTCTAAAGTCTTTCATCTTTAATAAAATGATCAGCGTTCTGCTCTACCAGGTGTAACAATTGAGTTTAACATCCAGGCATCCATGAAAACAGAATTTATGACATTTAACGGAGTTAGAAGTTAGCAGGGAGTTAGCTCGCTAGCTTCTATCTAAATACAATATAGCATGTCCTGACTGCGGGGTTTTGGAAACAAATTAAAACGTACAGCTCTGTTATCACTTCCAACATAAATGAAGACAGAAAGCTAAACAGCAGTGACGTTTGTAGGGTTACTGAAGTTTGGCTAGCTGGTATATAATGATGTGCTACGTGACCGCTAGCGACACAGCTATGTTAGCATAATATAAACAAGCTAACTTTTTTTCCACTTGATAAAAGTTACCGTGAGTGTTCTCGGTGGTCAGGAACAAATGTAATTGCATGGCAGGATGCTGTAAACGGACCAAACTTCAGCCAGGAGAACAACTGAGATAATCCATCCACAATACGAGGTTAGTCATTCATATACTGCTGCATGGGCTGGGCTGTAGTTACATCCTAAGGTTTTAAAAACTGAGCTTAAATAAATGATTAGCGGTAATAAAAGCCGAGGGAGGTCAACAGTGATCGCTGACTGTTTTAGGAGCTTTTTGAGATCAAATAGAAGAAAATACATAACATTAAACATGTTAAGATAAGATAAGATAAGATAACCTTTATTAGTCCCACACGTGGGAAATTTGTTTTGTCACAGCAGGAAATGGACAGTGCAAAAGTTATGAGGCAAAAATTAGAATACAATAAGAACTAGAAAAATTTGCATTTCCTGCGAAAATGCAGTGTGGATGCCTTAACGGCTGAAGATATCTGCTGAAAAAAGCTGAAAAAGTTGAAAAAAAAAAAAAAAAAAAAAAGATGCCTTGAGCAGGATTCGAACCTGGCCCTCCTGGTCAAAGGGCAGCTATTTAGCTCACTGAGCCAAACACTTTTTCACAAAGAAAAGGTGGAGAGATTGACAATTGTGCTAGCAGAATTTGGGCAAAAAAAAGGGGGTGAAAATTCTGCTGAAAAGACTTCAATCAGCAGAATTTCTGCTGAAAAGAGGTGACTGAGCAGAATTCTGCTGAAAATAGGTTTTTGCTGAAAAAGAGCTGAAAAAGTTTGGATTTGTGCTGAAAAGGGGTTAAAAAAACTGAAAATTTTGCTGAAAAGGGGTGAAAAAAATGAAATTTGTGTTGAAAAGAGTTTAAAAAAAGTTTAACTGTTAAGTGAAAGAAATGTTGCCATAAGCTGGATTTGAACCCAGGCCTCCCAGTCTGAGAACGGATGCTTATCTCACTGAGGTAAAACACAGCTCAGCCCATCATGCAAAATCAGTGACCACATTGATAATGTGTTCCATTCATTTCAATGGTCAAAAGTCATAACACACATCAGCAGAAATAGCAGAATTTTTTAAAGTTTAAACATAGCATTTCTGCTAAAACTTAGTATTTATGCTAAATAATATTTTTTTCCTGCCAAATCATAGCATTTGTGCTGGAACACAGAAAGTTCCACCAAATCATACAATTTGTACTAAAACATTATTTATGATTTAGCAGAAACATTGGGACTTGGTAGAAATACTATGATTTACATAAAATACTTTGACTTAGCAGAAGTACTACAATCTAGGAAAAAAGTACTAAAGCATAGCAGAAATTCTATCATTGAGCAGAATTACTAGGATTTAGAAGAAATACTAAGATTTGGCACAAACACTGATGTGGCTCAAGAACCTTTATTATGCAGTTATACTATGATTTGGAAGAAATACTATACTTTGGCACAAATACTATGATTTGGAAGAAATACTATGTTTTAGCACAAATACTATGATTTGGCTCAAATACTATAACTATCCTCGGTCAGAAGGAGAGGCTGACATCCAGGGATTAGATTACCACGAGGTGGAGTTTATTGCGGTCAGATGGATGGTACAGGGAGGTATGGCATACAGTAGGAGGATGTGGAGAGGTGATATGGTGTGGTTTCTATGATTAAGAACAGGGTATGCATTACAACATGCATACAGATTAAAGATTAAGAAAACTGGTAACAAATTCCTCCACTACAAATCAGTCTGATGCCACTTTTTACAGGGTTCCCGTTTACTAAGGCACTACCCAAAAGGCGCCACAAGAGGGCACTCCAACACAAGAGATGACCTATTTACACTGATGCACTTAGTAAACAGCCCCTACTTAGCCACTACATAATACAGTGATATTACAGTATACAAATTCACACAAATACTATGATTTGGCAGAAATACTATGACTGAGTAGTAATACTATAACATAACAGATTTCCTAAAAAAAACTATTAAATTGCAGTAATTCTATGACTTGGCAGAGATACTACGTTTTAGCACAAATACTATAACAACGCAGAAATACTATGACTTAGTAGTAATACTATAACATAACAGTTCAATGTTCTTGCACAAATACCACAATATGGCAGAAATACTATGTTTTAGCACAAATACTGTGATTTGGTATAAATACTATGATTTGGCACACATACTATATTCCGCAGATACACTATAACATAACAGATATTCTACAACTTAGTAGTAATACTATAACATAACAGAATTATTATTTGGGCACAAATACCACGATTTGGCAAAAATACTATGATTGGGTACAAATACTATGATTTGGCAATAATACTGCATTTTAACACAACTACTGAGATTTAATTGAAATACTATGATTTAGAAGAAATACTATTACTCCATACAAATACGATACTTTGGGACAAATACTATGTTTTGGTTCCAATACTATGATGTGCAACAAATACTATGATTTGGCACAAGTACTATGATTTAGTACAAATACTATGATTTGGCAGAAATACTATGACTTAGTAGTAATACTATAACATAACAGATTTCCTAAAAAAAACTATGAAAGTGCATTAATTCTATGACTTGGCAGAGATACTACGTTTTAGCACAAATACTATAACAACGCAGAAATACTATGACTTAGTAGTAATACTATAACATAACAGTTCAATGTTCTTGCACAAATACCACAATATGGCAGAAATACTATGTTTTAGCAAAAATACTGTGATTTGGTGTAAATACTACGATTTGGCACACATACTATATTCCGCAGATACACTATAACATAACAGATATTCTACGACTTAGTAGTAATACTATAACATAACAGAATTATTAATTGGGCACAAATACCACGATTTGGCAAAAATACTATGATTGGGTACAAATACTATGATTTGGCAATAATACTGCATTTTAACACAACTACTGAGATTTGATTGAAATACTATGATTTAGAAGAAATACTATTACTCAATACAAATACGATGCTTTGGGACAAATACTATGTTTTGGTTCCAATACTATGATGTTCAACAAATACTATGATTTGGCACAAGTACTATGATTTAGTACAAATACTATGATTTGGCAGAAATACTATGCCTTAGTAGTAATACTATAACATAAGAGATAAACTATGGTTTTGCAGACATACTATGTTTTTGCACAAATACCATGATTTGGCACAAATGCTATGATTTAGCAGAAATACTATGATTGGGTACAAATACTATGATTTGGCAATAATACTGCGTTTTAACAACAACTACTGAGATTTGATTGAAATACTATGATTTAGAAGAAATACTATGACTCCATACAAATACGATGCTTTGGCACAAATACTATGATTTGGCAGAAATACTATGCCTTAGTAGTAATACTATAACATAACAGATATACTATGGTTTTGCAGACATACTATGTTTTTGCACAAATACCATGATTTGGCACAAATGCTATGATTTAGCAGAAATACTATGATTGGGTATAAATACTATGATTTGGCACAAGTACTATGATTTAGTACAAATACTATGATTGGGCAGAAGTACCATGTTTCAGTACAAATACTATGATTTGGCAGGAATACTCTGGTTTAGCAGAAATACTGTAATTTGGCATAAATACTATAATTTGGGATAAATACTATGATTTGGCACATATAATATATTCAGCACATATATTATAAAATAACAGAAATGTTTGGCCCCAAAACCATGATTTTGCACAAATACCATGATTTTGCAAAAATACTATGAATTGGCAGAAATACTATGATTTAGCAGAAGTACTAAGATGTAGTAGAAGTACTTTGCTTTAGCAGAAATACTATGATTGAGGAGTAATACCTAAACATAGGAGAAATATTGATACACAGACACACATACACAGACAGTAAAGGGAACAGGAGCTGTTGAGAGTCTGGGCTTGGTATATGTAGGTCAGTTAAATTAGCTGCACCTGCTGTAGTCAGCCCTTACACACGCAGGCACAGAGAGAGGTGTGAGTTTTCTTCAGTGTATTTCTGACATTCAGGATTCCCCTCGAACAAATGGCCATAATTTCCTAACCGTAGAGGCTAGAACGGTCATTCAGGCATCGTTTTATTCAGAAGAGATGGGGGAATCTTCAGGTCTTCATAATTCAGAGATAAAACATAAATTATTAAAGATATATGACTTGTAATACACTGTAACTGAGTAGAGGCGAAGCAAAAACTGCCTTGACTTGCGCTCAAACAACCTTTGGTAACTCTAAATCTATATGGAGCATCAAAATCATTCTTTCACCGTAAGAAACAGCAGGCTTTGGTGAACAGTCATGGAAATTTTCAGGGCTCTGTGGAAATCCATCAAAAAGATATGACGAGAGAAAAAAGTGGTTCATTTCCAGAGATTGAAATCTGATGAAATCTGAGCGAGGGACAAATTTCCTACCCTCAAACAAGTCCAACTCATTTCAGAATGGTAATAGGTGAGAAAGAAATTCTTGAATTGTGAGCGTCAGGAGTGTCTGAACATATACGGGGACAAGCCTCATGTCTTAACTTCGCTTCGTTAAGGAGATATGACAATTTGAAAATGCCTCTCATTAGAGAAATCCAGCGGTGATTTTGAACAAACTCTCCATTGAGTTTATATGGAGAGTTTTCTGACTTTGTGTTACTCTGAGGAGATTTGCAAAATATCTATGAGTCCCACAACAATGATAGTGACATTTTCTGAAAGCCAGCAAGAGAAAATTCAAACAGTTTCACTGTCCCCTCTGAGTTAATTGCATAGCAACCATAGCAACGCATGTATTTTCTGAAAAATCACAATTTTGCAACTGAAAACTCAAAAAGGGATAAGATTAAAACGGTAGAAGATCTGAAAAAGCTGAATCATACAGGAATAGCCAAATCATTTGAGAACATTTTAAAGTTTGAATGGAGTTTCTAGGTGAAAGTATGAGGCAGTAGTTAAGTTTCAAAGACAAGAAAGTTTTAGCAGAATTGTGGAAGTTTCCCATTCATTTCAATGGGACAAATTAAAGGAAAAAAGTGTAATATTTTAAAAAGTATAATAGTAATAAACACCAAAAGTCATAGCCGGCATTAGCAGAAAGAGCAGAACAGTTTAGAGTTTGAACGGTGAAAATAGCACAAAAATTGTGGAAGTAGATCCACGGCAAAAAGTGTACGGAAACACCCGGAATAATAACTAGAAAAATTTGCATTTCCTGCGAAAATGCTGTGTGGATGCCTTAACGCTGAAGATGTCTGCTGAAAAAAGCTGAAAAAGTTGAAAAAAAAAAAAAACATTGCCCTGAGCAGGATTCGAACCTGGCCCTTCTGGTCTAAAGGCGGCAATTCACCTCACTGCACCAAACTCATTCACACAAAGAAGAGGTGGAGAGAGTGACAATTGTGGTGAAATTAGCAGAAGCTGCTTAGAATTGTGCTGATAAGAGGTGAAAAAGCTAAACATTTGGCAGAAAAGAGGTGAATCAGAAGAATTTCTGCTGAAAAGAGGCAAAGAAGCAAAAAGATGAGCTGAAAAGAGGTGTAGAAGCAGAAGTACTTGCTGAAGATGGCTGTATGTGTAATGACACACAAGAAAGCAGAGCGCATGCAAGCAGGGAACATGTGTAGCAACTGTCACAGGTAGGATTCAAACCTCTGCCACCGGGTCTCACGGCAGATGCCCTACCCTCTGAGCCAAATGAGTTCTGGTCACAAGCAAAGATATGATGAGAGGGACAATGTGCACTGTGGAGCAGAAGCTCAAATTAGCAGAAAAGAGGTGAAGAGGAAGAACTTTGTTGTGAAATGAGGTAAAGAAACTGAAATTTGTGCTTAAAACAAGTGAAAAAGCTGAACTCTGAAATCCTGCTAAAACAGCAGAAGAGGCTGACATTTTTCAGCTACTCATTGAGCCAAACTGGTTCTCACGTAACTGAAAAAAGGTGGAAAAGCTTACAATTCTAATGAAAACAGCAGAAGAGGCTGAGATTTGTGCTGATAAGAGGTGAAAATGCTGAACCAATCAGAGGTACTGCTTCTGTCTGCTTCATCAGGCTGTGTACTTGTATGTATTTCTGCCATAGACTGTTAACAAGAATGTGAGGTCCATATTAGAAAAGCTGCTAAAATCATAAAACTTTGCAGAATTGTAATAAATTATCAATATGAATTACCGGTCTGTGATAGTGTATAAATTTGTACTCAAAAACTAGGTGGGATAGAAGCATAATTCTTGCACTGGGTGAATCAGCGGACTTTGGTGTACTTTGACTACGATTTACATAGCTCTTTGTATCTCCGTCGCGGAGACATGACGAGAGAAGAAATGGCTTAATTTTCGGAATTTGAAAAATGAGAGGAGGACAGATTTCCACCCCTCAAACATGTTTTTGCAGAAACACTGTAATTTCGCTTAAATAGTATGAAATAGCAGTAATACTATGATTTGGCAGAAATACTACTTTTTAGCACAAATACTATTGTACAGAATGGTGTACGTCAGTTTAATGCTGGGTGGTGCTGCAATAGTAACTATCCTCGGTCAGAAGGAGAGGCTGACATCCAGGGATTAGATTACCACAGGTGGAGTTTATTGGCGGTCAGATGGATGGTACAGGGAGGCATGGCATACAGTAGGAGGATGTGGAGAGGTGATATGGTGTGGTTTCTATGATTAAGAACACTGGCAACAAATTCCTCCACTACAAATCAGTCTGATACCACTTCTTACAGGGTTCACGTTTACTAAGGCACTACCCAAAAGGCGCCACAAGAGGGCACTCCAACACAAGAGATGACCTATTTACACTGTAAACACCCCCTACTTAGCCACTACATACTACAGTGATATTACAGTATACAAATTCACACAAATACTATGATTTGGCAGAAATACTATGACTTAGTAGTAATACTATAACATAACAGTTCAATGTTCTTGCACAAATACCACAATATGGCAGAAATACTATGTTTTAGCATAAATACTGTGATTTGGTATAAATACTACGATTTGGCACACATACTATATTCCGCAGATACACTATAACATAACAGATATTCTACGACTTAGTAGTAATACTATAACATAACAGAATTATTAATTGGGCACAAATACCACAATTTGGCAAAAATACTATGATTGGGTACAAATACTATGATTTGGCAATAATACTGCATTTTAACACAACTACTGAGATTTGATTGAAATACTATGATTTTGAAGAAATACTATTACTCCATACAAATACGATGCTTTGGGACAAATACTATGTTTGGGTTCCAATACTATGATGTGCAACAAATACTATGATTTGGCACAAGTACTATGATTTAGTACAAATACTATGATTTGGCAGAAATACTATGCCTTAGTAGTAATACTATAACATAAGAGATATACTATGGTTTTGCAGACAAACCAAGTTTTCTGCACAAATACCATGATTTGGAACAAATGCTATGATTTAGCAGAAATACTAAGATTGGGTACAAATACTATGATTTGGCAATAATACTGCGTTTTAACAACAACTACTGAGATTTGATTGAAATACTATGACTCCATACAAATACGATGCTTTGGCACAAATACTATGATTTGGCAGAAATACTATGACTTAGTAGTAATACTATAACATAACAGATTTCCTAAAAAAAACTATGAAATTGCAGTAATTCTATGACTTGGCAGAGATACTACGTTTTAGTACAAATACTATAACAACGCAGAAATACTATGACTTAGTAGTAATACTATAACATAACAGTTCAATGTTCTTGCACAAATGCCACAATATGGCAGAAATACTATGTTTTAGCACAAATACTGTGATTTGGTATAAATACTACGATTTTGCAATAATACTGCGTTTTAACAACAACTACTGAGATTTGATTGAAATACTATGATTTAGAAGAAATACTATGACTCCATACAAATACGATGCTTTGGCACAAATACTATGATTTGGCACAAGTACTATCATTTAGTACAAATAATGTGATTGGGCAGAAGTACTATGTTTCAGTACAAATACTGTGATTTGGCAGGAATACTCTGATTTAGCAGAAATACTATGTTTTAACATAAATACTATCTTTTGGCAGAAATTCCTGCTAAAAAGGACTATTTCTGCTTTTTAGCAGAAATACTGTAATTTGGCATAAATACTATAATTTGGTATAAATACTGTGATTTGGCACATATAATATATTCAGCACATATACTATAACATAACAGAAATATTATGATTTGGCCCCAAAACCATGATTTTGCACAAATACCATGATTTGGCAAATATACTATGATTTTTCAAAAAATACTATGATTTAGCAGAAGTACTAAGATGTAGTAGAAGTACTTTGCTTTAGCAGAAATACTATGATTGAGGAGTAATACCTAAACATAGGAGAAATATTGATACACAGACACACATACACAGACAGTAAAGGGAACAGGAGCTGTTGAGAGTCTGGGCTTGGTATATGTAGGTCAGTTAAATTAGCTGCACCTGCTGTAGTCAGCCCTTACACACGCAGACACAGAGAGAGGTGTGAGTTTTCTTCAGTGTATTTCTGACATTCAGGATTCCCCTCGAACAAATGGCCATAATTTCCTAACCGTAGAGGCTAGAACGGTCATTCAGACATTGTTTTGTTCAGAAGAGATGGGGGAATCTTCAGGTCTTCATAATTCAGAGATAAAATATAAATTATTAAAGATATATGACTTGTAATACACTGTAACTGAGTAGAGGCGAAGCAAAAACTGCCTTGACTTGCTCTCAAACAACCTTTGGTAACTCTAAATCTATATGGAGCATCAAAATCATTCTTTCACCGTAAGAAACAGCAGGCTTTGGTGAACAGTCATGGAAATTTTCAGGGCTCTGTGGAAATCCATCAAAAAGATATGATGAGAGAAAAAAGTGACTCATTTCCAGAATTTGAAATCTGATGAAATCTGAGCGAGGGACAAATTTCCTACCCTCAAACAAGTCTAACTCATCTCAGAACGGTAATAGGTGAGAAAATAATTCTTGAATTGTGAGCATCAGGAGTGTCTGAAGATATACCGGGACAAGCCTCATGTCTTAACTTCGCTTCGTTAAGGAGATATGACAATTTGAAAATGCCTCTCATTAGAGAAATCCAGCGGTGATTTTGAACAAACTCTCCATTGAGTTTATATGGAGAGTTTTCTGACTTTGTGTTACTCTGAGGAGATTTGCAAAATAACTATGAGTCCCACAACAATGATAGGGACATTTTCTGAAAGCCAGCAAAAATACCTACGTTTTGGTGTATAATCTGTGGGGCTTGAGTGGAAATTGAGCGAGTAGCAAGAAGTTGTTTGGACATGAAGAGAAAATTCACACAGTTTCACTGTCCCCTCTGAGTTAATTGCATAGCAACCATAGCAACGCATGTATTTTCTGAAAAATCACAATTTTGCAACTGAAGACTTAAAGAGAGATAAGATGAAAACAGTAGAAGATCTGAAAAAGCTGAATCATACAGGAATGGCCCAATCATTTGAGAACGTTTTAAAGTTTGAATGGAGTTTCTAGGTGAAAGTATGAGGCAGTAGTTAAGTTTCAAAGACAAGAAAGTTTTAGCAGAATTGTGGAAGTTTCCCATTCATTTCAATGGGACAAATTAAAGGAAAAAAGTGTAATATTTTAAAAAGTATAATAGTAATAAACACCAAAAGTCATAGCCGGCATAAGCAGAAAGAGCAGAACAGTTTAGAGTTTGAATGGTGAAAATAGCACAAAAATTGTGGAAGTAGATCCACGGCGAAAAGTGTACGGAAACACCCGGAATAATAAAGAATAAAGAGAAACAGGAACTCAATAGTGTGGATGCCTATTAAGGCATCCACACAATAAAGAAGAAAGAGAAACAGGATCTCAATAGTGTGGATGCCTATTAAGGCATCCACACAATAAATACAGTACACAACTGTACAGAATAGAATAAAATAAAATACTATATACAGTAGAATAAAATAAAATAAATATACAATAAGATAAAAATAGAATACAAATACAAATACTATATACAACTGAGTAAAAATACAACGATGACAGAAAGGATTATTGCACTTAGTATTATTGCATATGTATGGTTGTGTGTGCTTGATCAGTTAAAGTCTTTATTATGGAGTCTGACAGCAGTGGGGAGGAAAGACCTGCTAAATCTCTCCGTCCCACACCGTGGGTGCCGCAGTCTCCCACTGAAGGAGCTGCTCAGTGCTGTCACAGTCTGCTGCATGGGGTGGGAGATGTTGTCCATCAGGGATGACAGCTTAGCCGCCGTTCTCCTGTCACTCACCACCTCCACTGGGTCCAGAGGGCATCCTAGAACAGAGCTGGCCCTTCGGATCACCCTGTTCAGTCTCTTCCTGTCCCCAGCAGAGATGCTGCTGCCCCAGCAGACCACGCCATAAAAGATAGCAGAAGCCACAACAGAGTCATAGAATTTCTTCAGGAGTGGGCCCTCCACTCCAAACGACCTGAGTCTCTGCAGCAGGTACAGCCTGCTCTGCCCTTTCCTGTAGAGGGCGTCTGAGTTATGAGTCCAGTCCAGTCTATTGTTCAGATGAACACCAAGGTACCTGTAGCTGTCCACAGCCTCAATGTCCATACCTTGGATGTTCAGTGGTTGCAGTGGAGAATGCTTGTGCCTGCGGAAGTCTACCACCAGTTCCTTGGTTTTACTGGCGTTGATCTGGAGGTAGTTCAGCTGGCACCAGTCCACAAAGTCTTGGGTCAGACCTCTGTACTCCTTGTCGTCCCCATCAGTGATGAGGCCGACTATTGCAGAGTCATCAGAGAACTTCTGCAGGAAGCACTGGGTGGAATTGTGGGAGAAGTCTGCAGTGTAGATGGTGAAGAGGAACGGAGCCAGAACCGTTCCCTGTGGGGCCCCCGTACTGCAGACGACCCTGTCCGACACACAGCCCTGAGTCCTCACATACTGTGGTCGGTCGGTGAGGTAGTCCAGGATCCAGGTAGTGAGGTGATGGTCCACTCCAGAGTTCACCAGCTAACAACACAAATGCCATATTAAACGCAGACTACTTTAGACCCGGAAGTAGGATTCGTCGCGTCATCACTGAACAACCGGATTGCAGTCTATTTCTCATAATGACGACTCCCCTCAAACAAATGACCATAATTTCCTAACGGTAGGGGCTAGAGCGGTCATTCTTACACCGTTTTGTTCAGAAGAGATGGGGGAATCTTCAAGTGTTGACAATTTATCATTAAAATATGAATTTTTAGAGATACATGACATGGATGACTTGTTGACTTAGAAGCCACGAATTCCCCAATATGCAAATTTGAATGCCTCAGACCACATATATGATTGGCTGGCTGGGAAGCCGTGCAGGCCCTGATTTGTGGATTTGAATTCCTCAGCCCTCAGATATGATTGGCTGGCTTAGAAGCCATGAAGGCCCCAATATGCAAATTTGAATGCCTCAGGACACATATATGATTGGCTGGGAAGCCGTGCAGGCCCTGATTTGAAAATTTGAATGTCTCAGTCCTCACAGAGGATTGGCTGCCTGGGGACCTGGCAGAAATATATAGAAATACTATGATTAAGCATAAATACTATATTTAGTAGAAATACTATGTTTTAGCACAAATACTATAAAAAGCAGAAATACTATAATTTAGCAGAAATACTATATTAAGCACAAATCCTATAAAAAGCAGAAATAGTATGATTAAGCATAAACACTACATTTAGTAGAAATACTATGTTTTAGCACAAATACTATAAAAAGCAGAAATACTATAATTTAGCAGAAATACTATATTAAGCACAAATCCTATAAAAAGCAGAAATAGTATGATTAAGCATAAATACTACATTTAGTAGAAATACTATGTTTTAGCACAAATAGTATAAAAAGCATAAATACTGTAATTTAGCAGAAATACTATATTAGGCACAAATTCTATGAAAAGCAGAAATAGTATGATTAAGCATAAATACTATATTTAGTAGAAATACTATGTTTTAGCACAAATCCTATAAAAAGCAGAAATACTGTACTATGATTTAGTAGAAAAACTATAAATAATCAGAAATACTATATTTTGCACAAATCTTATAAAATAGCAGAAATAGTATGATTTAGCACAATAGTAATAAGTTAAACAGAAAAATTGGAAAAGCAAAATGGACAGCTGAAAAAATGCTGAACATGCTGAGGGTCCCTCAAATATACTTGTTAAATGAAAAAATCAGCAAAAAAATGCACAGGGAGAGAGAAGTAAGTTTCTAGGTCAGCCTGGGAGCTGCTGAATTTGAATCCACCAATCAGAGAGCCTGTGTACTTTTTCCCGCCAAAACAGGTGCATCTATTTACACACGCAGCACAGAGAGGCACAGGATTATTGCAGCCTATTTCTCATAATGACGACTCCCCTCAAACAAATGACCATAATTTCCTAACCGTAGGGGCTAGAGCGGTCATTCTTACACCGTTTTGTTCAGAAGAGATGGGGGAATCTTCCAGTGTTGACAATTTAGCATTAAAATGTGAATTATTAAAGATATTTGACTTCTAATGCACCATAACTGAGTAGAGCGAAGCAAAAACTGCCTTGACTTGCCCTCAAACAACGCTTTGTAACTCGAAATCTATTTGGAGTATCGATATCATTCTTTCACCGTAAGAGACAGCAGGCTTTGGTGAACAGTCATGGAAATTTTCAGGTCTCTGTGGAAATCCAACAAAAAGTTATGACGAGAGAAAAAAGTGGTTCATTTCCAGGGTTTGAAATCTGAAGAAATCTGAGCGACGGACGAATTTCCTACCCTCAAACAAGTCCAACTCATTTCAGAACGGTAATACGTGAGAAAGAAATTCTTGAATTGTGAGCGTCACGAGTGTCTGAAGATATACCGGGACAAGCCTCATGTCTTAACTTTGCTTCGTTAAGGAGATATGACGATTCGAATATGCCTCTCATTACAGAAATGCAGCGGTGATTTTGAACAAACTCTCCATTGACTTTATATGGAGAGTTTTCCGACATTGTGTTGGTCTGAGGAGATTTGCGAAAGTTCTATGAATACCGCAACAATGATAGTGACATTTTCGGAAACCCAGCAAAAATACCTATGTTTTGATGTATAATTTGTGGAAGTTGAGTGAAGATTGAGCAAGTAGTAAGAAGTTGTTCGGACATGAAGAGAAGACTGCAAAACCTTCAGTGGCACACTGGAAGCCAAGTGCATAGCAACCATAACAACGCATGTATTTTGTGAAAAATCACAATTTTGCAACTGAAAACTTTAAGAGGCATAAAGGTAAAACGGTAAAAGATTTGAAAAAGCTGAATCATACCTGAATAGCCCAATAATTTGTGAACATTTTAAAGTTTGAATGGTTGTTCTACGTGAAAATATGAGGAAGTAGTTAAGTTTCAGAAACAAGCAAATTTTAGCAGAATTGCAGAAGTTTCCCATTCATTTCAATGGGACAAATTAAGCTTAATATTTTAAAAAGTATAATAGTGAAAAATACCAAAAGACATAGCAGGAATTAGCAGAAATAGCAGAATATTTTAAAATTTGAACGGTGAAAATCGGCTGAAAATTGTGGAAGTAGTTAAGTGCCAAAAAGTGTACGGGAGTGTGGATGCTTAAAGCATCCACACAATAAATGGTACGGAAAAGTAGTTGTAATGTTATGTATTGGTACATCTGTAATTTTTTTCCTAATGGTTAAAAATTTTTTGTAAAGAAATTTATGAAGTCATTAAGTGTGCCTATGCCAAAAGGCACACTTATTGTGTGGATGCTTTAAGCATCCACACTATTGAGTTCCTGTTTCTCTTTATTCTTTATACTTTATTCTAGTTGCTTCCGTACACTTTTCGCCGTAGAACTACTTCCACAATTTTCAGCCGATTTTCACCGTTCAAATTTTAAACTATTCAGCTATTTTTGCTCTTTCCGGCTATATCTTTTGCTATTTTTAACTATTATACTTTTTAAAATATTCCACTTTTTTCCTTTAATTTGTCCCATTGAAATGAATGGGAAACTTCTGCAATTCTGCTAAATTTTGCTTGTTTTTGAAACTTAACTACTTCCTCATATTTTCACCTAGAACAACCATTCAAATTTTAAAATGTTCACAAATTATTGGGCTATTCAGGTATGATTCAGCTTTTTCAAATCTTCTACTGTTTTACTTTTATGCCTCTTAAAGTTTTGAGTTGCAAAATTGTGATTTTTCACAAAATACATGCGTTGTTATGGTTGCTATGCTCTTGGCTTCCAGTGTGTCACTGAAGGTTTTGCAGTCTTCTCTTCATGTCCGAACAACTTCTTGCTACTTGCTCAATTTTCACTCAACTTCCACAAATTATACATCAAAACGTAGGTATTTTTGCTGGCTTTCAGAAAATGTCACTATCATTGTTGTGGGATTTATAGAATTTTTGCAAATCTCCTCAGACTAACACAAGGTCAGAAAACTCTCCATATAAAGTGAATGGAGAGCTTGTTCAAAATCACTGCTGGATTTCTGTAATGAGAGGCATATTCGAATCGTCATATCTCCTTAACGAAGCAAAGTTAAGACATGAGGCTTGTCCCCGAATATCTTCAGACACCCCTGACGCTCACAATTCAAGAATTTCTTTCTCACCTATTACCGTTCTGAAATGAGTTGGACTTGTTTGAGGGTAGGAAATTCGTCCTTCGCTCAGATTTCTTCAGATTTCAAACTGTGGAAATGAACCACTTTTTTCTCTCGTCATAACTTTTTGTTGGATTTCCACAGAGACCTGAGAATTTCCATGATTGTTCACCAAAGCCTGCTGTCTCTTACGGTGAAAGAATGATATCGATACTCCAAATAGATTTCGAGTTAGAAAGCGTTGTTTGAGGGCAAGTCAAGGCAGTTTTTGCTTCGCTCTACTCAGTTATGGTGCATTACAAGTCAAATATCTTTAATAATTCATATTTTAATGATAAATTGTAAACACTGGAAGATTCCCCCATCTCTTCTGAACAAAACGGTGTAAGAATGACCGCTCTAGCCCCTACGGTTTGGAAATTATGGTCATTTGTTTGAGGGGAGTCCTCACTATGAGAAATAGGCTGCAATAATCCTGTGCCTCTCTGTGCTGCGTGTGTAAAAAGAGGCACATGTTTTGGCGGGAAAAAGTACACAGGCTCTCTGATTGGTGGATTCAAATTCAGCAGCTCCCAGGCTGACCTAGAAACTTACTTCTCTCTCCCTGTGCATTTTATTGCTGATTTTTTTCATTTAACAAGTATATTTGAGGGACCCTCAGCATGTTCAGCATTTTTTCAGCTGTCCATTTTGCTTTTCCAATTTTTCTGTTTAACTTATTACTATTGTGCTAAATCATACTATTTCTGCTATTTTATAAGATTTGTGCCTAATATAGTATTTCTGCTAAATTACAATATTTCTGCTTTTTATACTATTTGTGCTAAAACATAGTATTTCTACTAAATGTAGTATTTATGCTTAATCATACTATTTCTGCTTTTTATGGGATTTGTGCCTAATATAGTATTTCTGCTTTTTATAGGATTTTTGCTCAAACATAGTATTTCTACTAAATGTAGTGTTTATGCTTAATCATCCTATTTCTGCTTTTTATAGGATTTGTGCTTAATATAGTATTTCTGCTAAATTATAGTATTTCTGCTTTTTATAGTATTTGTGCTAAAACATAGTATTTCTACTAAATGTAGTATTTATGCTTAATCATAGTATTTCTATATATTTCTGCCAGGTCCCCAGGCAGCCAATCCTCTGTGAGGACTGAGAAATTCAAATTTTCAAATCAGGGCCTGCACGGCTTCCCAGCCAATCATATATGTGTCCTGAGGCATTCAAATTTGCATATTGGGGCCTTCATGGCTTCTAAGCCAGCCAATCATATCTGAGGGCTGAGGAATTCAAATCCACAAATCAGGGCCTGCACAGCTTCCCAGCCAGCCAATCATGTATGTGGGCTCCAGGTATTCAAATTTGCATATTGGGGAATTCGTGGCTTCTAAGTCAACAAGTCATCCATGTCATATATCTCTAAAAATTCATATTTTAATGATAAATTGTCAACACTTGAAGATTCCCCCATCTCTTCTGAACAAAACGGTGTAAGAATGACCGCTCTAGCCCCTATGGTTAGGAAATTATGGTCATTTGTTTGAGGGGAATCCTCACTATGTGAAATAAACTGAAAGAAGCAGGTCTATGTCTCTGTGCTGCGTGTGTAAAAAGATGCACCTGTTTTGGCGGGAAAACGTAAACAGCCTCTCTGATTGGTGGATTCAAATTCAGCAGCTCCCAGGCTGACCTAGAAACTTAGTCCTCTCTCCCTGTGTGTGTGTGTGTGTGTGTGTGTGTGTGTGTGTGTGTGTGTGTGTGTGTGTGTGTGTTTAGTGGGAGAGAGAGGACCCTGCCCTTATTTGACAGCATGTCATTGTAGGATTTAAATTGAACATAGTTAGACTGGTTGACTGGATTAGAGCCTGTGTTTGTGTGTCCCTCTGTGCATTTGTGTTTCAATAAGTTATTACTATTCTGCTAAATCATAGTATTTCTGGTACTTTTCGGTACTTGTGCTAAATACAGTATTTCTGCTAAATCATACTATTTCTGCTTTTCATAGGATTTATGCCTAATATAGTATTTCTGCTAAATTATAGTATTTCTGCTTTTTATAGGATTTGTGCCTAACATAGTATTTCTGCTAAATTATAGTATTTCTGCTTTTTATAGGATTTGTGCCTAACATAGTATTTCTGCTAAATTATAGTATTTCTGCTTTTTATAGGATTTGTGCTTAATATAGTATTTCTGCTAAATTATAGTTTTTCTTCTTTTTATAATATTTGTGCTAAAACATAGTATTTCTACTAAATGTAGTATTTATGCTTAATAATAGTATTTCTATATATTTCTGCCAGGTCCCCAGGCAGCCAATCCTCTGTGAGGACTGAGACATTCAAATTTTCAAATCAGGGCCTGCACAGTTTCCCAGCCAATCAAATAAGTGTCCTGAGGCATTCAAATTTGCATATTGGGGCCTTCGTGGCTTCTAAGCCAGCCAATCATATCTGAGGGCTGAGGAATTCAAATCCACAAATCAGGGCCTGCACGGCTTCCCAGCCAGCCAATCACATATGTGGTCTCAGGCATTCAAATTTGCATATTGGGGAATTCGTGGCTTCTAAGTCAACAAGTCATCCATGTCATATATCTCTAAAAATTCATATTTTAATATTAAATTGTCAACACTTGAAGATTCCCCCATCTCTTCTGAACAAAACGGTGTAAGAATGACCGTTCTAGCCCCTACGGTTAGGAAATTACGGTCATTTGTTTGAGGGGAGTCGTCACTATGAGAAATAGACTGCAAAAATCCTGTGTCTCTCTGTGCTGCTGCGTGTGTAAACAGATGCACCTGTTTTGGTGGGGAAAAGTGCACAGCCTCTCTGATTGGTGGATTCAAATTCACCAGCTCCCAGGCTGACCTAGAAACTTACTTCTCTCTCCCTGTGTGTGTGTGTGTGTGTGTGTGTGTGTGTGTGTGTGTGTGTGACAGAGAGAGAGAGAGAGAGAGAGAGAGAAAGGCTTTTAATGGGATGATCTCATTCTAAGATTTAAATTCAATATATTTAGACTGGTTGACTGAATTGGATCTTGTGTGTGGGTCTCTCTGTGCATGTGTGTTTCCTCATGTGTACATATCTGTGATTGTGTGGCTGTAATAAATTTTTTTGCAGATTTTTGTCATTTAACAAGTATATTTGAGGGACCCTCAGCATGTTCAGCATTTTTTCAGCTGTCCATTTTGCTTTTCCAATTTTTCTGTTTAACTTATTACTATTGTGCTAAATCATACTATTTCTGCTATTTTATAAGATTTGTGCTTAATATACTATTTCTGCTTTTATAGGATTTGTGCTTAATATAGTATTTCTGCTAAATGTAGTATTTATGCTTAATCATACTATTTCTGCTTTTCATAGTATTTGTGCTTAATATAGTATTTCTGCTAAATTTAGTATTTCTGATTAATTATAGTTTTTCTACTAAATCATAGTACAGTATTTCTGCTTTTTATGGGATTTGTGCTAAAACAAAGTATTTCTACTAAATGTAGTATTTGTGCTTAATCATACCATTTCTGCTTTTTATAGGATTTGTGCTTAATATAGTATTTCTGCTAAATTATAGTATTTCTGCCAAATTATAATATTTGTGCTAAAACATAGTCTCAATTTAAAATTACAATATTCATAGTTCATCACAGTGTCTCTGGTAAATCACAATATTTCTGCTCTGTTGTACTATTTTTCTAAATCATAGTGTTTCTGTAATGTTTAAGTATTTTTGGCTAAATATATTCTTTCTGTTATCTTATACTATTTCTCCTAAATTCTTGTATTTTTGAGAAGTTATCATGTTTCTGGTAAGTTACAATATTTCTGCTAAATTCTGCTATGCTATTGTATTTCTGCCAAGTATTATGTTTCCTCTAAGATATTGCAGTTCTGCTAAGTTATTCCATTTTAGCAAACTTCTTTTGCTTCTGCAAAGTTTTTACAATTTCTGCAACTTTTCAGCTTTTTCAGCTAGTTTTTGCATACAGCTTCAGCTTTAAGCATCCACACTGCATTTTCGCAGGAAATGCAAATTTTTCTAGTTACTATTGCTCGGATTTATTATTGTGTGGATGCTTTAAGCATCCACACTATTGAGTTCCTCTTGGGACTTCCGTACACTTTTTGGCACTTAACTACTTCCGCAATTTTCAGCCGATTTTCACCGTTCAAATTTTAAACTATTCTGCTATTTCTGCTAATGTGTGCTATGTCTTTTGGTATTTTTCACTATTATACTTTTTAAAATATTAAGCTTAATTTGTCCCATTGAAATGAATGGGAAACTTCTGCAATTCTGCTAAAATTTGCTTGTTTCTGAAACTTAACTACTTCCTCATATTTTCACGTAGAACAAGCATTCAAACTTTAAAATGTTCACAAATTATTGGGCTATTCATGTGTGATTCAGCTTTTTCAAATCTTTTACCGTTTTACTTTTATGCCTCTTAAAGTTTTGAGTTGCACAATTGTGATTTTTCACAAAATACATGCGTTGTTATGGTTGCTATGCTCTTGGCTTCCAGTGTGCCACTGAAGCTTTTGCAGTCTTCTCTTCATGTCCGAACAAGTGTTTGCTACTTGCTCAATTTTCACTCAACTTCCACAAATTATACATCAAAACGTAGGTATTTTTGCTGGCTTTCAGGAAATGTCACTATCATTGTTGTGGGATTTATAGAATTTTGGCAAATCTCCTCAGACCAACACAAACTCTCAAAACTCTGCATAGAAAGTCAATGGAGAGCTTGTTCAAAATCATCGCTGGATTTCTGTAATGAGAGGCATATTTGAATCGTCATATCTCCTTAACGAAGCGACTTTAAGACATGAGGCTTGTCCCGGTATATCTTCAGACACTCCTGACGCTCACAATTCAAGAATTTCTTTCTCACCTATTACCGTTCTGAAATGAGTTGGACTTGTTTGAGGGTAGGAAATTCGTCCGTCGCACAGATTTCTTCAGATTTCAAACTCTGGAAATGAACCACTTTTTTCTCTCGTCATAACTTTTTGTTGGATTTCCACAGAGACCTGAAAATTTCCATGACTGTTCACCAAAGCCTGCTGTCTCTTACGGTGAAAGAATGATATCAATGCTCCAAATAGATTTCGAGTTACAAAGCGTTGTTTGAGGGCAAGTCAAGGCAGTTTTTGCTTCACTCTACTCAGTTATGGTGCATTACAAGTCAAATATCTTTAATAATTCATATTTTAATGATAAATTGTTAACACTGGAAGATTCCCCCATCTCTTCTGAACAAAACGGTGTAAGAATGACCGCTCTAGCCCCTACGGTTAGGAAATTATGGTCATTTGTTTGAGGGGAGTCGTCACTATGAGAAATAGACTGCAATAATCCTGTGCCTCTCTGTGCTGCCTGTGTAAACAGATGCACCTGTTTTGGCGGGAAAACGTAAACAGCCACTCTGATTGGTGGATTCAAATTCAGCAGCTCCCAGGCTGACCTAGAAACTTACTTCTCTCTCCCTGTGTGTGTGTGTGTGTGTGTGTGTGTGTGTGTGTGTGTGTGTGTGTGTGTGTGTGTGAGAGAGAGAGAGAGAGAGAAAGGCTTTTAATGGGATGATCTCATTCTAAGATTCAAATTCAATATATTTAGACTGGTTGACTGAATTGGATCTTGTGTGTGTGTCTCTCTGTGCATGTGTGTGTTTCCTTCTGTGTACATATTTCTGATTGTGTGGCTGTTATATATTTTTTTTGCTGATTTTTTTCATTTAACAAGTATATTTGAGGGACTCTCAGCATGTTCAGCATTTTTTCAGCTGTCCATTTTGCTTTTCCAATTTTTCTGTTTAACTTATTACTATTGTGCTAAATCAAACTATTTCTGCTATTTTATAAGATTTGTGCTTAATATACTATTTCTGCTTTTAATAGGATTTGTGCTTAATATAGTATTTCTGCTTTTTATAGGATTTGTGCTTAATATACTATTTCTGCTTTTTATAGGATTTGTGCTTAATATAGTATTTCTGCTTTTTATAGGATTTGTGCTTAATATACTATTTCTGCTTTTTATAGGATTTGTGCTTAATATAGTATTTCTGCTAAATGTAGTATTTATGCTTAATCATACTATTTCTATATATTTCTGCCAGGCAGCCAATCCTCTGTGCGAACTCAGACACATATCACATATCAGGGCCTGCACGGCTTCCCAGCCAGCCAATCATGTCTGAGGTCTTCCGTTTCCTCTCTCGTCATATCTCAGCGACGGTTGTACAAAGAGCAATGAAAATCGCAGTCAAAGTACACCAAAGTCCGCTGATTCACCCAGCACAAGAAATATGCCTCTAGTCCACCTAGTTTTTGAGTTACACAACGTTTTGTAACTCCAAAAAACGGCGTTTTTCGCCTCTCACCGCGATCTAATTCTGACTCCTCATCACCCTGTTTTTCAAGACGGCTCCTCTTTTTCCCAGTGGCGCAGTTGGTAATGACACGGGTCTGCAAGCCAAAGATCGTGGGTTCGATTCCACCTTGGTCAACATGTTTTTTTCCCTACAAATTAATACACTGTCACAGACCAGTAATTCATATTCATCATTTATTACAATTCTGCAAACTGTTATGATTTTACCAGCTTTTCTAATATGGACCTCACATTCTTAACACTCCATGGCACAAATACTCTTCCCTTTAGGCTCTGTGTATGTGTGTGTGTATCAATATTTCTCCCATTTTAAAGTATTACTCCTCTATAATTGTATTTCTGTTAAATCAAAGTACTTTTACTACATCTTAGTACTTCTGCTCAATCATAGTATTTCTGCTAAATCATAGTATTTCTGCTACTTTTTGGTACTTGTGCTAAATACAGTATTTCTGCTAAATCATACTATTTCTACTATATTATATTTTTCTTTCTAAATATAGCATTTCTGCTATATAATTGTATTTATGCTATGTTATAATATTTGTGCTAAACCAGAGTATTTGTGCTGAAACATAGTATTTCTGCCAAATGATAGTATTTCTGTCAAATTATAGTATTTGTGCTAAAACATAGTATTAATTTAAAATTACAATATTCATAGTTCATCACAGTGTCTCTGGTAAATCACAATATTTCTGCTAAGTTCTGCTATGCTATTGTATTTCTGCCAAGTATTATGTTTCCTCTAAGATATTGCAGTTCTGCTAAGTTATTACATTTTAGCAAACTTCTTTTGCCTCTGCAAAGTTTTTACAATTTCTGCAACTTTTCAGCTTTTTCAGCTAGTTTTTGCAGACAGCTTCAGCTTAAAGCATCCACACTGCATTTTCGCAGGAAATGCAAATTTTTCTAGTTCTTATTATTATTATTATTTTCCTTTTTCAGCCTGAAATTTCCGCGCGTAACTCGCCCCACAGTTTTGAGACAAGGTTCACATATGTTATATCATTTTGTGCGGCTGGATCAGGAATGGTGTGCTATGACTTTTGGTGTTTATTACTTCTATAGTTTTTTAAATATGAATATTTTAATGCATGTTTTTGCCCATTGAAATGAATGGGAACTTAAGTTTCACTTATGTTTCAAGTTAATTTGTGGTGTGTTGGCTCCCTCTAGTGGTATGTCCCCGTATTTGGATTACCGTAATGACGACAATATCAACGGCGCGCACAGCGTCGGTGCTTTCAGGAACCATTGGAATTCTTAAGGTTGCGCAAAGCATTGAATAGTTACGGTAATGGCAAGGGTGTATGCTTGGTGCAAATTCCATATCCCAGAGTCAAACAATGGCGACTGCTACTTCGTTTAATATATTCCTCTTATTCGTGTTTCTAGGTCACAAAGTAAACTTTTCTCACGATGTTGCTGCTAGCCGGAACTAGCTAGCCGGCTAGCTAGTTCGGCTAGCCGGCTAGCTAGCTCGGCTAGCTAGCGCCGCTTCGCTCAAAAGCACCCAGGCTTGGCTTTCAGTGAGGCGTCTCTAACTCCTTTCACCCCCGATCGCTCCGCAAACAGTCTTTGTCTTAGCTGGACTTATTTTTCGTTTATATGGGCCGATGATGCTGGTCGATGTGGAAAAAATAACTGAGTTGTTCATATACCGGTGGCTAGCTAGCTCCGCGTTAGCCACCGGTATATGTCTCTTCCCCTCGTATGCGGGGAAAGAAACACCGATCGACCGGTGGTGGCTAACGCGGAGCTCAATCGTGGATAAGGGAAACCCAATGCAGGAGAAGCAGGCGGCTGGTGAACTGAATTTCAGGTAAGACGTTATTAACTGCACTCTATTTGGGTCAGATATAAACCGAGTTTAGGTGTAGTTTATTTTCGTTGTGCTGACAGTTACAATAACTGTACTGCGTGCTAGCTAGCACGACGGAGTTTCTATACAGCTGTGCGCGCTAAGTTACTGATGTTGAACTTTATGACAGCCTCCCCTATTTTCAGGCGAGAATGTAGGGGTGTAAACTTCAAATATCTGCTCGTTTTATCAAGAAGTCCCATATTTTATCAAGAAGTCCCATATCTCTCACGATGTTACTGCTAGCGCCGCATGGCAGCTAGCTGGCTAGGGCGGCTTGGCTGACACCTAGGCCGGGCTGACTGATACCCAGGCCGGCTCACGCTCACGTTTCACCGCCGCATGGCAGCTAGCTGGCTAGCTGGCTAGCGCGGCTTGGCTGCCACCCAGGTCGGGCTGGCTGACACCCAGGCTGGGCTGGCTGACACCCAGGCCCGCTCACGCTGTCGTGTCACCCCTAGTCTTTCGTGATGACTCTTGGTTGGCTGCTGGACTTATTTTTCATTTATATGGGCTGGTGATTCAGTATCAGTGTCCGGTGAACTGAATGTCAGGTAAGACGTTATGTATATGTAAGGTAGTGACTGGAATAAGTCACAAGGTGTCACTGTTGAGCTGCATATATGTTGTAAATTTTAGCAATTTTGACCATTTGTCCTCTGCAGGACACCGTAGTTCAGATTTCTCGTTCGCGTGGGCGCCATCTTGGTTCAGTGTTTACTGTGATGTGCAAAGGTAAGCACTGTCAGTGGCGAACTGCATTGGTTTTGTTTAAAAATAAGTGTTCCACTGTGTAAAATAGCGGTTTGTCATTTAAGCCGAGCATATATTTTGTTTATTGAGAGGTTCATGTATTGTCTGATGAGAGTATGAGACAAAGATATACTTTTCTTTCTTACTCTCATATAAAATATTTAGCTTTTATTAAATAGTTATCTGAATCTTACAACCAAAGTTTGTATAATAATACACAAGATTGGCTGTAGACCATTGTTAATCATTCAGAACACTGTGTAAAAATAACAAAAAACAAAAAGTGAATGAAAAGTGCATAAATATTTATTTTACGTGTTTGATGTGTGTGGCAGGGCGTGGTCTGCAGTGCCGCTGCAGGGGAGGTGGACCCACCTCAGCGGCATCTGCAATCACGCCTCTCAGGTGTAAAGTCTGTGCTCTCTCTGCTTTTTTTTTTTTTGTGTATGTGTCGGGCTGTGAGATGAAAAGCTACAGCCGGCTGTGTGGGTACAGCAACTATGTGTGAAAAGTGGTCCATAACGTAATGCTTCAAAGTGTGTTCATGCAAACATTGTCGGGTCTGCTTATGAACCTCTGCGCACAGCGTCTACAAATTGGGGCTGTACGAAGTCACCTCATCTTTACACAAAACTGTAAGCTGTCATCTGTGAGGCGCGAGCGGTGTTTGGTTTTACCATAGTTCATGGTGGAGAATGGCTGCTCTGCTGAGTTTTGCTCTCTGTAGCCGTTTGAATGGCAAACTATATTGATTAGCGGCGGCATAGGCACACTTAAAATTTCTTCAGAAATTTTCGCTTTCTAGTTACTAGTTAATGTTGCCTCTGGTCCATTATGGCGCTATCAAAATCAGTATCAATGTGAAAAGCTCTACAGATGCATAACCAAAATTTTTCCACAGATCTTGAATTATTTTAGGATTGAGTTAGGATTGAGAATGGATTCTTTACTGGTGTGTAGCGCACCAGAAACATGCATCACAAATGACAGGAGGTGCATGCTGCTCCACATGTAAGCTACTCTGTGTAACATCACGGACCAAGTACCTTACTGGTGGTTCATCTATTCCACCAGTGTTGGACATCCTCAAAGGCAGAAAACTGCCAACAGCTTCAGGTAATTTATGTGTACACTAAAGCCTTGGGGACCAGTTACCATTCGTGGACTTTCTTCTCAAATGAGACATCCACTATGAGTGTATCAGAGTACTGTACTTAAAGGGCCATCTCCAGTGACAGATTCTGAGTAAATCCTTACCATACAGCTGAGAGGACATCTTACAGAGAGGACACCTAGGGGCTGAACTCCTGCCTCCTCAGTAGGCTTTGTGAAAAAGCAGAAAATCAGCACTATGAAACTCAACAGGCTGTTATAATGAGACCATGTTTCCCCTGCGAAATAAGTGAGGTGCTGGTAAAATTTCTCCTTGTAAGCCTGAAAAGAAACTGTGTATTACAATTGATGCTGATACCCAAGCCAGATGGACTGTGTAATCATTCTGGAGTGTTTTCCTCCACTTCTTTCTGGTATTACTGCATATTGTGTCAAAGCAGCACACCAACCCCCACAGATGGCAGGGCTCAGTGTTGGCATATTGGGATGAAAACTCTCAGGGTGAGTGCTTGCCCAAAACAGAAGGGTCTAATATTTATTGGCTATACCTTGAAAAACCAACATAAGAAATTTCTATTTCCTAATAAAATACAAAATTGAGGGGATTTAAATCCATGTATGGAACATAGCAAACTTCTCCTTTTTTAAATGAAGAAGTCTACGTATATTTTTGTATGGGTGACTGTCTGGAGTGCTCAAGGGAGGAATATCCATCAGCATTGCCTGCTTAGCATCAGCCAGCCAACACAACTCCTAAATCGACCACTGCTTCTTATTCTTTGAAGGGCGGGATAATTGGCTCAGCAGAACAGCTGCAGGGGAGCAGCAAAAGGACTTTCTTTCTTTCTTTTTTAAAAAGGTGTCTTATTTACACTATTCCAGTTGTTCACGCTATGGGAGGTATATACTCTGTTACCTTAGTTATAGCATTGGTAAAATAATATAGCAACATAGATTTTGTTTTGTTTTTTAGCTTTTTAGCTCTCTTTTTCAGAGAGGATGCTCCTAAATTTAAGATGTATTATTATTGTGCTGGAGATACAAGTTTAGTTTTTAACTACAAGGCCCCTGACACATCCATTGTCATGCATATATGCATGACTATATATAGCCACTCTGCAATAAATAAAAACATTTTTTCCATAAAAAAGACTAGCTGTTCATTTCAGTGAATATATAATAGGTGTAGGAGTCCTAATCCTGTCTATATAAACTGTCATGGCCTGCCCGGCCGGCCCCACAAGGCTACATTTGCTGTTTCGGTTCTCTCCCTCTGTGCCTGGGCGGAGCTCACTGTGGGCTCCCGCCCTTGGCCCACACACCTGACGACAATCACCTGTCATCACCGGGAGCACTATTTGAGGCTGGAACACAGATCCTCTCATGGCTGGATGATTGTACTACTGACGTTAGTGTTCTCACAGCTCTTGTGCTTTGTGATTTGTGATTAGTTTGTGACTTCCCTTCTCTTCTGCTTCAGACCTCCCCCCCCCCAGACCTGCGACCTCCCTGCCGTGTGAACGTGTGTGAGTGTGGGCAAGAAGACGTGAGCGAGTGTGAGAGAGCTACCCTGTGATTCCCTGGAGTTTTGGATTCCCTTCACTGTATATATATTGTGCACTGGAACTGTAAATAAACTGTATTTTGGAGACATCTAACCGCTCTGCGCTTGAGTCCCTACAACCAGATCGTGACATAAACAAAGCTTCAAATGTTAACATTTTAGAGTTATATTCACAAAAAGCTATGTTTCAGATAGTCTTTTATAATGTTTGATTGCTTAGTCTCAGTTGTAGGAAGCGCTGTAATAAAAATAAAATGTGTCTTTGCGAATCGTTCTTCCGACACCTTTTTATGGTTTAGGTTTTTATACTTTTTCATCATAATATGGTCAACCATTAAGGTGCAAATCAAATATGACTGTTTTTATTAGAATTAAAATTGATTTGAATATTTGGATAAATGTGTGTTTTAGGCCTAAATGTGTGTGTGGCAGGAATCAAATACAGAACTCTCAAGGCAGATCTAAAAAAAAAAAAGAAAAGAAAAAAAAGAAGAAGATATCTTCGTTTAGGTAGTGAAGTAAGTTCCATAAAAATTAATTTAAAGTTAAAATGACAAAAAACAGTCCAGAGCTCAGGTGCATGACAGGCTAACTGTTCTGTGTGGGAAGTTAGGCTTAGGAATGCCAGAAATGGTATAATGATGCAGATAATTCTAATCAACATTATGTACTGCCCAATAAACAATATGTATATAGTAGCGTGGTGGTGTGGTGGTTATCATATATATATATATATATATATATATATATATACATATATATATATATATATATGACTGTTTTCACTTTGTCATCATGAGGTATTGTATATAGAGTATATAGACTGCAATGTATCTGAGGCTAGTGTTGTATTGTTGTATTGCAACAGTGACACGTGAGACAATGGTGAGGTGTGCAATAAGAGTGACAGATGGGTACATGTCAGATTGGGATTACATCAGGGATCAACTCTGAGCCCCTTCTTGCATGCAAGCCAGGCTGCCAGATGAAATCTGGCAGGAGTCTTCATGGAATATCGTTCTGAGACGACATTGTGATCTGCACTGAGAGTGAGGAGCACGTGATAAAGAACAAGGCAGAATACATGACGTTGGTGTGTGATGGTGATTTTCCTCAGTGCAGTGTTTTAGACTGTAATTTCTACTTGGTTACTTCTATACCAGTAGAATCTGTGGGTGCAAGGTATGCATGACAGGACAATTATCACAAATGTATTACAATATGTAATGTGCAATAATAGTACACATCTGTGCATAGGAATAAACTGTTCCACTTTCAGAATAACAAGATTTTTCTCAAACATGTCTTTGCAAAAAAATGTTAATGCATGAAGATTTTCAAGTTTTTTCATGACAATTAGCATAATTTCCTTCGGGATTAATAAAGTATTTCTGATTCTGAATTATGAATGTAAAGTATTTCAGTAGGAACTATATTTTCTTTGGTTTGCACATATTTTCTACAGACAAGGTTAAAAGAAGTGGCAACACAAACCATGAGATTTTTTTTTTACCTAACCCCAGATTTTTTAATGACTAACCAAGTTGTTTTTACTTCAATTCAGTTTAATTCAATTTTGTTTTATTTATATTGCACCAAATCACAGCAACAGTCACCTCAAGGCGCTGTATATTGTAAGGTAGACCCTACAATAATACATACAGAGAAAAACCCAACAATCATATCACCCGCTATCAGCAAGCACTTTGGACATGGGTCTCTAGTGGGAATGGTTAAATCTCTATAACTCCATAGCTATGTCATCAAGACCAACTACCTTTTTTTACTGCAACTCCTCCCCAGCTCCTAGTCAGTCCTGCCTACCTAATTAATAATAGTCCTTTTGTCCTTCCTTACTGTCCAGCCTCATGTACTACTCACTATAAGCCTTTTCCTTTGCCTTTCCCTCCTATGTCTTTGTTACAGTTAGGCAATGCAAATGTGAAATAGGCATAGTGAAAACAGCAACACTATTATCACTATCACTATTTATCACTACTGCTACATTTCAAAGACTTGTTTTTTCTATTTTTCTTGTAATTTAATTACTTCATCTGTTTTTTGTTTTTATATATGTTAGCCCAGTGGACTGGTGACCTGTCCAGGGTCTACCCTTCCTCTTGCCCTATGGTAGCTGGGATAGGCTCCAGCCCCCCATGACCCTGAAGGATAAGCACAATGGAATGGATGGATTTTTTTTAGTTGTTTTATTCCTTTTTATTGAAAGCCTTCTGTTTTGGGCTTGAACAACTCCATTCAGTGTCTGAAGTGGAAATGCAAATGACAGTCACATCATCTGCAAAATGCAACATTTGCAATAATCACAGCAATGGCTAATCTTAACAAATTTTCCAGTTTTCTAATTTTCCTCAAACCTCCAGGTTTTAAGTCCCCAAAACAGCACAATGAGCAATATGAAAAAGTAGATTCACTTAAGTTTAACTTAGAGTTCATTCCCACAAGACTTAAAAAAAAAAATTAAACAACAGAAAACTGCAGCAGTAATACACTCCATCCACTATACATGAGACTAGTGCCACCACAGCAACTCTTCAGGAGTGTGATAATTGTTAGAGACTCAAGGGGCATGTGAAGCAATCCATTATTCCATGGACATAACAGTACAGCATGGATTGGAGGGTAACAAACCACCATTTGAACAGATCATGCCCAGTTCTTCTGCACAAATAGCTTTTACACACACACACACACACACACACACACACACACACACACACACACACACACACACACACACACACACTTCAACTTAATTTGCTTTTAAAGCACTTTAAACAACTTGCTTCATTCATCCATTAACACAAGTATTTTTTTCTATGCTGTTTCTATGTGCCTCCTGTCCAACACTGACACACATTCATAGTTCAGTAGATGCATCAGAGAGGAACATGGGGTATCATCATTAGTATCATGCCCAAGGATATTCGGCATGCAGACTGGGATCAAACCACCAATCTTTCGGTTAGTAGGTGACTTGCTTTACCACCTGAGCACCAGGCATCCCAAAAGCCTATTTATCTCTTCATTTGGTGTCAGACATATTGCAGCTGCTGCATTTCTATTGAAAAAAAAAGCTAATTACGTAACCAGTGGATAATCTGTTTCCAGTGAAGGTAGAGGACAAAGGTGTTGCAAAAGGATTTGCCTTTACTATGTCATCTCCGTTAAAACCTAACTGTGTCACAGGATGTACCGGCACCTGCTACATATTTTAGCAGTGAGCAGGGGAAACAATGAGAGAAAAGTGAAGGTGGCCATCAAAACAGATAAAAACAATGGCAGATACAACAAAACTTTAGTGCACCCTTTAACACTTAGACTAATGCCTCAGGCAGAGGTACTGGTGGAATGTGATGGCGAGGTGAGAGGAAAGAGAAAGGCTATTGACTGGTATCAGCAGGAAAGTGGTCCTGAGGGAGACACCATTCTCAGTGGGGCAGCTCGAGAGTCTAGCTGTCAAATGGACCATAGAACCTTTCAAGTACTCTCTGCTGAGTATAGAATTCAGCTTTGACCACCTGACTCTGTGATAGTTTGACTCCATTAGAAACCATTAAACTTTTGAATTGCCTGCTATCAACACAGACACCAGGTATTCATACTTTTTTCAGGCAAGTAACTTCCTGTCCAACAACCCTGGTCTCTAAAGAATCACCAAATCAATCTACCACAGCAGACACATACACAAACTGTGTATTCTGAAATACGTCAGCTATTATGGATGTGAAAAGGACAGTTTAGATGCTGCTGTGTGATTTTTACACATTAAATTACGTTTATTGGAGATAAAGTATCTAATTTCAGGATCGGGACCACGCCTTCAAACACGCTCTTTCCGGTTATCATGTATATAGGTTCACCCAGTTCTGCTGTTTGTTCTCATTTATGTGCTACAACCTCCCTCCCCTTTTCAATTCTTTAACTACTTCTCTTCTATTTAGTACATGGGGATCTGCCAGGCCTATGAGCCACTGCCAGTCCCCTTCGAAGCCTTCCCTAAACTGCAGCTCAATTCATGTCCAAGCCATTCACCTTTATCTACTAAACCGCTGTCAAACCTCAAATGAGGACGTGGGCCCAGTGAGTGAATTATGATTAATAAAAATTAAAAAATTAAAAACGAATTAATGCAATGGGTCCAAGGAATTCATCTGGAACCCTAACAGCAGTCAGGGAGTGATTGTGTAGCCTATAGAGGTCTCTGCATCCCTCCATGGATATTCTTACTTAGACCATCACTTACTTAGACAAACACTGACCCACCACCAAACCAGTCACGCTGAATGATGTCACATCATTTATAAAATTCTCCATGGCTTCTCCAGACCCTTTTACGTCTATCACATCAAAATCTGCTGTCATCTTTGAAAAGCACTGTGCACCATTCAGGTAAAATGTGGCTTCACAATGTCAAACAGTGAGCACAGAGCTCACTAGAGGATGCTGGGCCCTCAGGCCACCCTCATGAACTCTTTTTCTGTGTGTTTGGTCAAAGACACACATACCAGTGGCCTGCTGGAGGTCATTTTGAGAAGGCCAAAGAGAATGACAATTTTATTTATATAGCATCTTTCAATACATGAAAATCAGTGTGCTTAACACAGAAAATGAAGACATAAAGCAAAACAAAACATGTAGGCCTTTGTGAAAAGAAAGATTTTGAGTCTGTTTTTGAATCTATCCACAGATGCATTTCATCTCAAGTCAGCAGATGGCTTGTTTGAAAGAACAGTACCACATCCTGTTCCTCCTTGCACAAAAGATCCGAGACCAGCTCTCATAGTTTATTGCCTGTCTCCTGCAATCTTCTCCATGTTCTTGAGAGTGTTCTGGAAGGCATAGCAAACGTTCTGGCAATGGTACACATTGATGTGCCATTCTGGGGAACTCGGACTATGTGTGCAACTTCTGTAGACATTACCTCATGCTACCAGTAAGTGAGACTGACCCTAGCCAAATCCAGAATTTGTAAAAAAACAAAACAATAAAAAAACAATAAAAAAACCCCTCTCTTTTAAAAGTGTTCCTTAAGTTTTTATGAACAGTGTATTAAAAGCTGTGGCAGGTTACGCTTCTTACTGAATACTCTGTACTCTGTACTATAACACATAATATTTCAAACTGTGCAGTATTCGTTTAAGAAGAAAGTCAGTTACTTTACCAGGAATTCAGTTATTGATTTCTTTCAGAATTTTTTAGGTCAGTTCCCATTTTATGAGGCTACTTTATCAAACATAAGATAAAGCTGTTCGCTGTGTGTTGTGAAAAAGAATGAAATGTTTGCGTCCTATTGGGAGACGCGTTTTTTCTTCTTCCTTCTCTTTCAAGATGTGTGCTGTTGTACCCCAACTAAAACACTGACAAAATGTGTTTTGGCCGTACAAAATTGTGTCATCTATAAAGATGGGTGAAGTGTCTTGCCCAAGGACACAACGACCGAGACTGTCCAAGCCGGGGCTCGAACCGGCAACCTTCCGATTACAAGGCAAACTCCCAACTCTTGAGCCACGATCACCCCGATACTTGCCATACCAGTACGAACTAGATTTTTAAATCTTAATATAAAAAGAGTAACAGTAGGGTGGAAATTAGGTAAGGCACTTTTTGCAGCGATCTTGTATAGAAAACTATTCCACGCATATATGAAACAGGTCGTGGCTCCGAACTGCAAAGGCGGAAAAACCGTAAAGGGACCTCTGGCTAATACGTCGGGTTCCGTGTTGGGCTCGTAGCCGAAAACTAGCTTTACTTTGTTGTCTGGGTCAACTTTGTTAGCGAGCAGAGGTGGGTCGAGTATCCAAAAATTGTACTCAAGTAAGAGTAGCATTACTTTAAAATATTATTACTCAAGTAAAAGTGAAAAGTAGTCTTCAAAAATGTTACTCAAGTAAGAGTAAAGAAGTACTTGGTGAAAAGACTACTCAAGTAGCGAGTAACTGTTTGAAATGTCTGTGGAAAGATGTATGGTTTTCAAAAGAATTAGGTCTGGTCATTATAGTGCTGTGTGTATATATATATATATATATATATATATATATATAAACAAAAATAAAGAAATATTTATATATATATATATATATATATATATATATATATATATATATATATATATATATATATATATCGATGTAGCGGTTCCGAATGACAGCAATATCAGGAAGAAGGAACACGAGAAGCTGGAGAAATACCAAGGGCTCAGAGAAGAGCTCGAGAGGATGTGGAGGGTGAAGGTAACGGTGGTCCCCGTGGTAATCGGAGCACTAGGTGCGGTGACTCCCAAGCTAGGCGAGTGGCTCCAGCAGATCCCAGGAACAACATCGGAGATCTCTGTCCAGAAGAGCGCAGTCCTGGGAACAGCTAAGATACTGCGCAGGACCCTCAAGCTCCCAGGCCTCTGGTAGAGGACCCGAGCTTGAAGGATAAACCGCCCGCAGGGGCGTGCTGGGTGTTTTTTTTTATATATATATATACACACACACAGCACTATAATGACCAGACCTAATTCTTTTGAAAACCATACATCTTTCCACAGGTCTCAACTTCATCAGACATCACCTAGACTCCGAGCTGAATGAGACCAGCACAAACAGCAGCCTAACCGACTAAAATGATGGATCCATGGGGTCAGGAAAGCCAGAAGCAGGGGAACTGGAGAGGTACCTTTCATGTGCTGTATATATATAGATATATATATATATATACAGCACATATATATATATGTTTCAGGGTGGCTGTAGCTCAGGAGGTAAAGCAGGTCACCTACTGATCGGAAGGTTAGTGGTTTGATCCTTGGCTCCTCCAGTCTGCATGTCAGGTATCCTTGGGCAAGATACTAACTAGTGATGGGTCGTTCGCGAACGAAATGGCTCTTACGGTGTGTTCACACCGAACGCGATGGACGCGAATAAAACGCCCCTAATTTGACGCGTGTACATTCGCGTCTCAACGCGTGTCCAAGAAAAATCCATCGCGCGTCAAAATATCATATTTTGACGCGCGTGAACCGGAAATGTGGGAGGAATGTGGGAGGGAGTTGTGCCAGACCGGTATCTTTGCAAGATGGCAGCTATCGAGCTAGCGCTTGAAGAGAGAATCTCCCTTCTCTATGTACTGTGGAGAGCAGAGTAGCGGCGTAAAGGACATCCTCGCCGTACCTGGGTCCATCAGGTCCTCCAGAGGCATGAGCAGTTTGGTGAGTTTCACCACTTGCTCCAGGAGCTGCGCCTGGATGACGGCCGATTCCAGCGCTATCACCGTCATTCACTCGGCCAGTTTGAGGACCTGCTTTCCCTCGTCGGTCCCAGCATCGCCCGCCTAGACACCAACTACAGGCGCTCAATCCCACCTGCAGAGCGCCTGTCCGTCTGCCTGAGGTTAGTAAAACTATTTAATACGGTAGTCCTTTATTGATATCTGTGCTAATATGCTAATCCATCCAGTTATACACTGCTAACATGGATGTGCTATGCTAACAGTGAATGCTGTCGGTGTTTACTGAAAGCAAACTGTGGTACAGAGACGACTCTTTATAATATTTCTAGTGATACTCAGAAGCTCTCATCAAGCCCCGATTTAATTCGATTTATGCTGTTATCAGTGTTTGCATGATAGCATGGCTGTGGTGTCACATCAATGTATGCGCTCGGTGTTTGCTGATATCAAACTGTAGCATTAGCACCACTGAGTTAACCTTTGTAGTGATACTCACTCCTTTTTATTTAGACCTGGTTTAATTCTGGGATAGTTGAATATTTGTATATAATCCCTGCAGCTGTCAGACTCTATAGCAGGGGTCACAGCCTTTATTAAAACAGAGTTAGATAAAACTGAACAGTTTGGTTCATCTCTAGTTACATGGTTCTATCTTGATAAGCTGTCTTATCACAGATTAATTTTTCAAAAATATTAATGATTTAAGCAAGGAAAGGGCTACATGTCAACATACAACTCTTTATTTCTATTAATGTCTTACTTCATTCCTACCTGATTGACATGTTTAGGAATTATGAGTGATTGGCTCACTGTAGTTGTGAAAGTTGCTACCAATCAAATTATGATATGTTAAAGTTAAAACAAAACACAACTGTTTTAGATATTATCTAATATACATTTTGTAATTATCCTTATAATTACAAAATGTTTTATGTAAGATTTAAGTTTTGTGATTTATATCTGACATCACAAAAGTATTTTGGAATTTGAATAATGTATTTTGTAACTGCAGTACACATAATACTGATTTTGAACAATTTTGTCCAGGTTCCTTGTCACCGGGGACTCCTTCAGGACCATCGCGTTCAGTTTCAGAGTCGGTGTGTCCACGGTGAGCCAGATCACCCCCCAGGCAGCGACGTCCATCTGGGACTGTCTAGTGGACGACTTCATGGCTGTGTCTTCACCTGGAGACTGGCAGTCCATCACAGAGGGATTCCAGGAGCGCTGGAACTTTCCTCTGTGCTGTGCAGCTCTGGATGGGAAGCACGTCCAGACAAAGGCACCCCATATATCATATAGGAGACACACACATTGATATACACTAAATATTCATTTCATTTCTTTTTTGTGGTGCCCAAATTGATGCACCTGCTTGATTTTGTTTAAACAATTATTGCACACTTTCTGTAAATCCAGTAAACTTCTTTTCACTTCTCAAATATCACTGTGTGTGTCTCCTGTATGATATTTAACTGACATTTTTTATTGTAACAACCAACGATTTATACAGGAAAATAATGTCTATTAACAAGGTTGCCCAAACTTCTGCATCCCACTGTATCAGTATATTTTGTCATTAGTATAATATGAAATAAATTCTACATGTGTCAAGTTGTGTGCCAACATTTGCTGTGTAGTAGAACTGAGACATTAGTCATTATAAAAATTTATTTGAAATAATATTAAAAGTCTCAAACAGAAAAACATTAAACATAAATATATAAAATATAAGAATTTACAGAGAGACAGGAATAAAAAGGACCAGCTGCTCTCCAGAGCAGGAACAAGGCTGAGGAGGAAATGCTCCATTGGAGACTGGTGTGGCCTCTTCAGGGACTCCAGGATGGCCAGCTCCACCGCCGATGGACCGTCCTGGGACCCGTCCCTCATCTGCCTCGGAGCCGTCCTCCTCTGTGGGCCTGTAAAACAGCACAAAACACAAAGAAATGAGAAGGCTGCTACTAGATTTTAGTTTCAACATTGAAAAAAACAAAACAAACAATAACAGGATATAATCAGATTGGTTGTAGATATTTAGTAAAGGTGATCACAAGGGAATCCCACTGACTAAAAAGGTATCAGTGCTTGCTGTACATATCTGTGGGTGCAGCAGCAGGAGCTCAGGGACTGGGGATGCTCTGCTGCAGAATCAGTTCGTTCTATCAATACAGTATTAAATGTTAACAGGTTGGATATAATAATCGTAGAGTAGACAGTGGTCCCTCATTTATTGCAGGGGTTCTCAGAATAACTAGCCCCTGGCCACGCACTTTATACACTGTTTTCCCCACACTCATGAACATTGGTCACAGTTCTCACAATTGATTCTCAAAGTGCAAACCTTTGTAGATTGCAAAACGTAAAAGTATTATTATGCCGCGGTTTGTCTTCATCTGCCCGCCACTTTCGTGCGCCTTTTTCCCTCACGGTGCAGGTGTCTATTTCCGAATGAGGCTCATAGTTATGGGTGTTTTTGTGCTGTTTTTTCTATTGGACGCGATGGTTATCAAAACCAAACGTGATAAATTTGGCAAGCGCAGGAGATTTGTCAATCAGGCTGCAGAATGCAATGCTGTACTGTGCAATAAAAAATCAGCGAAAAAGCAAAGCAGTGACGGATGAACAGCGGGACCACTGTGTGCTGTTTATTAATAAACAATAAAATATATTCCTAAATGACAACATGCATAAAAGCAGAACGGTATTTGTACGTCAGTGGGAAAATAGCGGTGGCTTGCTAGCTTTTGTGCGGCTTCCCCGGGTCAGTGAAAACTTTCAAAAGAGAAATGAATGAACTTACCAGGTTGCCCGATCTCTTCACATATCTTCCTCCAAGCTCGGTCCTTTTTATTCCTGTCTCGGTACTGAAAGCAGCTGGTGTTGTACAGCTCCGAGTTGTTTGCTACCGCATTGATTAGCCTTCCCCTCCATTGAAGTATGAAAGGATTTGGCTGGATCTGCCCCTTTGACCTAGGTAACAGCCACGTCACCAGGCTCCTGATTGGTTGTCGCGGCGCGATTTGACGCTGGAGTTCAGATTTTTCCAACTCGAGCGGTAGACGCGAAATGTGCGTATGCACAAAATGCAACACAAAAACTCACGCGCGTGGTTTTATTCGCGAGTCAAACGCGCCAGACGCGCTGCACTGACGCGCGTTTCACGCGTTTTGGCGTTTTCGCGACGCAAATCTGCTTCCGAATTTTCGCGGGACCCGCAATCGCGCGTCATCGCGCCTTTCCATTGACTTTACATGTAAACCTGACGCTCTATTCGCGTCCATCGCGTTCGGTGTGAACACACCGTTAGAGCCGGCTCTTTGACATGAACGACGCGAGCCGGCTCCTTATCGCGAGCCGTCACGTGTGGTTTTTTTTTTTTCTTTCTCTCACCCTCTCTCTCGCACTTTTTTTCTGCTTCACTCAGCATGCGAGCCTTGTGCTTTACGCTGGGCAGAGGGGGGAGGGGCAGTAGTTACACTCAGTAGCACAGGAACAGATCCAGAGGGGGAGAGAGAGAAAGAGAGCCAGGGACAACAACGTCACATTAGAAAGATATAGTAATCATCCACAACTATTTTCAGTTGCAGATGATAAAGGATTCAGAAAGTTTATTCATGCAGGTCCATTTGACAGAGAATGTGCATGTTTCTTTTTGTTTTCATATTTTAATTTATATTTAATTGTGTTGTGGTTTGCAGTGTTTTGTGTTGTTTCACTTTAAATTTGTAAAAGGAAAAAGCTGAAAATTTAAATAGTTAAAACTTGAAATGTGAATAGTTGATTTTTGTATTATATGATTTATTTATTACATTTTATGTGGAGTGAATAAATAAAAGTATATTTACGGTGGCCCCTAGAGATAAAGCACATACAAACTTCAAATCACGTATGAACTCGGAAGCATGTAAAAACTCCAAAACACGTAAAAACTCAGAAGCACATAAAAACTCAAAACACGTACAAAAGACAACAGAAGTGCAGGATGCTGGGGGCAGTGTTGAACTTTTGTTACCGAGTGGCTACACAAGCCAGCAAGTACCAATGACTGGATTTGTTGTGTGGTAGTAACAGGTAAATGAAAATTTTTTTTTTAATTATTTGAATATATATGAGTGCCTGTGTATAAATACACAAACAATACACACATGCTTTCAATTGTGTAATTTAAGTGATCTAGTAGCTCTGCTTTGGAAGTTCAGTTCATGCTAGAAATGTGTCTTGGAGTTTGTACGTGTTTTGTCTCTAGGGACCACCGCATATATTTATATATAAACATATATAAATAAAACCACTTTTTTTACGTTAGTAATTCCTTTTGTGCATAATTTTATAATACTGTTAATAATAAATAAATTAAAGCAACAAAACAACCTGAAGAGCCGGTTCGGAGCCGAAAGAGCCGGCTCTTTTTAGTGAGCCGAACCGAAAGAGCCGGTTCTCTAAAAAGAGCCGGAAATCCCATCACTAATACTAACCCCAAGTTGCTCTCCGATGCATCCATCGGAGTATGAATGTGTGTGAATGTAGTTAGATAGCACTAAGTATAGATAAAGTGCTTGTAAGAATGGGTGTGATTGGGTGAATGTGGCATGTTGTATACAGCGCTTTGAGTACTCCGAGAGAGTAGAGAAGCGCTATATAAGAATCAGTCCATTTACCATGTATACACTGCCAAGCTGGAGATGTTTGGCAAGAAGATTTGATCACACTGGTGATGTTTTTTACTAACTCTTGTAGAAAAACTAAATCATGTCATTCATATCCCGCACAAACAGTTTGCAATGAATTCCAGATTAAGATTAAAATAAGAATGCGTGAAGGCTAAGCAGTGCTAGACAATGGATCCTCCTGTTTGGCTGTTATTCTGGGAAAAGACGAGAAAGACAGTGATGGAAGCCGTGACTGGAGCTGTGATGTAGCCTATATAAGAGTTATATTGTACGAACGTGATAATTATGTATATTGTAATAACGTGATATTATATTGTTCAAACGTGAAAGGTATATTGTACTAACATGAAAAGTATATTGTTCTAACAATATACTTTTCTATTTTTCTTTTGCCTGGGTGGCAGCTCTACGCTTCCGTACTACGCTTCCATATAAGAGGCTTTTCAATGTGGCCTCACAAAATTGTGACGACTACAACAACCATAAAAAGAGTTGGATGAACACTGCTGCTCAATTGCAGCTGCCTGGTCAATGTTTTCCATTAGTAATTTAGCAAAGTTGATGGTGGTGGTGTGTGTGTGTCTGTAAGACAGAGAGAGGGAGAGCGAGAGACAGATTTTGTATGATAAGCTTCATGTTATGGACGCACAGTTTGAGCACTCAGGTCGCATCAGAGCATCAGGCCGAGACCCTGCATCGTGACCTATGAACTTCTAACCCCTGCGATTCAATTGTACAGTTTGAGCAGGAGCTGAAAACGCAGCTGAAAAAAATCGTAGTGTTTGCCCAGCTTAATGCAGACTGTTTAAACTAAACAAGCTGCTTTTTCACACAATAAATCCTGTCAGCCGCAGCATTGCCTTCTTTTTTAACAGTTAAAGCAGTAGAGACGACCTGTTTGCATGCGCGTTGAACTCTAGCATCATTAACCAGGCTAGCTGTTAGCTTATAGCTCACGCTAGCTAACTAGCGAACAGTTAAAAGGACAGCTGAAGCTGCACAAAACACCCACAAACTTATCTCACTACAATGTAGCGCCGAAAATATGACTCGCAGCTCGAGCTCGACACAGCTGCTGTAACATAAGACTGACATCCAGCTAACCACAGCTAAAAAGATATTTAGAGAAAACTTTCCGTTTCCTCAGGTTACACGAGCCGAGTTGTTTCACTCTGAAAAGTTCCTTTGTTTTGGCTCTCACTGAAGACACCGACACTGAAGACATAGCTGTTCTTTTGTACTGCTTTTATGCGAAACATTCTTTGTATATGAGGCCAAGGGTGTTCATCCTGGCTCTGCCATGTTTTCATGGGTTTCTTCTTTCCGTGTGTCTGCTACTTTTAAACACTTGGGCCGCTCTGCCCGCCACAGTTTCAAACTGTTTCAAACTAACCAACATTCACACATCGGAGGGCAACTTGGGGTTAGTATCTTGCCCAAGGATATTTGGCATGCAGACTGTGGAAGCCAAGGATCGAACCACCAATCTCCAATCAATAGCTCCTTAACCACAGCCAAAAAGGATATGGCAGTCCATTCTCCCTGAAGCACGGACTACACTGCCCATGAGGCTACATTCTTTAGGGCTATGCCTGTAACACTCTGTCTACTGCCTTCATATTAAATAATTGTTTGAATAATTTTTAAAAATATTTCTTCATATCATTATGCAACTAGGGGTGTTATGGGTATTTTATTTTAAATACGTAACAGCGGTACATGTATTCCTTTACTCCCCAACACTGGGTACCATACCATCTTAACTAACTGGTCTACTGTAATCTTTTTACTAAAACTGCACAGAGTGGTGTCTAGACAGCAGAGCTCCTTAAGCTAATAGCTAATATTACAACAGTGCTCCACTGAGTGCTTTCAGATACTCAGCTTCCGTCTCGTACTTTAATGACTCTTATTAGTGATCCAGTCATGGTACACTGACACTGATGCTGTGCTGGAAATGTGACCAGTGATGTGGGAGTTGGTGTTAATGGTGATTGTTTTTATATTTATATAATCTGATTAATACATAATGATTATTACTCTTTTATTTTCATTCAGCTGTGTGATTTAAACTGACATTCAAATTCTAACACTTGAACTGGAGCCGTGTCTTGTCATTATCTTGCACTTTCAGTATAGTATTGTTTTTTGGCTCTGTAATAATGAAAAAATAACTTACTTTTAATCTCAGTGTATTGTGATGGTGTCAGAGGCTAAATTGTTTCTCAAATGTGTATGAATTATGTGCTGTGGAGACATGTGGCTGCTTACAGTGCTGTAAGAATAAACATGCACATACACACAGAGACACTCATTCAAACACAGTTCTGAAAAGTCTTAAACACGAAATAAGAATCGTTCTATAAAACCTAACACAAAAAAACAAAAACACAACAAAAAAGAAGTAACATGCATCTATGTTTTTTTTATTAGATGCTTTAAGCAAAATTTAGGCTTTTAACAATAATAAAGCACAGTGTGGTGATACTATTTTGCTGATTTGGCCACAAATATTATTTACATTTAGAAATTTGGATACAACTTGCCAGACTGATTTAAATTTAACCACTTTAGTATGAACAAAAATGTTGAATCCCCAAAGTAGTTTAGTAACATTTTTAAAAAATATATATATTGTCCACCTTATTATTAACTTAGATTTAGTGATCACATAGAATACCTAAGCTTTTTCCCGCATAGAGAAATATGTGATGCAAAAGGGGATAAGGACTGGTATTTATGCAGAGCTTTTTTTTATTCTCCTTGAATTCCCAAAGAACTCTACAGCGCACAAACATTTTATTCTATGCAAACAGTGCTGGAATTTCCTTAGCAAGAATCACAGGAAAATCATCAGCATTTCAGCAATTTTAACCATTTATGTTAATTAGAGTCATATTTCCTTGAATTTATAGTTTGCATGAAAATGGAAAACATAGATTACATAATTAATTACACAAATCAAGAACTGAGTTCACATTTGTAGTTACCCTCCAATGGGTGGCACTTGTTTTCCATCTTTCCATCATTGAGATCTCAGATAGTTCTAACTAGTAACTCAACAGCATTTTGTCACTAATCTACATAGTTACAGTTGATGAAAATGTTAATTACCTGAGTTCGCAGTTCCCTGGTTTCATGCAAGAAGCTGATTATCCCTAGCCCTCAACCTTTTTACTGAATCCCCTGCCAGCTGCAGCAGTGTCTGCAGCTGAGGATTAAAAAAACATAATGGCATTATGCTAATGTTGTGATATTGCTAGATTGACATTTCTACTGATTGGGATTAGTGCTCCTATCCATTTTCCCACCCACACAGCAGTGGCTTAAAGTCTCTCTCTCTGCCATGAAAACATGCTTTTAACATTGTTGGTGTCAGGGGTAATTTATGGTGTTCCTCAAGTGGGCTTGTTTCAGTGCAATTAGTGTATTTTCTTTGTGTATTGAGTGCATGCCCTGAGCTGTCTGCCATCTGGAGATGTTTGAGAGAAAAAGAGGGCTTTCCTGTTTCTGGGTTCTTTTTTCTTTAATTAAGTTTTTTAACAAGGATAATCACAAGTTTGTTCAATCTGTTAAGTTGCAACAGACCATTTGAAAATTTACCATTATCCTATAATATCTTTTCAAAACATGATGCAAACATTAGTTTCTGCAACTGGATTACCATATTACTATGTCATATTTGCATTATTAACTGATTATCTGAGCTGGTAATCTTGGCTGTGTTGCATTGGGTCAGTCATCTTGTTTACATATTTAGAGAAAAACATATACATATACAAAAACATATACATACCTATAACCTCGAGCGTGGCTCAAGAGTTGGGAGTTCGCCTTGTAATCGGAAGGTTGCCGGTTCAAGCCCCGGCTTGGACAGTCTTGGTCGTTGTGTCCTTGGGCAAGATACTTCACCCGTTGCCTACTGGTGGTGGTCAGAGGGTCGACTTGCCCTCGGCTGCTGCCTACCAAAGCTGTTTAACTTTTTTGGTCAGGTCCACAGCGGCAGACTGGTTTTTTTCTTCTGAAATGAGTACAGGATCATATGTCATAGAGCTAATCGAATTGAATTGAAACATTAACTCATGCACTGTTTTTTTTCTTTTGCTTTGTTTCTTTCTCTACAGGCACCCATAAATTTGTGACAGAGGGGGAGCACCTGATGCTCACAGCCATCACCAAAGAACAGTCGGGATCTTATGAATGCATTGCATCTAATGACATCTCAAGCCCGGATGTCAGGACAGTGCAAGTCACCGTCAACTGTAAGGGCCAGGCTATCACACTCAGGCTATATAGGACATCAAAGGGTGGGAGGGTGCAGAGTTAAACTAACACTGAGTGAGGACAGTTGAGGGCACAATTTCAATTTGAAGAAACAGTCATATGAAAACATATGACTGGTATTTTTTTGTTTTCCAGATCCTCCCTTCATTTCTAAAGCGAGGAGTACAGGCACTTCAGTTGGACAAAAAGGAATTCTGCAATGTGAAGCCTCTGCTGTCCCAAGGGCAGATTTTGAGTGGTACAAAGAAGACCGCAGGCATGTTTCTTCCCTGAGCTCTATGATTTCGACATGCTCTGAATTGTTTGACCTCAGTATTACAGGCTTACAAACACACGTGTTCTGCTGTACGCTGTGGTCTTAATTCATTCGACATGATCTTTGCTGAAAGTAATGATGTTCACTCATATCACTGTTTAAAATCATGTTTTTGAGATAAGATAACTTGTGCCCTGCATTCTTCTATCAGTGGACTACATCAAAATTTAATCACACTATTAGAAAAAACAGTTAGTTAGATAATTTGCAAAAAGTCATGGATACCAAAGGAAAATTATTTGGGGTGGCTGTAGCTCAGGTGGCAGAGCAAGTCAGGCACTAATCAGAAGGTCAGTGGTTCAATCCCAGGCTGCCTCCTAGCTGCATGCCAAATATCCTTGGGCAAGATACTAAATACTAGTGGTCAGAGGCCCTGGTGGCGCCAGTGTCCGGCAGCCTCGCCTCTGTCAGTGCGCCCCAGGGCAGTTGTGGCTACAATGTAGCTTGTCATCACCAGTGTGTGAATGGGTGGATGACTGAATGTAGTGTAAAGCACTTTGGGGTCCTTAGGGACTAAGTAAAACGCTATACAAATGCAAGCCATTTACCATTTATTTGTTTCTCTATAATTAGTTTATGTCAGTAGGGTGCTGGGCTCAAATGTTTAGATAATAATCTAATATAAAGTAGCTTTTTCCAACTGATGACTTGAAACTGGAAATACATTTATGAGAAGAGTAAATACAAACAATGGCTATGGTGACTGTTAAATGGTCCCTGAAAGTGACAGCAGCATTTCCTGTCCCTATAAGATGAAATAAGTACAGGGAGTGCAGAATTATTAGGCAAGTTGTATTTTTGAGGAATAATTGTATTATTGAACAACAACCATGTTCTCAATGAACCCAAAAAACTCATTAATATCAAAGCTGAATGTTTTTGGAAGTAATTTTTAGTTTGTGTTTAGTTTTAGCTATTTTAGGGGGATATCTGTGTGTGCAGGTGACTATTACTGTGCATAATTATTAGGCAACTTAACAAAAAACAAATATATACCCAGTTCAATTATTTATTTTTACCAGTGAAACCAATATAACATCTCCACATTCACAAATATACATTTCTGACATTCAAAAACAAATCAGCGACCAATATAGCCACCTTTCTTTGCAAGGACACTCAAAAGCCTGCCATCCATGGATTCTGTCAGTGTTTTGATCTGTTCACCATCAACATTGTGTGCAGCAGCAACCACAGCCTCCCAGACACTGTTCAGAGAGGTGTACTGTTTTCCCTCCTTGTAAATCTCACATTTGATGATGGACCACAGGTTCTCAATGGGGTTCAGATCAGGTGAACAAGGAGGCCATGTCATTAGTTTTTCTTCTTTTATACCCTTTCTTGCCAGCCACGCTGTGGAGTACTTGGATGCGTGTGATGGAGCATTGTCCTGCATGAAAATCATGTTTTTCTTGAAGGATGCAGACTTCTTCCTGTACCACTGCTTGAAGAAGGTGTCTTCCAGAAACTGGCAGTAGGACTGGGAGTTGAGCTTGACTCCATCCTCAACCCGAAAAGGCCCCACAAGCTCATCTTTGATGATACCAGCCCAAACCAGTACTCCACCTCCACCTTGCTGGCGTCTGAGTCGGACTGGAGCTCTCTGCCCTTTACCAATCCAGCCACGGGCCTATCCATCTGGCCCATCAAGACTCACTCTCATTTCATCAGTCCATAAAACCTTAGAAAAACCAGTCTTGAGATATTTCTTGGCCCAGTCTTGACGTTTCAGCTTGTGTGTCTTGTTCAGTGGTGGTCGTCTTTCAGCCTTTCTTACCTTGGCCATGTCTCTGAGTATTGCACACCTTGTGCTTTTGGGCACTCCAGTGATGTTGCAGCTCTGAAATATGGCCAAACTGGTGGCAAGTGGCATCTTGGCAGCTGCACGCTTGACTTTTCTCAGTTCATGGGCAATTATTTTGCGCCTTGGTTTTTCCACATGCTTCTTGCGACCCTGTTGACTATTTTGAATGAAACGCTTGATTGTTCGATGATCACGCCTCAGAAGCTTTGCAATTTTGAGACTGCTGCATCCCTCTGCAAGATATCTCACTATTTTTGACTTTTCTGAGCCTGTCAAGTCCTTCTTTTGACCCATTTTGCCAAAGGAAAGGAAGTTGCCTAATAATTATGCACACCTGATATAGGGTGTTGATGTCATTAGACCACACCCCTTCTCATTACAGAGATGCACATCACCTAATATGCTTAATTGGTAGTAGGCTTTCGAGCCTATACAGCTTGGAGTAAGACAACATGCATGAAGAGGGTGATGTGGACAAAATACTCATTTGCCTAATAATTCTGCACTCCCTGTAGTGATAGAGAGGAGTGATAAAATAAATGTAAAAAAACAGCGAAACTGTAGAAAAGAAACAGGAAATGAAATGTGGGAAATGGAAGGCGGGCTTTTAAACAAATACATCCTGTCACGGCTGCAGCGGCAGATGTGTGAAGTTATAAGAGATGGACCCAAGTGCAGTCACTGGCATTACTGTGAGTGAGCTTTATTTTCAAACGGTGATAATACAAACAGAAGCAGACATGGCAAAGAAAGAAAATAAGAAAGACCTAAACCAGGAAAACTAACTAAATAAACCTGAAACCATGAAACGTTGTTAGAACATGTGGGATGACACACAGAATGATACGCAGACGGACGAGAACGAGCAAAGGTGAGCACACACTATGGCTGTATCCCAATTCAGGGTCTGCAGCCCTGGAGGACGCAGCCTTCACTGTCTACTTGGGCTGCGTCCTTGAAGGCCGAGAAGGCCGGAAATATGAGGCTTGTGAAATCGAAAGGTCTATCCTCTGTCATGATACCCGCTGAAAACATTTCATACAGCATTGTTTCACAGAAATGAAGAAAAGAAATAGAGAGTTCATTTGTTTGTTTGTTTTTACATGACGTTTGTTTGATTTGAATATTTGAGGCTGAGACCACGGAACTGTAACAATATGAATGTTGTGCTTCTTTTCGGTACTGACCAGCAATGTTCCCTCTAAGCTGCGCGCGTGCGCAATTGCGCACTGCTGGCACGGTCTCTGCGCACAGAAAATCTGTGTTGCGCACATAAAAAACCATCAAACCTGAATTGAATTTAAAATGAAAACTTTAACAATTCTGTTTTGCAGTGTTAGTCAGTAAGTGACTGGCTGCTCCCGTATGGGATTAGAACGATGCCACCTTATCCCATAGTCCAGTCAATAATGCGATTCACATTCGTATATACGCAGCTAATCAATGTCAATGACAGGCTATGACAGCGTCCGTATGTGCCGACACCGGTGTTTTAGCTAGCAAAGCGGCGTGGCTGATGTGGAGTGAAGCCACGTTAATGACAACATGTACAATTATTGGAGATGTGAGCAGGACAGACGGAACAATTGACAGAAAAAGTGTGGACTTTATACCAGTTTTTAAATTGTGTTGATAGGCCACGTAAAATCTGAGTTATGATAAAAATATATGCAATGCAATTTTCTTCCTGAATACTATCGTTGTTTATATTTACTGCGGGAAGAAACGGTAAAAACTGTGTTTTATCAGGAAAATGCTCAAAAGCACTCTCCGCCTGTGAGCAAAAACAACACCAAAAAAACCCCCACCCTTTCCTATTGGTCGAAAAATGTACCATGTCGACCAATCAAAGAATGATATGGCAACATGGCATTTAGTTGTTTAGGGCAGTCAGCTTCTCTCCACCCCAGGGAAAAGGGTAACACTACCTGGGTCTGGGTGCAGTTTCCCCCTCCAGGGGCAAGGGTACCTAGACCTGGGGCTTAGAGTACGCTTGGGGAGTGTGATTGCGTGTACAGTGTCTCTTTATGTCTGTCTCCACGTTGGTTGAGTGTTGAGTAATTGCATATGAGAGCATGAGGGTGGGAATGGATGTTTGTATCTGTGTGTGCCTGTTTGTCTGTGTCTATATGTCAGGTCGGGTATCAGATGCCACCTCTCTAGGGACATCTCAGGCCCTCCAAGGTATGGAGGCCTATCTCCCCCTACCACTTCCCCTGCCGGTGGCAGACGCCCTCATACATCAGTTCATTGGTGGCTCTTTGTGTCCGGGGATGGGCATCCAGGTACACACCGGCTCACTCCTGGTGGCTGCTTGTCGGGGCCTGGAGCCTGGGGCTCGCTCGGGCCACTTCGGGGGTGGGGTGCCCTCGGCCTCTCGGCCTGGGGCTCGGTCACTCTCTCCCAGTCTGTGGTCTGGGAGAGAGTCCTGTAACTCTCTGTCTGCAAAATACAGTATATAATGACCTATGTTGAGCAATTAATTATATGGTTACTTTTTTGAAGAACTAACTATATAATTAACTGAATTATGCAAACAACAACATTTTTTGGAGCCGTTTAACTAAAAATGCAGCCAAGGCGTTTTTTAAAATAAACATTTCAAACTATTTACAGAACAATCAGCTGTTCTGCATCAAATCTGATGCCACACAAATTATTTGTGCCACTTCAAAAAATAATTTCTGTCCACTATGAGATAAAGGAGAACACCAGCCTAATACCTGCAGGCCTGACAGCAGGAAATGTATCACTCCTGTAACACCTGTAACATTCAGCCATCGCCTCATTGTTCTGACACACACAACACAACTATTGACTACACTACACACTAACTACAAAAGATTTGCGCTAAACGTCTCAAATCTCTCACATCTCAAAACACAGCTGTCACTCCTAAAACTTCCCCCCGTTTCTTAACCCTTTAAGACCTACCGTAGAACCAAGTCCACCAGAGCTTACTTTATATTTTTACATGCTGTAGTGCCATTTTTGGGAGCATTTCAAGTTGCTATACATCAATACAACTGTTATAGCCCATATTTTAATAATATGTATGCATTAAGTCCATAGTAACTACATTAATTGCAAAAATGTGCAATAAACTACAAAAAAATTGAAAATCGTTTTTGTTTTTTTTACATATATTTCTACTCGGAGAAATTTAAGAGGCTTACCCCTCAAAACTTTAAATACAAAAAAGTTGCAAAAAAAAAAGTTTACAACAACAGGAAATTTATTTTGAGTGTCTTCATAGTTTTATTTTTGAGATACAGCAATTTTTATATACTGTAGGAAAAATGAAAAACAATCATATGATGCAAATTTGCAAAGAAAACAGCATGTGCATCAAAATAAACTATTTCCAGCAGTGCAATTCGAGTTGTAAGCCTCCCAGAAACTATTCAGAAAAGCATAAAGTCAAACATGACTTATAAAAATACCAGTATAGGCTTTTAAGGCCTACAAGTAAAAAATTACATTTTCTGCGAAAATGACATCACTTCCGGTTTCGGACAGGAAATGGCGGACATGTGATCGTTAGCGCTGACCTCTGTTTCAATGTGGGAAGTGTTACAAATAACTGATCGGCTCGGCAAATTGTGTTTAAGTGTACAACTTACATCTTATGTAAGTAAAGAAAAAATTACTGCGCTAGCTTACGCAGCTCCGGTTCTACAGGGATTTAAAAATAATTATGCAAACAGAGAGTGCCCACTCTGACCGGCTTTAAAGGGCTAACAACTAAATGCCATCATTTTGTGATTGGTCGACATGGTACATTTTTCGACCAATAGGAAAGGTGGGAGTGTTTTTGGTTTTGTTTTTGCTGACAGGCAGAGAGCGCTTTTGAGCATTTTCCTTATAAAACGCAGTTTTTACCGTTTCTTCCCGCAGTAAATATAAACAATGATAGTATTCAGGAAGAAAACCAAACATTGCATATATTTTTATCATAACTCAGATTTTACGTGGCCTATCAACACAATTTAAAAACTGGTATAAAGTCCACACTTTTTCCATCAATTGTTCCGTCTGTCCTGCTCACATCTCCAATGGTTGTACATGTTGCCATTAACGTGGCTTCACTCCACATCAGCCACGCCGCTTTGCTAGCTAAAACACCGGTGTCGGCACATAAGGACGCTGTCATAGCCTGTCAACGACGTTGATTAGCTGCGTATATACGAATGTGAATCGCATCACTGGCTGGACTGTGGGATAAGGTGGCATCGTTCTAATCCCATTCGGGAGCAGCCAATCACTTACTAACACTGCAAAACAGAATTGTTAAAGTTTTGATTTCAATTTAGGTTAGATTTTTTTCTGCGCAACACAGATTTTCTGTGCGCAGAGACCGTGCCAGCAGTGCGCAATTGTGCACGCGCGCAGCTTAGAGGGAACATTGAATATGGCCAATATTAAAGTTATTTTTATAATAATCATTATTAGTTATTACAGCAGTGAACTTGAACTCTGTGTCAAATACTGAGCTTCATTCAAGATTCAAGTTTCAGTTATTTATATTTCCTATCACCTTAAAAAATCAAAGTGTCTTTGACAGTGTATATATAGATGTATTATATATAAGAGACAAATATTGTTCTTTTAATATGTTGGTATTACTAAATCTGTCTGAATGCTTATATATATATTTAAAAAAAAATTTCCCCACTTATCCCTGTGGGCGGTCAATCCTTCAAGCTCGGGTCCTCTACCGGAGGCCTGGGAGCTTGGGGCTCCTGCGCAATATCTTAGCTGTTCCTAGGACTGCGCTCTTCTGGACAGAGATCTCCGCTGTTGTTCCCGGGATCTGCTGGAGCCACTCGCCTAGCTTGGGAGTCACCGCACCTAGTGCTCCGATTACCACTGGGACCACCTTCACCCTCCACATCTTCTCGAGCTCTTCTCTGAGCCCTTGGTATTTCTCCAGCTTCTCGTGTTCCTTCTTCCTGATGTTGCTGTCATTCGGAACCGCTACATCGATCACTACGGCCGTCTTCTCATGTTTGTCTACCACCACTATGGTTAGCCACCGCCATTTTGTCCGTCTGTATCTGGAAGTCCCACAGGATCTTAGCTCGGTCATTCTCCATCACCCTTGGGGGCATCTCCCATTTTGACCCCGGGACTTCCAGGTTATACTCGGCACAGATGTTTCTGTATACTATGCCGGCCACTTGGTTATGGCGTTCCATGTATGCCTTGCCTGCTAGCATCTTGCACCCTGCTGTTATGTGCTGGATTGTCTCAGGGGCATCTTTACACAGCCTGCACCTGGGGTCTTGCCTGGTGTGATAGACCCCAGCCTCTATGGATCTTGTACTCAGAGCTTGTTCTTGTGCTGCCATGATTCGTGCCTCTGTGCTGTCTTTCAGTCCAGCGTTGTCCAGCCACTGGTAGGATTTCTGGATATCAGCCACCTCCTCTATCTGCCGGTGGTACATACCGTGCAGGGGCCTGTCCTTCCATGATGGTTCCTCGCCTTCCCCCACTTTTATATGTGCGTGTGTATATATATATGTGTGTGTGTGTATGTATATATGTATATATATATGTACATATATATATATATGTACATATATACATGTATATATATATATATATATATATATATACACATGTATATATATTCATATATATATATATATACATATATATACACATGTGTATATATATATATATATATATATATATATATATATACATATATATACATATATATATATATATATACACATATATATATATCCATAGGTCCCTCATCCTATTCATGTAGCCCCTTCCGCCGGGGTTACTTGCGTAGTAGCATTCCAACAACGCCCTGTTTTCGTCCCTTGCCCACCGATGCCTTCTTGTTCCAGTAGCCCACTTTTCGTCAGGGTGCCCTGGTTCCTCAACACCTGACGCGGACCTTGTTGATCCGGGCGACGTCCGAGCCGGCATGCCTTCATATTTATCTGTCTCGCTCATGTCTGCGGTAGGCTTGCTTAGCATAGGGGGTCTAGCCTTAGGACCCTTACTGGATACAGACGCCCCAGGCAGGAATCGAACTTGCGATCCTCTGTTCGATTCTACATGTAGAAACACACAAACAAATGAACAAAAGATTTTCACCTTCATTTCTGTCAAACAAAGCTTTGATCATTCTCTGTAAGATTAAGGTCAGCTATTGAACGGCGTATATTTTAAAGGCTTTAAAACCAAGTTAGTACAAACGTCACTAATGTCACATAACTTTGCTGACATGTGGCCAACAGTAATGTTTTAATGTTCTTCGTTATTAAACATTTGCACATAAATAAGTGACATAATATTCAGTACTCACTTAAAGTTTACTCTTCAGTCGCCCCTCATCCGCCGTTTTTTTTTTCGGCAAAATTATCCACACCCACCGCCGCGCTATGCATTCTGGGATATGTTGGGCCACGAAGTCTACACCGCCACATCCTTAAAATTCAGGGAAATGAAGGACTGATTTGAGGGCCGCATTTCGAGCAGCCTTCGAATTGAGACAGCCTTCGTCGCGTCGCTGTGACGTAATCGGCCTTAAAATGCGGCCTTTAAGGCTGCAGACCCTGAATTGGGATACAGCCTAGACATAACACGGAACACAGGGGAGGCACATAAACAAAACCTAATGTGGCTAGTAATCATGATATACTAATGAACTAGGGTGCTAGAAATAATGAAAACCAAAATCAAGAGACTAGCAGTAAAAATATGATGAAATCAAAGATCAAACAATAGTACAAACTCAAAACACGGACCGTGGCACATCCACAGTTACTGCAGTAGCTGCAGGTATTCAGGAGAGCATGAGAACAGGAACATTCAGAGCGTTTTGCTTTGTATCTAAAAAACATTTCCCTAAGTTTTAATCAAGCATATTTTATGAGTGCATTTGCAAAAGTTACAAATAAACACATTCTCTCAGAGATTTCAAAACTGCTTTTCTCTTTCTTATAGGCTCCTCAATGGACTAAACGGGGTAAAGATAGAGAATCAAGGGAAACAGTCTATGCTTATCTTTTTCAATGTCTCAGAAGAAGACTATGGGAACTACACTTGTGTTGCTATGAACACCATGGGAATCACTAATGCCAGTATAATACTCTATGGTAAGAAAAATATGTTTCTGTTATGTTGTTCACTTCAGTGAATTAAAGAAAAAAGAAAAAAGTTTTGTTTTTGTCAGCGACCACTTTTTCCATATTAGCAGCTACACATAAAAAAGCCATTCTGAAAGTCACCCACTGTATGTTATTCATTGAATTACCTTTTATTTCCACCGATTGCCAGTTTCCATGGTAATTCCAGCACCAAACCGCATGAACATTTAACTTCTAACTAATGATAGTCAATACTAGAGCACTGATCTGAATAACCCTTATGATGAATCACATTTTGCATTATTCTCTTGCAGGTCCTGGTGCAATGCATGACGTGAACGGGGCTGCTGCGCTATCACATTGCTTTGTATGCCTCCTGCTTACTATAACCTCAGTCTACCTTCTCAAGTTCTAATGTGAAATGCTACCACCTTGGAGCTTCTCTCAGAATTGAAAACCAAGAACAGACTTTTAGTCCAGTAAGAAGAATGGAAACCCAAGATTGCCAGTGGTCCACCCTATTTTTTTTCTTTTTCTCTGTTGTTTTTCTTTCCTTTTTCTGGCTTTGCATCAGAGTCTGTTCTCTGTTGGCTTGTCAAGAGTGAGAAGCATCAACCTGCAGAAGCAAAGATTTTAAATAATGCACTAATTTGATGATGGTAGAACTTCTGAGTTCGTGTCTCCCCCAACCTTTTTATATGTGAACATGGAAAAAAAAATACATGTAACTGTTGATAGTTGACTGTTTATTGCCCAATTCTGAAGTGTACATTCAGATTATTATTATTATTATTATTATCGTGTCATGTCCTGTTCAATATCTGTACAATAACATTAAGCTTTTTTAGGTAAATGATAAAAAGGGAAAAATGCAATGTGATTGTTGAATTTTACTGTATTTTTACAGTTGTATGCAAAACAGAATAACTGATACTTCATTATAAACAGTTCAGAACAATAAATTATACACCATGATTTCTCAGGCAAAGTCCTACACATAGTGCATCCAAATTTATATTTTCATTGTAGTGTGTGTAAAAATTGTACAAATGTGTACAGACAATACCTGCACTGTTGTTTATCAAAATGCATATGCTTATCCAATGGCATTTTTGAACTACCCAATAAGAGTGCCATAGCAGCTTCATGACATATTCATACTAACACACTGAAAGCTGATTTTCAGACTCACTTTAGTGAAGTATGATTTAGGAGTGAGAAATTGGTTGTTGTGCTGCTTTGTTCTCTGCAGACAGAAACAGAAAAACCCAGAGTTCAGTGTGCTGATGGCATCATTAGAGTGTCCAACCTGATTCACAAAGTGCTGTGGCTAATTTGAAAAGCTGCACTCGTTACATGATATTAACCCACCTTCCACACTGTTTTTATGATCATTATTATTTAATTTTCTAAAGTTATGGTTAAAATACGGTGGCCCTGAGAGGCCAAACGGACTGCAACTTCAGAAAACACTTGCAAAAAGAAAAATGCTGCAAAAAGAAAAAAGCTGCAAAAGCACACACAACACAATGGAAATGTTTCTGGGGAGACAATAACCGGTACGCAGCCTTAACGGTCCTCAAGGGCCGCGTACTCAAAGACTGCTGAGGCCGGAAGTGCGAGGCTTGTAGGCTCGTGAAATGGGACAGTCTAGCCTCCGTCGCACTGCCCAGGTTGCCTAGCAACCATGATACTAACAGCTGGAAATGTTTCATACAGCTTTGTTTGACAGAAATGAAGGAGAACATATTTTGTACATTTGTTTCTACATGAGCTTTGTGTGATTTGATAAGTATCTGAGGCTGAGACCACAGGACTGTAAAACATGATTTTTGGGCTTCATTTCTGTACTGAACAGTCATTTAAGATTAGCTAGTAAATAACAATTAGCTAATGTTGTTCATGAGACTAAAGTCATCTCACTTTGGTAATGTAAATATAATATGGCCAATATTATATTAATCGTTATTAGTTATTACAGCAGTGAACATGAACTCTGTGCCAAACACTGAGCTTCAGTAAAGATTCAAGTTGCATTTATTTATATTTCCTGTCACCTTAAATCTTCACTTAAAGACAAGTATCTTTGACAGTGTATCTATAGATGTATTATATATAAGAGACAAATATTGTTCTTTTAATATGTTAGCATTACTAAATTTGGCTCAATGCTTATATATGTGTGGAAAAAGCAAATGTACGAGCTGTGATAACTGTTTCTGATAGAATGAAGGGTAGGCTGATATATTAAATATTTCTTTATTGGGTGAGAAAATCAGACCATGTCATAACTGCTTTAAGTCATACAGAATAGATATCAGCGCCTTAAACAGGCTGAATATGATGTAACACTATAGATCAACTTAGAATATATAAAGCATATAAACAATTACAGCAATATGATGCAACAAACACAGCAGTACTACTAATCCAAAATACTCAAAGCTTCATAGAACTGAAACAAACATTTATTTTTAGCTCCATTCTGCTGCTGATACATACTTTAGGTTTCTGAATATTAAACTTGTTGCTGCCTTTCATAGTGTGTAGCCTGAAGGCCCTGAGTACTTTCTCCCACACTGAAAACACTGGAATGATAAAATTATTTGAAAATTACCTAATAAGACTGATTCAGGACAGACAATTAGTTATAACTTTCCTAGCAGTCCTTCACAAACAGGGAACAGTCTGTCTATTTTCTCCATCTGTCAGCTGCTGCTGGATCTTCCTCCTCCTCTTCCTCACACACTGCTGAGTTTGTCCTGTTGGATCATCAGGGGTGCAAAGCCTCACAGATGATGTGCAGCAGTGGGTCCCTCAGTCTGTCCTCACCCTGGACACTTGCAGTTGTCACACATGGAAATCAAATGTGTGATAAGCTGCAGTAGTCAAACACAAGTGTAACTTATAAATACATGTTCATACTTTTATTACACAATCAGAGAGAAAGAAAAAGAGAGAGAGTGCAGGACAGACGGACAGGTGACAGTCTCAGGTGTATACACTGCTACAAAAAAAGCACAAGAGAAGGAGGATTTAGTGTTTGTGTCATTACGAGTGCTAAACAAGAAGAGTTCCCAGATGGTACAGTGGACACATGTGTGACTCCTGTGATTAAAGCATCTTTCTTTCAGCGTAACGAGTGAACCGTCAGCTCGTTCAAACACACATTAAAGTCCGTGCCGTGATATTCAGGACTGCAAACCAAGCAGCATTCACTGACTTTCAGCTTGTTGTGTTTGTGGATATATGACTGACTTTAATTATCCACAAAATCATTAGATTCTCTGTAAGATTAAGGTCAACTATCGAACGGCGTATAAAGTAAAAGCTTTAAAACAAAGTAAACGCTGAAAGTACAAACATCGCTAATGTCACATAACTTTGCCGGCATGTGGCCAACAGTAATGTTTTAATGTTCTTCGTTATTAAACATTTGCACATAAATAAGTGACATAATATTCAGAACTTACTTTTGAAAGTTTACTCTTTGGCCGCTCCGCTTCCATTTCTTTCAAGTGTCTCCCAGTCCCAGTGTACTTGTTAGCATGTTTTGGTTCGTGCAACTGGTCCGTCCGGTTATTGTCTCCCCAGAAACATTTCCGTTGTGTTGTGTGTGCTTTTGCAGCGTTTTTCTTTTTGCAGCATTTTCCTTTTTGCAGCATTTTTCTTTTTGCAAGTGTTTTCTGAAGTTGCAGTCCGTTTGGCCTCTCAGGGCCACCGTATTAAAAGCTTCAGATTATATAAAATAATTTAATAGTAAGATATTTAAAAGATGCAGGTAGCCATTATACCATTTTAGTCCCCCTTATTTTTTTTAGTCGCAAGAATCAAATAAAAATGTCACTGAGACCTTTTGTTTTCTCACTACACCAACAAGAGGTTCAATCTGGCTTCCGATTCAAAATAATACTCTACAAAAAATATGTATTTAAGAGCCATTTTAAATAATTAAACCGCCTTTTAAATGCTTCTGCAATGTTTGTCACTTTTAGCTATGCATAATATAATCACATTCAGAAAAACAAGATAGTGAGTGTGAGAAAACATTGGCAGTGTTAGCACTAGCAGCATTCGTTGTAGTGCTGCTAGTGCTAGCAAATATTGTATTACATGTCTTTACTGACAGGGTAATAACTTTTTATATCAGACCTGGCTGGCTCTTGCACGGTTCTTGGGCTGCTTATTCAGTCCATTGGTTGTCTCTGACCTCCCCACATGAGGCTAATACAAAATTAGCATTCAAACGTAAAGAAGGATACATCATGCTTTTGTGAATTTTGTGGGAAATCACAAAGCTGGACTCTACTGCACTATCCAGCTTGGTAAAAATTGTTTTTGCTTTTGCAGCTTTGCTAGAAAGGTTTCCAGTGTCTATCCCTGCTCTGCATCGGTACAGCTTTGCTGTAAATCCACTCTACATACAATTTAGCGTTTTAACAAAACATGTACAGAAAGTATTTATTTGAATTCAGGAATACAACAACCTGACTGATGCAACACAGGAATGGACACTGCTGTGAAAGCAACAAGTTTCAGAGGGATGGAGCAGTCAAGGCCATGTTTGTCATCTTCCACAAAATCGCAAAATACATAAAATCATTCTCTGATGGGGAGTTTATCATAGTGTTTGCTGATATGCCCTGAGAAAAATTAAGGATTTGTGAATGTGCCCCTCTCCAAGTGAATCCCAAAAGATAGATTAACCACATTATAGCAAAATCAGGATCTTCATTTGAAAAACAAAGCAGATATTGGACAAGACTCTGGCCAACAACTGTGATGTCCACAAGACAACCAAGTTCCTCTTCTTTATACACAGAATAACAAAACTGTGTCAGATTGCAGAGCAGCTGGCAGCAATGCTGCTGCTGAAAACTGATGGCCGTCCAAATCTGACAGGAAGAAATGACTTTTGACAACGGACTGACATGAACCCAGAACTGAAACTGGTATTTGTGCACTGTATCATTCACCAAGAGGTGTTGTGCAAGCCAATGCTAAAAAATTAACCATGTTGTTGATGTAACTAAAATAGTTAACTTCATCAGGGTGAAAAGCAATGAATCACGGACTTTAAGTCAGTATCACTGCTGTTTTTTTATTCTGCTCACAAAAACGAGAACTTTCCACACATACAAAGATATTCTCACATAATGCTGGTTTTCTTTTGCATGTGAACAAACATTATTTGTGATAAAGTTTAACAAAACTAGACATGGATAATCTGTCTGCTATCCTTTGCATTTCCATCTCATTTCAAAGCTGACACCAGTGCACCCGTTAAAGCCAATAATAAACTAAATTTGTCTCATAAAACAAGAAAAAAGACCTAAATAACTGCAAAAAACAACAACAAACAAATTAGCAACAGTACCTTGTTAAAAAATGCACATTTTGTTCCAAATTGCTTTTGGTAATGTTGAATAGTTTTACATTTGGGTTCAGTTCATTGGTGCGCAGCCCATCACAGCAGTCATAAATTCTCATGTGGCTGGTTGGGAAAATGAATTGTCCTCCCCTGTTCTATATCAAAGTTACATACATACAGTGTTATTTAGATATTTACATTACACTGTTTCTCATATTTATTGTGAAATATTGAAAAGCTGGATAAAATTCTTTTTAAAAATTGAAAGAACTTTTTTGTGCTTATCAGCCCACTGATCATGTAACACAAAAAGTCAGCTTGAATGAATGGTCTGTGTAGCTGCTATGAAGCTTTCTTCAGGTGTTGTGAATGTGTGCTTTTAACCTGGTTTGCCCTGAGATTAATGGCAGATGCTGATCTCAAGACTGCAGGAGTAATGATGTGATCTGTGGTTGGTGTATAAAAAGAGTTTTCTGTCAATTTCTGACAGAAAGTATACTTAGAGCACAAGTGACTGCTAATGTGACTTTTTTTTTTAATGATCAAGTTCACTCCTGTGATAACCTATGAGTAACAAATGTGTTGATGACAAAGGGAAGAGATTCTGTATGTGGGAATGCTCTTTTTTTGTCACGTTCTGTGCTTGTGATGATGGTGAAACAGTCAGCTCTCACATGATGTGATTTTCCCTTTTTAGGGGTTTGCAAAAAAAACCAAAACAAAACAACGACAAAAAAAAAAAAAAAAAAAAACACGGACAAGTGAGATACAGATGCCTGCAAAATTACAGTTTAGGGGTTGCTGTCACAATTTCTAACCTAGTTAGAACATGACCATGATAAATATTGATGTCAGTAAGCTTGAACCAGTTTGTTTAAAATCATTATTAAAAGATAACTAAAACAGGAGTCTACTTAAGATGTATTTTTGCATGACACAATGAAAACAGCACAGATTTGTTTTGTTTGTGCACCACATTATCAATACACTTACAGAAACAGCCACTTAAAACGGCCACCTGATCAGTGACAGCACTTTGATGGATCTATAGTGGAATCCTGACCGATTGCCGGCTGATGGGTGGCCGTAATGATATCCCCCATCTGTGACTTGGATGGTGCAACCCTGAGCCGTAAGCGACATCTATGAAAAACAGTGGTAATGTCTTGAGTATCCACCAGGGGTAGCAGTGTGGAGGTGCATTCATTTACAGACTTGCTACACCATATATTTAAAACCTCTTCAGTTTGTTCAGGAATTCAGCCTTTCTGTCAAAGATTTATAGAGACATATGTTTGCAGCAAATAAAATACAGGTTGTGCATGCCAGACAAGCCAGACATATTGATTGATTGATTGACTGGTAATTTATTTCAACATGTGAACAATATACAAGTACATTTAGAAAAGAAAATAGTACATTTAGAATGGAAAATATAAGATATATATATATAAAGTGATGCTTGCATTCTATGATTATTACTAACTTGTGTTTCTGCCAGATATATCTGGCACTTTGTTCTAAATATTTCTGATGATGAACCACAACGCTCTGGGACCATGCTTAAAACTATTGGTAATTCTTACCATTTACAAATAAACTAACAGTTATAGCGGTAACGGTCACAGTCATGCCTGCTTACTCAAGTTGTCTGCCGCTAATCTTAATATATCATGTTTGCAAATAATTAAATACTGTGGTTCAAAAACTTTACTCTGGGGAAGGGACACTCTAAATCCAACATCTGGTACATGTCCCGCAAATCAGTGTCCAATCTGCAGTATTTATTTATTTAGTTATAGGTGAAAACACTCCACATGCTTACAGGTAGGAGAGAATTAACAGTTTTTAGTGTTGAACCTGGTCTTAATGTATTCCAGGAATCATTACCAGTTGTTCAGTATTTACGGAACAATTTTCTTAAAAGTATTCTATAACAGTTTTCCCAAACGTAATGACACAGTTACCTTACGAACCTAGCAGGGCCTGTCCTGAAATTCCCCTGGTGTAGGTGTGCTCTTTCTCTCCTTTTTCAACCCGGACACTTTTCGTTACTTTCTCTCCCCTGGACCTCTTTAGGGGACCATATCAAGTTAAAATGAGAGATTTTTGCTTTTCGTCTTAGTGCTTGTTGTTCAGCATCCGTGCATATCGTCACCTTTTAAAATATAGAGAAATTATGGGTCACTCAAGACAATATAAAACACACACAATATAAAACTTTAAAGAAATCTAAGAAACAAAAAATCAAAGTATTAAGTTGGAACCTAACAGAAAAAAACAAAGGACAAGCTTATAATTCACACATGAGTACAACTCAGTAAACAATAGGCTAGGTGAAAAAATACCAGCTGACAGCTGGCTGACCTCTGGCTGAAAGCAACAATTTTGAGTGGCTGTATCTGTACTTAGTGCATAATTCTCTGAGCAATTTAAGGTTGCAGTTTAAAAATTGTCATTATTTACTACGTTTTTCACATTATACGATCACATTGATGATTGTATTGTTTACCTAGTTGATGATTTTCTGATCTTACTGGAGGTTGAGCATACATTTCTTACTGTTGTGGTATATATTTATCATATCATTTCATTGAGAGATTGCACAATTGTTCATAAACAGGTTAAATGAGAATTCCAAGGTACCAATCATTTGTTCTGACTTTTATGCTATGCACTACTGTCATTTGTTTATTGTTTGTCTTTTCTGGAGACTGAATATTGGTATTTGCCAAAATCCATATGGTTGTGTGCCAGTTTCAGATATTTACAAGTTGCCTTATTTGTTGCATAATATAAATTTTGTGCAGAAGGTCATCGGTGCCACATCTTGGAGTAAAACGATGTATCTGAAATTGCCCTAATATGAGTGTGTAGATAACTGATACTAGGCACTTTGTGTGTATGTAGCTTGTAGTGTTAAAGTACTTCGGGAAGATCTCTTTTTCTCTTTTGGGGGGATTACTGGTCATTTATGCAAAAACTTTCTTTTAAGCATAGTAAGCATTTCAATATTTTTAGCTATTTTTCTCTAGAGTTGAGTTGAGTTTTCTCTAGGTGAAGCCCAAGACAAAGTTAAAAGGTTACTGATATGTAAATAGCTAATATGCGTACAAATTTAACGTTCACCAGTATTGACCAAAGGTAGCTCCTGTTACACAGGCCAGTCTTGCAAGGCTCATTCTTTTAAAATCACTGTAGGTGACAACGGAAAGATGTAGTGTATTTCTTTTCTATCCAAAATTCTATCCAAAGGGGATAAAACTCCAGTAACTGGAGGAAGTGAACTACACACATTTTGGCTGGTAGACAACCTGCACTACAACCTGACCTACAGCCATCTCCTACTGTTGTTATATTCATCCTGCTACACTGGAAGACTGACTAGAAGATCTTCTGAAATAGTGGATAAAGGTTTCCAGATCACCAAAGAGCAGGTTTTATATTCAGTTTTGACACACCTTAGTTCATGACTTTCTCAAATTTTAAAAAGAATGACTAAAGAAGATGAAAGAGTGGCTGTGCAACTTTTTTGTCTTGAGGGGGGGGCTATCTATCTTTATGGGATTTTAATGGGGGGAAGTGATCTGCATTATCGTGACTTGCTGTACCTGACTAGAACTGATGTTGCAGATAGGAAATAACAATTCTTGGCCGAGCTTAAAAATTTTAACAGGCAAGGTAATGGGGGGTTAACTGTTTGTGTTACTGGTGTGTGTTTTAAAGACACACCAGTATGAAGAGCCTGCCGGTGGCCTCCCAGTATGATGAAGACCAGCACTACACCAATTACAACAGTATAACTTTATTATCTGAAAAGAATCAACCCTGTTTTGCCTTCTTTGTCTTATAATTAGACCCAAGTCAGGGAAGAAGAGATGGAGGTTTTATGGATACCCCTCATATTCAGTCCGTTAAAAAATACATCACTTAGCTTTGGGTTGAATATAGGTTTTATAAATATTCTCGTCAGGGCAGATTATCTCATTTAATACAAAAATACTAATACAGAACAACTATGATATTTCAGACAGAGACTCATTCTCATATTTCCCTTTTCTGAATCATCTGAATACATTTCTTTTAGGATTTCATAACCAGGTGCTCTCTAACCTCCATGATTAAACACACACACATAACTTTCTAATGTTTAGCATCAGGACATCTCAAAGTGATCTTGATCTCAACTACACCTTTTGCAAAAATAAAAATTGTCTTTAGAGGCTACCTTTGATACCCTCCAAATCCACATTCACTCTTTACATTTTATTTATTAATGATTTTTATGATTTATGTTTCAGGAACTCTACACCATAACTATATATGTGTTTGCCACAACTGACCAGAACAAAGAATGGAGACCCAATACGGAAAAAGTTCCATTGTTTTATCTGTTTCTTCATTCAAAAAAATGAATGAGGTAAATTGTTCAGTTTTATAATTATTATTTATCTTCAGCCTAAAAGATATTTTTTCCAATAAAGTCTACTTGATTGTGTCTGGTATTATCTGTACAGAATACTAATGTGTTACTTACTTCTGTCACTTAATCTTTAAGTTAACATTAGGATAACATTTAGGGTTGGCATACTTCTTAAATCCACAAGGTGACAGTAATGCAACAACAGTTGTCATAAAAACCTCAAGAGAAAAAAGGTTAAAATGATTCATAATACATATGCTCAAACCTTCAACCTTTATGGTTTGCCGAAACCTGCTGATCTTCATATTTTTGAGTTACGTAAGAGATTTTTCTTTCTTTTTTCTTTTTTTTTTTGTAATATCTTCATATTGAGCATAGTTGTATTTTGTGATTGTGGAATATGACATTTGTATATTTTTCACACACAATAGTGGATTTTGGACAAATCAGACATGTCTGCTTTTGTCAAAGGGAACATGTTACTGCATTACATGTTACTACAACAAATCCATTTATATACAATTTTCTGCGTAGTCTAAAGGGAGATTGCATTTCTATTTTGTGTTCCCCTTCTCACTGATCTTTGTCTGCAGATCCAGAGCCCCTTAAGATACTTCCTATACAAACCCAGGATTGTAAAGCAAGCATACAGGAAATGTTGGGTGTTTGGTAAAAGAAGCTGCATAAAACCAGATACTTTGGGCTGTTCTGTTAGTGTAAGTGTAACTACATATTCTTACAGAACACAGTGGTACATACTGTAGTAATACAGATGCGGCAGTCCAATATGGCAGTCAACCAAACCGGTTTGACAACCTGTTTAACAGGTTTCGTGTGTGTGTTCGTTTATGTGTTTTTAACTGTGTTTTAATTTCATCAAACCATGGGGTTTAATAATGGCGGGTCTCAACATTCAGTTATGCAGACATATGTGTTCTTAAAAGCAATTTTTTGTTTTGTGTGGCGGAGTGGAAGCCGTTTTGTTTCACAGTGCACCTTAACAAACCTGGAATGGGTACTTGCTTTTTATTTGCATCTAGTCAAAAGTGTTACTAATTGTGTTTTAATCACACTAATTTTGTCATTCTGAAAATGTCTCAGCATGCAGTGATGCATGCATTTTATTTAAAAACAAAACGCCACAAATGGGAATTTCTTCTGTATGGGAAATTTCAGCCTTCGGGACTGTTCACAAGTATTTCTTTTAATCAAACCACTAGTTTTAATTTAACTAGTTTTTACGTATCTACTGGGGTTTCTTTCACGGGGTGATGCGATCATTTTATTTAAAAATCGGGATTTCAGAATGTTGAACCAAGAGGGAGACAGAGCCAGCTAGTTTTTTAACACAGTAGATGGTCGCAAATAACATTCAGCCCCTTTAGAAAATAAACGCTTTTGTGGTAGCTCTAAAACACATTGCACAGGATCAGCAAGTATCACTCTTTCAAACTAATTGTGTTTTAATCACACTAATTTTGTCATTCTGATGTCTCAGCATGTGGCGATGCAAGCATTATATTTAAAAAACAGATCAAATGGGTATTTCTTTTGTACGGGTATCAAAATCTACCAGTTTTAATACAATAGGTGGTCACAAATAACATTCAGCCCCTTTAGAAAATAAACGCTATTGTGGTAGTTCTAAAACACGTTGCACAGGATCTTGTCTTTTGCCCGAAGCAGCCAATATTGCTCTTTCAAACTAATTGTGTCTTAATCACACTAATTTTGTGGCTCTGACTATGTCTCAGCATGCAGTGGCACAAACATTTTATTTTAAAAACAGCACAAATGGGTACTTCTTCTGTGCGGGTTTCAGAGTATACTAGTTTTTAACGCAATAGGTGATCACAAATAACATTCACCCTCTGTCTTTCAACAGCTAATTGTTTGAAATTGTTCAGGAACGCAAAAGCCCTCCGGGGGTATCATTTAATTGTTGTGATTCCTTAGGATGGCCAGTTACACCAGTGCTCAGCAACTGCGTGCCCCACCCCAGCATAGTTCAAGCACCCTCATTGTTTTAAACTTGCACAGCAAGGTGATGCCCTGCAGGTGTATCGACCCCAGATTCATCGAAACTCTCTATTGTTTTGGAAGCACTAGGTCATATATATATATATATATATATATATATATATATATATACATACATACATACATACATACATACATACATGTATATATATATATATATATATATATATATATATATATATATATATACACACAAAACACCCTTTCCTATTGGTCGAAAAATGTACTATGTCGACCAATCAAAAATGATATGGAAACATGGCATTTAGTTGTTTATGGAGGGGGAGAGTTTTAGGAGTTGCGGCAGTGTATTGAGATGTGAGAGATTTGCGATGTTTAGCGCAAATCTTTTGTAGTTAGTGTGTAGTGTAGTCAATAGTTTTGTTGTGGGTGTCTCAACAATGAGACGACTACCGAATGTTACACATGTTACAGGAGTGATACATCTCCTGTTCTCAGGCCTGCAGGTATCAGGCTGTTGTTCTCCTTTATCTCATAGTGGACATAAATTATTTTTTGGAGTGGCACAAATAATTTGTGTGGCATCAGATTTGATACAGAACAGCTGATTGTTTTGTAAATAGTTTGAAATGTTTATTTAAAAAAAACGCCTTGGCTGCATTTTTAGGTAAACAGTTGCAAAAAACGTTGTTGTTTGCATAACTCAGTTACTTTTTTAAAGAAGTAACTATATAATTAATTGCCCAACATTGGTCATTATTTACTGTATTTTGCAGACAGAGAGTTACAGGACTCTCTCCCAGACCACAGACTCATACTCATAATACAAGTCGGAGCTTTATAAAATAAAATAAAAAGAAAGAAAGGAAAAGAAAAGAAAGAAAGTTGTGTTTTCAAAATTGGAGTTCAAATTATTTTTACTTCCACTAGTGTTAACATACTACACAGGTCAAAGATTTTTTTTTAAATTTTCATTGTAAGTGGGATAAAGCAGTTAATTAAAAGTAGTCTAACATAAATGCTGTAATTTGATTATTTTATTAAACCATGTAACTTGGATGGATTCGATGCAGGCATGACCACAGTGCACACGTCTGCTGTTGCTCACAGTGGTCCAAGGGACCGCTCAGGGAGTTTGTGTGTTCGCTCAGACACATGAAAAATTAGAGGGAACATTGGTGCTCAGCTAAGATAAAATAATTATTGTGGGTGATTTTAACATCCATGTAGATGCCTAAAATGACAGCCTTAGTGCGATATTTAATCTGTTATTAGACTTCTCTCAAAATTAGAAACACCCATCACTTTAATCGCACTCTGGATCTTGTTTTAACATTTAGCATAGAAACTGATCATTTAACAGTGTTTCCTGAAAACCCTCTCTTGTCTGATCATTTCCTGATAACATTGACATTTGATTACACAGCAGAGGGGAGTAGACTTCATCACAGTAGATGACTTTCTGAAAGTGCTGTAACTGAGTTTAGGAATATGACAATTTGCTTATTAGTGATCAAGGAACTGACTTCAAAGCCCATTTGTTCATTCAGTGGTACAAATGTACTGTTTATAAGGTTGGGGAAACCTGTAATCAGCTGAGACTGAAAAAGTCACTTGGATGAATGACGAAATATTTCTCCCACTGAAAAGACTACATCACTACATCCAGGTGAACAAAATCAACCTTTTGGGATTTACTTACCTGGATGATTGAGCATGCATATTAGGGTTCCCCGATGTGCTAAATACTAATTCTGTATTTAGCTGCAATACATAGTGGGGTTGAGAGGAGAAAAACGCCTTTATGGCCATTTGGTTTATCAGTCTTGTGATACACTGGTGATAGTGTTATGTGAAGGCTGTGTGCAGGCAGGAGTGGTGGACCCAAAGTGCAGACACTCGGAGGCACAATGTAAACTCGAAACAGCTTTAATGCTGAACTCAAAAAAGGTAACAAAACTGATACTCCAAATAAACTCAGGCAAGCAGACAGAACACACAGCATAGAAAACGGTAGATCGCGACAAGGACAAACTGAAACACAGGCAGGTTGCTGGACGGGCCCCTCGGACCCTCCAGCGGAGGCAGAAGGCTGGACGGGCCCCTCGAACCCTTCAGCGGAGACGAACAAAGGCTGGTGCAGTTCTCCTGAACCCCCGTGGGGCCCGTCTGACCCTCCAGCGGGAACAGGCGGCTGAAGCGGTCCCTCGGACCCTCCAGCGGGGACAACAGATGATTGAGGAGAGGAGTGACAGTGGCGTTGTTTCCTTCTGGATGAGGGAACAGGAACCGGTGGAGAAATAGAGACCTCCTCCTGATCCTCTGACCACATGGCTGCCAGTAAAAAGGCAGGCAAACAGACAGGTGAACAAGGTCCCGGCTGGTGTGTGGAAGGCGAGGAAGTCCGTGACGTAGAGGCAGGTGGGGAGTGTATGTCGCACTGGGGCCATGATGAGGAAGAGTTAGTGAAAGAGAGAGCGAGCTCACTAGCCCTGACTTGCTCGCTCCACGCAGCTATGGTGCTGCCGAGCTTTGTGTCCTTAGCGAACTGGCTAAGCCGGGGGTTATATCGAATGATGGCATCCACCGCACTCAGCCCAACTGCTATGGTCCTTAAATCTGGGAACTGGGCGATGCGGTCGAGCAGGCTCACCATCCGCTCCATCTCAGCGTTGTACTCCGAGGTGAAAATGTCTGCGGGGTCCATGTTCTGGTCACGATCTTCTGTTATGAAGGCTGTGTGCAGGCAGGAACGGTGGACCCAAAGTGCAGATGCTCTGAGGCACAATGTAAACTCGAAACAGCTTTAATGCTGAACTCAAAAAAGGTAACAAAACTGAGACTCCAAATAAATTCAGGCAAGCAGACAGAACACACAGCATAGAAAACAGTAGATCATGACACAGACAAACTGAAACACAGGGCTTAAATACACAGAGGGAGCAATCAGGGAATGGGTAACAGGAGGGAAACACAGCTGGGGCAAATCAGGCCTAACGAGACAAAGGAAGCACAACGAGAAGCATTTACATGAGACACGGACTTTCAAAGTAAAACAGGAAACATAACACAGACTGACCTTACAGACACAGACTCACAGGCAGGCACTACAACAGAGGGAACAGAGACGTGGGACCAGGGCAGACACAGAGACATAAACCATAAGACAGAACTCTAACAAAGAAACCAAAGACTAGAAATGATAAATAATATAATAAACTCAAAACCCTGGGTCAACGACCTAGGCATCCTAACAGATAGTTGCAGTATTTGAATGGATTGTGATGAATTGTGATCAAGACATTAAAATTCTGTCTCAGAGAGCTATTCTTGCAAAAAAAAGTGCAGTCCTTGTGCTTTTAATGGCAATATTATTTGTGGCAGAATGAATAGAATAATAATTTTTATGTGATCAGACTAATCATGGGGTAGCAAATATTTGATCACATTGATCTCCAATCAGTGACCAAACTTGGAAATTGTTTATTACAAATAAAAAACTGAAGACCTATAAAGACAGAATAAATGACAAATGAGCAAGAGTGAAAGCATAAAAAGGAAAAATGTCTGTAAAAAATAATAATGTTTTAGTTGATCAAAACTATTAGAATAAACAGGCAATGGTGGTAGAGAATATTAAAGATTTACTGCAGTTATTTATGCATTGGATAAGTGTGGACAACAAGATAAAGCATCAACTCATCAACCATATGAAGACATAAACATGAGCTTTCTCTGCTTGTGAAAGGAAGAGTTTTCCAGTCTAGACTGTATACAGGCCAGGCAAGTATCTGAACAAATAGTTCCAGATGAATTGATCACCACAATTTCTATGGGAACTTTCAGCTGGGTTTGCCCAAGGGCTTGACAGATGTTTCTCTCCACTAGAGTAACTTTTTGGGTTGATATCAGTGTTGTTCAGGGAGGACATGATGTGGTGTTGGACCAGTTTCTCGAAACAGGTCAGAGCAACTCGTTGCTAGTTTTTGAGGCTACTGATGGTGGTCTTTTTGGGAAGCTGGACAATTTTGGCCAGTTTCAAGCATGATGGGAAGAAAGACTGGGAGAGTGATGCAGATGAATGAAGATCTTAGTGAATCCCAGCCACCTGGTTTGCACACTTTTTCAGGACTGTCAATAGAAAATTGTACTTAGTAGTCAGTATAATATTTTAATAATATAAGTTTGCATATGATAGAATACTGCATGATGACTTCTTTATGACTCAGACTGTTGTTTTAATTCACTGTGACCCGTTATCATGCAGGGAAGGAGCAGTACCTGCTAGATAAGAGCTTAACAAGCAGTTTCACTTTGTACCAGGTAGAGGAGCCTCTCCTGGCACACGCACACACGCGCACACACACATATACACATCCACATTCGAATGTAATAAACAAACACACCTACTGTTGCATATAAATAAAGACCAGGGCAGTGGCAGAGAGCGAGTCTCTTAGCCCTCACTCTCGTGCGTGTGCTCTGTGACTGCCCTTGCCAGCAAGTAAAACTGTGTGTCTCTGACTCTCAGCTGAAGAAGTGTCTTTAGAAGTGTTTCTTGACAAGGACCCTACCAGTCACTCCTTCTGGTCCAGTGACCTTGCTTGGGTTCACTGCTGTCAGTGTGCACTTCTCATTGTGCTCCTGCACCATGGGGTTATGCAGGTGGAGGCTGGTGTTCGAGCTGCAGTTTCCTTCAGTCTTTTCACCTCTTCAATCAGCATGGGATGAAGTCCCCAGCTATTATGTGCACTGATTCACAGTAGAAGTTCTACTGGCTAGTAATTGCTTTGACTAAGTTGTATATCGCATTACCATCACAACTCACAAGGTATGCAGATGAGTCTGCATCTAACAGTCAGTTATTCCAAGTCTGGCTGTCTAAAGCCGTTGGCTGTGCGGCCTGCTAACTTTATAGTGGCATTGTGGGCCTCAGCCAAGTCTCTTTGATTAACACAATGCAGCAATTATGGAAATATTTGTTGGCTACAACCTGTAAGTTCAATTCAATTTTATTTATATAGCAACAATTCACAACAACAGTTTCCTCAAGGTGCTTACATTGTATGATCTTTTGATTTTGTTTTTTATGAGTCTGGCATTGAATGGAAATGTTGTTTAAATGGTTTTCTCTTTAGCCGTGCTGGCAGACCAGCCCTACAGCTTCGCTTTCGTTTCCTTTTTTTACGCTTCCTCTCGAGAACCATCCATGGAAGATCTACCTAAGTCCTAACTATATGTTATGAAGTGGTGATAGCCTGCCAAATTGTCCTTTCACAGCTTAAAACTTTACAAACAGTAATTAGGCAGTTGTTCCATGGTTAAGTTTTAGATCAGCATTTTCTTGTTTCGTCTTCATCTGTTGTTTTTTTTTTTATTTAATTTTTTAAAAGTTTTTCATAGATATATATATATATATATATATATATATATATATATATATATATATATATATATGAAGAAAGTTCAGAAAACTGATCAGTTACATTTGTAGGGTATTTTTCACCAAGAAAATCTGCTCTGTTAATAAATTAATTTGGCTTTGATCTGGCAGCAAACTAAAGAGATTCCTTTACTTGACATTCTCTCCTAAACACTGAGTAACCATTATTGTTTTATTAAATGCAGTTTAATCTTTCAGGGCTCTAATTCCGTGACATTTGAAATGAACAGTAGTACAAAAGAAATTGTTCAGCTGAGCCCTTATTCACAAGGGGTCACCACAGCAGGTAGCGCTACATATTTGTTTATTTTTTTAATGGCAGATGTCTTTCCAGGCTCCTTACATCATTGAACCCGGAAGGTCTCGCTTATTAGGTTGTGAGCAAACCACTACACTATGGACCCACTGGTAGTAGAAAGTTATTAATTGGTATTCCAGAAGCCGCTGGAGAGGACGTGGAGACCACGATAAAAAGCTTCATCAAAACCCACCTGAAGCTGCCGGAGGACACGGTGAAGAACATTGTCTTTGATAGGGTACATCGCCTCGGCCCCATGCGGGCTGCGACCGGGAGACCACGTCCTATAGGGCTTCGGAGCGTGATGTCACGGGGGTGGGCGTGGAAAGGATTTTGGCCCGATTCACCATTTTGGGGGTCTAAGCTAGGAGCGATAGCATAGCCATGGTTCGTACTTGCTGTGTGCTCGGCTGCAATGTTCGATCTTACGACCGGCACGGGAACAAGGTTGGATTGTCTTTTTATGCTTTCCCAACCTGGAAGCGACATGAGGCAGCTCGTGTATCGATGTTACCAAACGAAGGCGTCTAGCCTGGATAGCAGCTGTGAGATGAGCTGACGTGCAGCTCTCTTCCATCTCCAAATATCTGTTGGTGCTCCAGACATTTTCATTCCGGTAAGTTCTAAATATGTTCATATCTCTCTTTATAGCCTATTAGTTTCATTTTCGATGCGCTCTGAGCTCATAGCAAATTAGAACAAACATCCTACTGAGTGATTTTGCAGAACTACCGTCTATTTATAGAGTTGCTAATTATTTGGCATTATTGCAGCAAACCAGCCTATGAAATGGATGAAACATCATGACTGGTTTCCAGCGCTACACGAGGGACCTGCTTCAAACAAACCACCATGCCAATCAGATTACTTCTTCCATGTGAGGGTGAAGAGGTGACCCTTCTGGATAAGATGGTGAAGGTTTGCTGCGTTTGGTGAACAGTGTGATAATAAAACCAGAGAAGAATGAAACCTGCTCCTGTTAAATGTTCTTAAGTCTTGTGCTGTTATTTTTTCAAAAGATACAGTAAATAAAGTAATGTTAGTAGTGGGTGATATCATGTAAACACTCATGATTTGGTGTAAACATTTTGTCATTTGTAAACTGTAAATGACATGGATTCTACACTGTTACTGATGTGATGTTCTATAAAGTGGTTTTAATAAAAAAAAAAAAAGGCAAAATAATTTAGTTTCTTTATTCAACTTTTGAACAGTGGGACTCAGTCAGTACATATTCAGTAAATGCAAATTATTTACACAGCAGTGCACTACAGGCATACATCTAGACCCCTAGATAAAACATGATGGCATTATAGCAGTGACAACTCCTCCACAGTAGCAGGTGGGGTTTTTCTTTTTTGAGGACGGCTCCTTTTACCTGTCACTACAGATGGTCTGTGTATGTTTTGATCAAGAGCCTTTTTTTGGGCAGCTGAAGAGAAGTCGTCTATCTTATGGCCAACCTCTGGGTGTATCTTGGTATTATTACCAGGCAAAACCCAGTATGCAGGTTCATCTGTAACAGTCCTTGTGCCACGGATCAACACTGTTCCGTCTACTTTAGACAGAAGAGCAGCGACGTGGGTGCAGGTCTCTGCGACTCCGGCCATACAGGTGCAGCGGGCGGCTTCAACCTTCCCTGTGATGCTCACAGTGACCCATGGCTGCAATGCTGGTTCATTCAGTCTTAGAGTGCAGCACCTGAAACACACACAGACAAAGTTCATTTAAAGACAAGAACTATGAGCCAAGGCCGACACAAATGTGTTTAATCTACTTTATCATAAATGTAACAAAGTGTCAAGAAAGTTATCACATACATGTAATTTTTCATTTCTTTATGTGTCCATCTATAGAACGCTGCATGTTATAGTCTAAATCTGTCTGTTCTGTCAGAAACCTGCCTGCAGAAAATGAACCTAAAGTATGTAATGCAAGGATGTCATCACTTTAGAGATGGAGAAAGCATAAAGTGACAATTATGAATCACTTAATATGTTAAGGAGATTCTGCAGGTCATTAATCAAAGTATAAAACTAAAATAAAATGTATTTTTAGTGACACAAGATACAAATATGGAAGCAAAATGTATAATTAGAATTATTTATAATAAACATTAATAAATCATTGCAATTTCTTTAACCATAGAGAATAACTAAATCCTTCAGGACAGTGTCTCATCAATGCACTGAACTCACTATGTTATCCACCTAACAGTCTCCACATGTTCTCACTGTAATTTCCCCTCATGAATGAATTTATGCTGCAGTAATCTGAATGTTTGCAGGGAAATCAAACGCATTTCACTCGCTGTACTCGAGCTGACTTACCTTTGATTGAATGACGACTTGTACGCGCTGACTCCACAGATAAGGTATGAAATATATCAGGCTACGTCAATAGCGGTTGGTCTTCAGGGTTTCTACTCCACGGCCGTATTTCATACGGGTCCACATTTCCAATGCACGCTATTTTCTGCAAGTACCGCCGCTTCGCCTCTGGACGCAATCGGTCTCTATACAGTCCATTCTCTTTTAAGCTGCTTTTAAGCATCTTGTAATCGTCGTTCCAACACAGTGTGTTTGATTTGATTCGTAGACCCCGAAAATGCCGCCGCGCTCCCACAATGCATTGCGGCGTGACGTCAACTCCGAAGCCCTATAGTGGCCAAATTCGGCCACTTCAAACAAAAGCAACAGGTGAAAAGCCGCGGCAGGGAATTAAAAGGAACGGACTTCAGCGTGAACGACCAGTTCCCCAAAGAGATCTTGGAACGACGCAGGGTCCTCTTCCAATCCGACGCGGCTTCATCCAGAAGGGCTCCCGCGCTGTCATCGCTGTGGACCAGCTGTACGTGGACGGACAGCTCCACCGCGACCCCAACATCACTCCGTAGCTGTATTAACCTCACACCAGATAAGAATCAGCTACACCCTTTCCCTATCCACTCACACTAACTTGCATTAACATCTGTTTAACTTACCACTATCAAATCGCACAGCAGAATTAACACCGTCACTCTCCGTCAGTGATTTAATTGGAATGTTTACATTTTGTTGTTTTTTTCTTCTCGTTTTTTTTTTCTCTTTTTTCCCCCTCTTGTTTTTATGCTGCTCACCCTTGTCATTGGTTTCTTTCTTTATTTCTTTCACTGCCTCGATCACCTGCTTCGACACTCATCCACAAACAACATCCTTTATTTCGACACATACGCACCATGCCCTCAACGGCAGCACATTTACATCAGTCAGACAGCGCACACAGTCGTTTAGGATACACACACTTAAGCCAAGCCTACTCATATTAGTAAATATGCACACACATAGTCAGACTCAGGGATCATCTCGCCACACATTTTTTCTCTCTCTCCTTCTCTTTATTTATGAACAAGTGATGTATTCTCTCCACCTGTCTAAGCGACACACACAGCATACATCCCTAGTTATACACAAACATCTATGGGTACACTGAGGTTCATTACATGGAATATAAATGTAAAGCTGGCTCCAGAGAAAAGAGGTTAAAAATATTTAACCAACTCAAAAAACTACAGGCAGATCTTGTCCTTTTACAAGAGACCCACAGACCTCTTAGAGGTTTGAATGAACTTAAAACACCTGAGTTTCCTAATGTGTTCTCAGCTTGTTATAATTCTAGACAAAGGGGAGTAGCAATTTTAATACATAAAAATATTAATTTCACAGTACTCGATACAGTTATAGATCCAGAGGGCAGATTCTTAATCATTAAACTATCTATACTTGATAAAAAGCTATGTATTGCAAGTGTATATGGTCCAAATGTTGATGATCCCTCATTCTTTCACATTTTTTTCAGTGTACTCTCTGAACACTTAGATGGCACACTTGTTCTTGGAGGCGACCTCAACCTTGGACTAAATGAAGACATGGATAGGCTCAATACAGCAGGAAGTCAGCGTAATTGGCAATCCACAAATATAATCAAACAGTATATGAGCGACTTTGGTCTTTGCGATGCATGGCGCTCCCTTCACCCCACCAGTAAGGAATATACTTTTTTCTCACATGTCCATCACTCCTACTCTCGTCTGGATTATTCTTTGGTCAGCAGGTCACTGCTGAGCGACATTTCAGACACTGAGATTCACCCTATAGCTGTCAGCGATCATGGTCCTGTATCTTTAACACTAATGCACAAGAATAATACTACGCCAACTAAAAACTGGAGATTTAATATATCACTACTTAAAGATGAAGACTTTATTAAATATTTTAAAAAAGAGTGGACTTCATATTTAGACTATAATAACACTCCTGAAACATCAGCTTCTGTTCTATGGGAAGCAGGGAAAGCTGTGATGAGAGGTAAAATAATTTCTTTCTCATCACATAAAAAGAAAAAAGAAAACAAAAATATTCAGGAATTAGAAAAAAACATCAAATCACTAGAAGAAGCCTACGCGTCCCACCAAGATCAGGAAACATTGAACAAAATACGCAAAACAAAACTAGAATTAAATGAGACAAAATTCTTAGTACAAAGACTACGCTTACAAAATTATGAACATGGTAATAAATCCGGTCAATTTCTAGCAAACCAGCTAAAAATAAATAAATATAAAACAACTATATGTGCTGTTCAAGATTCATCTGGGAACACAATATATGACCCGATACAAATAAACAACATTTTCAGGGATTTCTATAAAACGTTATATTCACCACAAATAAACCCATCTAAAAAAGAAATTGATCAGTTTTTGGACAACATAACTCTTCCAAAATTATTAGACACTCAAGCAATGGCACTGGATTCACCACTGACACCAGGTGAACTCCAGGAAGCCCTGATAAGTATGCCCAATAATAAGGCTCCAGGTCCAGACGGCTTTCCTGCAGAATTCTACAAAGAATTCTGGACGATTCTGGAACCAGTTTTCTACAGAACGTTGTTGGAAATCAAAGAAAAGGGCAGACTTCCATCAAATATGAATTCTGCAAACATTAATCTCCTGCTAAAACCAGGCAAAGACCCTGTATATCCCTCAAGCTATCGTCCAATATCCCTTATAAATGTAGACCTTAAAATAATCTGCAAAGCTCTCTCAAAGAGACTGGAGAAAATAACCCCCCTCTTAATTCATCTTGACCAAACTGGTTTCATAAAAGGTAGGCACTCATCAACAAATACACGTAGATTACTTAATTTGATAGACTACTCATACAGTAAAAACCTAGAAACTACAATATTCTCTTTAGATGGAGAAAAAGCATTTGACAGAGTTAACTGGAAATTTCTATTTGCAACTTTACACAATTTTGGTTTTGGATCCTCTTTCATAAACTGGTTAAAATATTATATAATTCCCCAACAGCTTGTGTCAGAACAAATGACCAGACATCCTCCAGCTTCTGTCTCTTGAGGGGCACCAGGCAGGGATGCCCACTCTCCCCTTCACTGTTTGCAATTTTTATTGAACCACTAGCAGCAGCAATTAGACAGAAGTCAGTAATTAAGGGCATAAAATGCAAGAACGTGGAACATAAAATCAGCCTTTATGCGGATGATGTGTTACTCTTTCTCCAAAATTCACAAACCAATATCTCTGGGGTGATTGAATTGATAAACTCTTTTGCAAGAATATCAGATTACTCAATTAACTGGTCAAAATCTACAGTCCTACCGATTAATTGCTCCTTCCATAATTCCTCTTCTACACCACTGCAATCAGGAAATGTAAAATATTTAGGTATTAATGTTTCTCCCAAGCTTGCAGATCTAACTAAATTAAACCATATCCCACTTTTAAAGAAGGTAGAAGATGATCTGGCTAGATGGAAATGTCTACCCATATCACTCATAGGAAGGGTTGCCGCTATAAAAATGATGGTCTTACCAAAAATAAATTATTTATTCTCAATGATCCCAACTAAACCGCCACAAGATTGGTTCAGATCTCTAGATTCATGTACGTCCAAATTCCTTTGGAAAAATAAACCCCCACGTATAAGCTTAAAAACACTACAAAAGACCAAGGATAAAGGAGGACTAGAACTGCCTAACTTTCAGCACTACTTCTTAGCCAACAGGCTTCAGTTTATCTCAGGATGGCTAAAACATACCCTCTTAGATGAACCTTGGCTACATGTAGAACAAGCACTTTGCAATAATCTAGAGATCTCAGACCTACCATTTATTAGCTCAAACATCCAACGACATGAATGCTTTAAAAGCATCAACATCAGCTCTTCTCTGACAGCATGGTGGGAGTTTCTAAAATTGACGGCGTCTTCATTAATCCCATGCAAACGTACACCTATCTGGAACAACCCTGACATATTACAAAACAATAATATGATAAACTTTTCAGATTGGAGTGGTAAAGGAATCAAATATTTAGAACATATACTAGAAGGAACAGAATTTATTTCATTTGACGGACTAGTTACACAATATGGGATCAACAAGAAAAGATTTTTAGAATATCAACAAATTAAATCCATAGTAAAAAAGAAATTTAAACCGGGTTGAACTACAAACACCACCAAGTGTGGTTCAATTTCTTACTCTTAAAACCCCCAAATTACTATCCAAAATATACAGAATGCTTTCTAAAACAGATGAATCAATATCACTTCCTATTGCAAAATGGGAAGCGGATTTATCAGTTAACTTAGACCTAAACTTCTGGTCTCAGATTTGCTTAAAAACCTTTCATCTAATTAGAAATCCCAGTCTTCAATTAATTCAATACAAAATATTACATAGAGTGCACTATACAGGTCATCGGATGTTCAAGATGGGCTTTACGTCTACCAACACCTGCTCACACTGCCAAACTAATTCACCGGACAATTATATCCACGCTCTTTGGTTCTGTCCACCAGTTCAGAAGTTTTGGCGCGATATATGTGAAGACTTATCAAAGTGTCTGAAATGTAACATTCCAACTTCCCCCTTAGTGTGTTTGTTGGGCAGCTTAGATAATGGCACTTCAGAAAAGAATATCGCCCATATGGTTTTCACTGCCCTATGCATAGCCAAGAAAACAGTTCTCATGAACTGGAAAAATAAAAATAATCTTAATTCTAACCAATATAGAAATTATCTATTAGATTACATTAGTCTTGATACAGCCTCTGCCACCACATCAGATCAATTGCTCTGGGCTCCTGTGATCAGCTCCATCACCTAGTGGGGGTGGGGGGTCATAGTTTGGTCCCGCCTTCACTTTTGTGATTGGTGTGGGGGTAGGGACAGGCTTAGGGCGTCGGGGGGTTCCCCGGAGGCATCTTCCTTCAGGGGCTCAACCCGGGGTAGCGGTCATGTCCGGTTAGGGGCTCTGTTGGCTCTCAGGTGACTGTTTCCTCGCGGCTGCGTGCAGCGGGGCTAGGGGAGGGTCTGTGCTGACGGACGTGGGTTACTGACCTGGTAGCCTGGCTGCCCCTGGGTGGGTCCGGGATGGGCGTGAGGTTCTGGGGGCACTCTCTCTCTGGGCCGGGGCCCGGGCCGGGCCTTGGGGGCTTGGGTCCTGGTTGGTGTGTTGCCGGGGTTGTGGGCAGGTGGGTGCATGGGGGCCCAGCCCTGGAGCAGGGTGCCGCCGGTGCATCGAGCCGCCTGGGGGGCTCTTCAACTGGTGGGGGAGATTGTCACATCTTGCAGGAACTTTCCTCTCTTCAGGAGAGGGGGAGATACAGGAGAGGTGGAGGAAGATCTCAGCCTGGGCGTTTATTGTCTTATGTAGTCTGGAAGATGAGTGGATGGTGGGGTGGGTGCAGTTTTCTCTGTGGTGGGGTTGGGTGGACTGTCCCGGGCTCTGTGGGGCCGGGCGGAGCTGCTGCACTGGGCCCCAGTCTGGATGGGCCTGGGCCCCCTTTCCCTGGCGGGTCGCGGAGTATGGGGGTGCCTACTGGGGTCAGCGGGAGAGCTGGCCCCAGGGAGGGGTCACTTGCCCCTCCCTTCCTTCCCTCCCCATCTCCAGCTGCCTCCCTCTTCCTGCTCCACCACAACCACCCACACATGCAGGACCTTGGAGTAGGGGTATGTCACCAGGGTGCAGAGGAGGCTACCCCCCCCCCCCCCCCCCCCGTCCCCTCTGTCCCCTTCTGGCTGCCTCTGCCTCAATTTTATCCCACAACTTAGACATTCACATTACTCACACTCGCATTACACATACATATAGGATCTTGGGGGTGGGCACGATACACGGAATCCAAATTACCATCAGGGTGTACACCTCACCCCTGGCGTCGTTGCCCACCTCTCAATTTAAAATACACGTAGACATTGAGGGCTATCAGGAGGGGCTATGCGCTTAACTGCTGCTCTCTGGCAGGTAGCTCCATGCCCTCCTGGGTTTTAAATGCACCTTAGAACACACATGCATCAATACTACAATGAGCGGGTGGAGGGAGGTTTGGAGCCTTCTCTCACCCCCATTCTCTGTGGCCTGCTGGAGCCGGGGGGCTAGGAGGAGGAGTTGGCCGTCCGACTGCGGTTTGGAGTGTGGGGCCTCCCTGCTGCTGCGGAGTCGGGGCGGTCTGCCTCCCCCCACCGCAGGGAAAAGGGTAACACCACCTGGGTCTGGGTGCAGTTCCCCCCTCCAGGGGCAAGGGTACCTAGACCCGGTTCGTAGAGTACGCTTGGGGAGTGTGATTGTGTGTACAGTGTCTCTCTATGTCTGTCTCCACGTTGGTTGAGTGTGGAGTAAGTGCATATGAGAGCATGAGGGTGGGAATGGATGTTTGTATCCGTGTGTGCCTGTATGTCTGTGTCTATATGTCAGGTTGGGTGTCAGACGCCACCTCTCTGGGGACATCTTAGGCCCTCCAAGGTTTGGAGGCCTATCTCCCCCCTCCACCACTTCCCCTGCCGGTGGCGGACTCCCTCAGACATCGGTGCATTGGTGGTTCTTTGTGTCCGGGGATGGGCGTCCGGGTACACACCGGCTCACTCCTTGGCGGCCGCTTATCGGGGCCTGGAGCCTGGGGCTCGCTCGGGCCACTTCGGAGGTGGGGTGTCCCCGGCCTCTCGGCCTGGGGCTCGGTCACTCAGGCACGGCTGGCTGCCGGCGGAGCTCACGGACGCGTCACTGCAACTCCCCCTGGCTTCTGCTCCTCGGCTGCTGAGTGAGCCCTCATCTGGGACTCTCCTCAGCTCTTTCTGAGACAGTGGCGCGGCTGCCCCTCTGTTGGTCTTCCTTGGTCTCTTGTGTTCTGGGGGCCTCTGGATGTCTGGAGTTTTGATCTCCTCCATACCTGCTTCATGCCCTGGAGGACGGGGCTGTGGCCCCCCCACACCCTCTAGCAGATCATTACATGAAGGAACCTTTTAAAAAAAAACAAGCGCGTCCATGCTCACAGGTGTACACACGGGTGATCACACCCACAAACTACACCCTTTTTGGCTCCTACCTTATGTGCTGCACAATAATGTTTAATATTTAATATTTACTGTCATATTCCCATATATCATTGTGATGTTGTTTATTCTATTACTCTTGTTCTCTTCTGCTTGTTTTCTTTTTTCTTTCTCAGCAGGTGATCCAGGTGATTGATATATGCATATGCACTTTTCTTTTTTTTTCTGCCCGTTCTGTTGGTTTTAATTTTTTGCCCTTCTCCCCCGTCCCTCTTCTCAGCTGTTTCTCTTTCCCGCTTTCTTTCTCCCCTTCTTTCCCCCAGTCAAGTCTGTCCTGTATTCAGTAAGTGAAAATAAAATAAACAATAAAAGGTGAATCAAATGGACCATTACGGCAAGGCTGGGATGGTCAATTTGGTAAAGTAAATCCGTTGGGCATCTTTCTTTGCCTTTAGACAACAATTCTGATGGCAAAAGAGCCAAACGGGACAGGCAAAAAAAAAAAAAAAATCCTAAAAAAGCAGTAATATTCCGGCAGCTGGGGCGCCAAAATAATACCAGAAAATATTTTTCCCATGAAAATACAGTTATTTTCAGTAATGACAATACAGTTTGTCGCCCTAATTTTACATGGGATTTTGTCTTTTACAGGTGCTTTTAAACATTAAATTAGGAACAATTTAATGTGATTAAACAATGAAATTACCTATAAACAAGGTCAATGAATGCAGCAATATGAATAATAATACTTAAATGTACAGAAATATAAAGTTAACAGTTGGTTTAAATAATAATGGATTGAATTCATATAGCGCTTTACAATTCCACTTTATAATTCTCCTCTGGCCATAACCAGTAGGTGGTAGGTGAAGTGTCTTGCCCAAGGACACAACGACCGAGAGAGTCCGAGCCAGTGCTCGAACCGGCAACCTTCTGATTACAAGGTGAACTGCCAACTCTTGAGCCACGATCGCCCTAAATAATAATAATAATAATTAAAAAAAGTCAAAAAAGTTTATACGAATCATGTTATATATTTTTCCATAGCATTACATGAATTTAACAGTTCAATCTTTCAAATAACAGACAAATATTTGTGAAATTACGATGCATTTGTGAATGTATTTTAACAATCTAAATATGCATATGTACAGACAGATACATTTAAAAAACAAGAAAAATATGTTTTATTACATTTACTAGTTTTATTGTCATGTACAGATAAACAGTGTAGCCACATTTAACCATAATGAAATTCTTTGGCTCGTGCTCCTCTGCTTTACATGAGCATATAGAAAGTGTGCAGTTATATTAAGAAGAAAATAACAGAAAATAGCAGTAATAATAATAATAATAATAATAATTTTAACAAAAAATCAAATAGTATTAAATTCTTAGAGAATTTAAGACAAGTTGGTATTGACAGGTTGTGCAAAACTTGTGGAATGAGCATTTAAGTGGCATTTGTTGAAGTGTCTGTAGAGTGTGTTTGTAGAGTCCTGTAATTGTAGGGAGTGTGTAATGGTGTGTAAAGACTGTCAACAGTTCAAAAACCTGATGGCTTGAAACTGTCTCTGTGTCTGCTAGTGCAGGTGTGAATGCTCCTGACCTGCTTCCCCGATAACAGGAGTGTGAGGAGTCTGTGGCTGGGGTGGCTGGGATCAGAGAGGATCTACTGCGTTTTCCTCATGCAGCTCTGTCTGTAGAGGTCTTGCATGGCTGGCAGTTCAGTCCTGATGCGCTTTGCTGATCTCACCACCCTCTATGTTTCAGGTGTCATGTTTAGCGTCTCCTAGTTTAGGGTTTTGTTAGTGTTTTCTTCATTTCTCCTTTGCTAGTTGTTTTGTAGTGTTTTCATGCAGCCACCAATAAAAGGCTCGCTTTCAGTTTCAACCTTCGCCTGTTCCTCTATTTGTTTGCACATGGGTCCTCACCTCTCATCTCCACATGGTCTGCCCTTGCAAACTGTGACACCTACGGATTAAGAAGGAGATGTCATTTAAGTTCATATGTGTGTGATGGCAGATGAACAAATGCTTTTGGCAATATAGAGTATTTTAGATATTTCACCAAAAGAAAATTAAACCGAAATAAAAGCAATCAAACAGCTTTATTTACTGTATTTCTGTATGCATGTGCTTAGCTTTGTAATTGTGTCACTGTAGCATATTTGGCTCAGAGGGTATTAGCATTTCTATTCAGATTCACACTGTGAAGTGCCACCATTTCTTAGACTTAGACATTGTATTTTTGTAACTTTTTTATTTTGCACAAAGCACATTCAGTGGCCTTGGATTAAAGCAGTGAGGGGTGTGAAGGTTGATGGGTGTCAGCTCATTAATCATATTTTCAGGGGAAGAGTCTGCTTAGAAGATTTCACACTGTTCTGCTTTTTCTCCCCACAAAGCAAATACACTGCCTAAAATTTTGCACACACATTACAGACCAGTCTAAGTAAATAGATTTGGATGTTTTTTCTTTATTTCCCTGGCATATTGAGACTATGAAAGTTACTTCAGATAACTCTGCTCAGCAAGGTACAACCAAGCAATTTTGGCGACTGCGCTATGTTATTCTTGACTGACAGCTTTTATAGTGGGATATATTTGTCCATTATATGTAATGTAAAACAAAGTTTGGGAACTGAACCAACTGGAGCAATATTCTGTGTTATACTCTGTCAAATCAAACATGCAGAGCTACCAATTGTGGCAACTGCTTGTGACCAAGGAGCAGCCAAAAGTAGCTTTAATGATAGCATGGCATTCACTAATCCTATTAGTGCTCTACTGTCTTGTAACATTTTGCAAGAAACTCCACAGGAGGGTGCAAGCTTGAAGTTGGAGAAGGAAGTTAGTTTCCTGACTAAGGAAGGCATTTGACCACTTTCCTTTTCTCTAACATGGCTCACATTTATATACATAGACAGAGAGTATAAGATCCACCGAGGCTGGGGTTTGTCACACCAGGCAAGACCCCAGGCTGTGTAAAGATGCCCCTGAGACAATCCAGCACATAACAGCAGGGTGCAAGATGCTAGCAGGCAGGGCATACATGGAGCGCCATAATCAAGCAGCCGTCATACAGGGAGTGCAGAATTATTAGGCAAATGAGTATTTTGTCCACATCATCCTCTCCATGCATGTTGTCTTACTCCAAGCTGTATAGGCTCAAAAGCCTACTACCAATTAAGCATATTAGGTGATGTGCAACTCTGTAATGAGAAGGGGTGTGGTCTAATGACATCAACACCCTATATCAGGTGTGCATAATTATTAGGCAACGTCCTTTCCTTTGGCAAAATGGGTCAAAAGAAGGACTTGACAGGCACAGAAAAGTCAAAAATAGTGAGATATCTTGCAGAGGGATGCAGCAGTCTCAAAATTGCAAAGCTTCTGAAGCGTGATCATCGAACAATCAAGCGTTTCATTCAAAATAGTCAACAGGGTCACAAGAAGCGTGTGGAAAAACCAAGGCGCAAAATAACTGCCCATGAACTGAGAAAAGTCAAGCGTGCAGCTGCCAAGATGCCACTTGCCACCAGTTTGGCCATATTTCAGAGCTGCAACATCACTGGAGTGCCCAAAAGTACAAGGTGTGCAATACTCAGAGACATGGCCAAGGTAAGAAAGGCTGAAAGACGACCACCACTGAACAAGACACACAAGCTGAAACGTCAAGACTGGGCCAAGAAATATCTTAAGACTGGTTTTTCTAAGGTTTTATGGACTGATGAAATGAGAGTGAGTCTTGATGGCTGGATTGGTAAAGGGCAGAGAGCTCCAGTCCGACTCAGACGCCAGCAAGGTGGAGGTGGAGTACTGGTTTGGGCTGGTATCATCAAAGATGAGCTTGTGGGGCCTTTTCGGGTTGAGGATGGAGTCAAGCTCAACTCCCAGTCCTACTGCCAGTTTCTGGAAGACACCTTCTTCAAGCAGTGGTACAGGAAGAAGTCTGCATCCTTCAAGAAAAACATGATTTTCATGCAGGACAATGCTCCATCACACGCGTCCAAGTACTCCACAGCGTGGCTGGCAAGAAAGGGTATAAAAGAAGAAAAACTAATGACATGGCCTCCTTGTTCACCTGATCTGAACCCCATTGAGAACCTGTGGTCCATCATCAAATGTGAGATTTACAAGGAGGGAAAACAGTACACCTCTCTGAACAGTGTCTGGGAGGCTGTGGTTGCTGCTGCACACAATGTTGATGGTGAACAGATCAAAACACTGACAGAATCCATGGATGGCAGGCTTTTGAGTGTCCTTGCAAAGAAAGGTGGCTATATTGGTCGCTGATTTGTTTTTGTTTTGTTTTTGAATGTCAGAAATGTATATTTGTGAATGTGGAGATGTTATATTGGTTTCACTGGTAAAAATAAATAATTGAAATGGGTATATATTTGTTTTTTGTTAAGTTGCCTAATAATTATGCACAGTAATAGTCACCTGCACACACAGATACCCCCCTAAAATAGCTAAAACTAAAAACAAACTAAAAACTACTTCCAAAAACATTCAGCTTTGATATTAATGAGTTTTTTTGGGTTCATTGAGAACATGGTTGTTGTTCAATAATAAAATTATTCCTCAAAAATACAACTTGCCTAATAATTCTGCACTCCCTGTAGTATACAGAAACATCTGGGCTGAGTATAGCCTGGAAGTCCCGAGGTCAAAATGGCAGACACCCCCTAGGGTGGTGGAGAATGGCCAAGCTAAGATCCTGTGGGACTTCCAGATACAGATGGACAAAATGATGATGTCTAACCAATGAGACATAATTGTGGTGGACAAGCAGAGAAAGACAGTTATAATGATACTGAGCGAAAACATGAGAAGACGGCCGATGTAGTGATCGATGTAGTGGTTCCGAATGACAGCAACATCAGGAAGAAGGAACACAAGGAGCCGCAGAAGTACCAAGGGCTCAGAGAAGAGCTCGAGAAGAGCTGGAGGATGAAGGTGTTCCCAGTGGTAATCAGAGCACTAAGTGCAGTGAGTCCCATGCTAGGCGAGTGGCTCCAGCAGATCCCAGGAACAACATCCAAGAAGAGCACAGTGCTAGGAACAAGTAAGATACTGCTCAGGACCCTCAAGCTCCCAGGCCTCTGGTAGAGGACCTGAGCTTGAAGGATAAAGACCACCAGCAAGGGTGAGAGGGGAATTTTTATGTATTGCATAAAAGCCACTATTTGATGATGAAACATAGAAGACTGTGTACTATACATAATAAAGTACGTATAAAAACAGCTTACAGCAGCAAATTAATTGTCTTCATAATTTATTAAAGTTACAAAAACTCCTTGCAGGCAGCGGTACGCATAAAATAATTTCACCTAATTATGAGTTCGAAAACACTGTTTCAGACTGCTACAACTCACTTACTGGTAATTTCTTTGTAGAATGTGTCACTTAGCCTAATCAGTGGCATTAATTATCCCTTCTTACTTAGCCACACATGATTTCTTTCAAAAACTGGTAATATTAAACTTTTATACACACAATTTTGTAAACAAAAAGAAAATTTCTTTGAGAAAGTGAGGGGATTTGTTTCTATTTCTTCAGGAAGTAAAACTTGGGTGAGCATTACCTAATTAATTAAAGCAGAAAAATGTGTGAATCCGAATTGTAACAAATATGAATCAAATGGTACACCTACATGTTGTCTTTATCTTATGTGATGAAGTTAGTTTTGTCAACTGTTTGTTTTGTTATGGCTAATTGACTTTATCCATGGATGATGATAGTGTCACATTGTCCTGTCATTTCTTTTAAATATACTAAATAGAAGCTGCTTTTAATCTCTTTGGCTGTGATTAACACTGTGTTCCCCCAGCCCAGAATCAGTACACCCTGCTCTCTGTGAAATTGAATAGTTTGTCTCATCTACATAATGTGTTGCAGGTTTTTCACTTGATGTGTCAGGATTATTACATATTAAAAATGATTGGCAAGTTAATGTCACGTGTGGCGGTCATATGTCTGCAAAACCTCTATATAAATAAAATGTAACTCAATTCTTAAAATATATCATCTGTTAAAATATAAAAACTTAAAATTAAATTTGAAAATGTAAATTTACTGATAAGCTACAATGAAAAATTCCTGCCACTCCTCCTCCTTGCTCTGGATTCAGGTTTTTTTGACTGAGTATGACTCAGACGTTGTGAGTATTTGAAAGTAGAACAAGATGCTCTCCATAGAACATCAGTAGAAGGACACCAGCAGCTTTTGAGTGATGATATTTTTCCTGAGGACCCACAGGAAAAAAAGTCTCTGCTCAGCCTTCTTTGCCAGCTCTGCTGTGTTCACACCCAAGGGCAGGTCCTCCGTGATGTGAACTCCCAGAAAACAGAAGTCCAATCCCCACCTTATGATTCCTACAATGGGAGGGGCGAGATCAGCTGGTTCTGGCACAGAGGAGAAAGGTTTCCAGGCCCGCGCCAGCGTCACAAGCCTTTCTCCTCTGGGCCAGGACCAGCTGATCTCGCCCCTTCCAGGACTGCTGGCCACCCGTCAAAAAGCCTTTCCTCTATGCTCTCTCTCGCCAGTTACCCGGCAGCAACGGACAATGTACCAAGCTCACGGGGGTTGTGGAGACGTCAGAGCAAGCGTATTGGCGGTGCGGGCTGCTGGGACATTTTAACTGGGAATGCCCTCTCATTTAGGTTGGGCAGGTGTTCTGTGTTGCCAGGGTGCCAACAGCCCCCCCTTACTTGTGTATGCCCTTAATTTATAGAGTGGTGGAATATGGGATATATATATATATAAAGGCAGAGCTAAAGTCAATAAAGACGAGGTGTGCACAGTTCCCCCTGCGCTCCAGGCAGGACAGAGTAGCATGGAAAGCAGCAGTAGCAGGGTCCTCAGAACTTTTCCTGTAAGCAAATTGGAGTGCATTAAAGGTGGGAGGGATGAAATGTGTCATCCTTATGTTCTTCCACCCTAATCATAGGAGTTATTGTGAACTGAAACTATGTGTGGAGCACCTGCCTCAGGTAGCTCCACTTCCAAAGGAGCAAAAAGTGGTTCGGCTCCTCTGACGTTGAGGCATCACCTGCAGCAGAAAAATGACTGGTCTTATAATGAGTAATGTGTTAGATTCCTTGCCAAACCTGCCTGCTGTTGTTACTGTCTAAATGCTCCTCAATCATCTTTTCCTTTATTCCCTCTTAGCCTTCATGATGCCACTCTTCAGTTTGGTTTCTGCCATACTGTAGAGGGCCTTGTTACCAGACCTGAAGGTGGTGTTCCTCTCCTTTAGCAGCCGCTGTACCTTACTTTCATACCTCTTTTGTCGTTGATGTACACACACACACCCACTCCTGTGCTCTTGCCAGAGTTTATGGTCCTGTCATAGCGCTAAGACATGTAGCCTATAGCTCAACAGCCGAGTCCTGTATGCATCAATAAAGCCAGGTTTGTGTGATCACAAATAAGCAGTGTTGGGTACGTTACTTTAACCCTTTAAGACCTACCATAGAACCAAGTCCGCCAGAGCTTATATTATATTTTTACATGCTGTAGTGCCATTTTTGGGATTTCAAGTTGATATACATCAATACAACCATTATAGCCCAAATTTTAATAATATGTCTGCATTAAGTGCATAGTAAACTACATAAACAGAAAAGTGCAATAAACTACAAAAAAATTTAAAATCGTTTTTGTTTTTTTAACATATATTTCTAATTAGAGAAATTTAAGAGGCTTATCCCTCAAAACTGTAAATACAAAAAAGTTGCACAAAATAGTTTCCCACCACAGGAAATTTTTTTTTTTTTTTTTGAAATACACCAATTTTTATATACTGCAGGAAAAACGAAAATAAATATTATAATGCAAATTTGCGAAAAAACAGAATATGCATCAAAATAAACTATTTCCAGCAGTGCAATATGAGTCCTAAGCATCCCAGAAACGACACAGAAAGTCATAAAGTCAAACATAACTTTTAAAAACACAACTATAGGCTCATAAGGCCCTGATGGTAAGAAAAAAAACTACATTTCCGCAAAATGACATCACTTCCGGTTTCGGGCAGGTCATGACGGACATGCGATAGTTCACACTGATGGACGTAGGAAGTGTTACAAACAGCTGATAGGATCGGCAAAGGATCTGGAATATTATGTTTTTGTTGCTGCAAGTGCTTTTTATGCAGTTTTTGCAAAGCTATACATGGAAGGAAACCGTGACCTAAATCAAGCTGATGGCATAAGATGTAAGTACAACTCCTCTGGTTTCATATGAAAAAAAAATAATTGCGCTAGCTTGCGTGGTTGCAGTTCTACCGGGATTTGAAAATAGTTATGCAAAACGGAGCGAAGTAACGTTACTAGTTACTTCTATCAAAAGTAACTCAGTTACTTCGAGTTACTATACTTTTAAAGTAACTAGTTACTAGGGAAAGTAACTTTGGTTTTACTCAGAATTCTCTTATTAATGTGTTGCTTCCCTAACCAGCAAGGATGCCAGTCTTCTAGCTTGTTTACATGTTAGCACTATCCTGCCACAAGTGCACTGTGCCACCTACCAAGAGAAAGGAAAAAATAATGTGCATATTTCCACGAGAGAAATCCCATGCCTGGACCGTCGTCAACTGCTGCCATGATTCTAGCCTACCTACGTCACAGCATCACGTGCACTTTTTACGTCCAACACGGAAACTGCAGTCGTGGTGCTTTTCGATTTGTTGGGAGATTTTGAGTTTTGTGTCATGTTTATTTTGTAGCTTCATTTAAAGGAAGAAGAGCTTATGAGTTGTACAACTGCAGAATAGGGAAGTGAGACATTGCGTGCAGAGAATATGTGCTATGACCGTTAAACGCCTTTTTTCGGTTTCAAAAGATAAGCTAATGGTTCCTCCTTTTAAGGAGTTGTTATTGAGTTCTATACATGCCACACCTATTGTTGTGAAAGCTGTTTGAGTATAAATAAAGGATGTACTGACGCCCCGCGCGATTCCTCTGTGACACATCTAGTGCACACGTTAGTGCAGAACAGATCGGATCGTGTCGGGGCATCGCCCATGTACATGCAATATCTTTGAGTCTGTGTTTCTTGCCTCCTAAGAGTTTTCTCCTCACACAATAATACTCGGAACTCGGAAATTCTGCCTTCCGAGTAGGAAGATGTGGGTAATTCCAGACTGCAGATGAGCTGCATACAGGGCTGGGCTGGGACAAAAAAAAATCGGTCCGGGTATTTTGAGTATTATAGGAAAAACCATAAAGCCTTTGAATGAAAACAAACGTTGTTGTGACAGTGATGTACACTCTCTTGTTGATATATATATATATGTATCTATCTAATAAACTTAAACCTACACCACCCTCCCTATTCTGTTATTCTAAACAGTAATTAGCCAAAACCCCAACAGTGCTTGCTCGAGTTAACCTCCTGAACCTGCCCCCCTTTTCCCTGTTAACGCCCTACCTGGCCCCTGGCAAAACTTTGCTAGACGCACCCCTGCACAGTTACCAGCTGTCAGTCCAAAAAAGGATCCTGGTGTTATTTTTCTCTCAGAAGCAGTACATAACTTCCCTTCAACTTATTCATGTCACCTAAAAGGTAAACCTGTTTCTTCATCACCTGTTCAGCTCTGATGATTCAGTAAGGTCATCTCCTGGTTTCACCTTCATGTTTCCCTCTCACCACATATCCAAACCGATATCATGACCAGCAGCTTTTACAGCTGTGGCTCCAGCAAACATCACCTAGTACTAGAAAGTAGTGATGCGCGAATCATGAACGAATCGTTCAATACTCAAGAATCACTTTACTGACTCATGAATCATGATTCACAAGCCCAACGGACTCACTGACTCATCCCTGTTGATGTTAGCAGCAATATATCTAGCTTATAATTAAAATTGTGGAGAAAAACACAACATCTAGTATCTTAACAAAAAAATCGAAGTCGTCCAGGTCTTTATGTCATTAAGACATTCCTGCAGTTGAACTAATTGGTTTGTGTTATCTTTCTTCAAGTTCAGTGGCATATACAGTGGGGCAAAAAAGTATTTAGTCAGCCACCGATTGTGCAAGTTCCCCCACTTAAAATGATGACAGAGGTCAGTAATTTGCACCAGAGGTACACTTCAATTGTGAGAGACAGAATGTGAAAAAAAAATCCATGAATCCACATGGTAGGATTTGTAAAGAATTTATTGGTAAATCAGGGTGGAAAATAAGTATTTGGTCAATAACAAAAATACAACTCAATACTTTGTAACATAACCTTTGTTGGCAATAACAGAGGTCAAACGTTTACTATAGGTCTTTACCAGGTTTGCACACACAGTAGCTGGTATTTTGGCCCATTCCTCCATGCAGATCTTCTCGAGAGCAGTGATGTTTTGGGGCTGTCGCCGAGCAACACGGACTTTCAACTCCCGCCACAGATTTTCTATGGGGTTGAGGTCTGGAGACTGGCTAGGCCACTCCAGGACTTTCAAATGCTTCTTACGGAGCCACTCCTTTGTTGCCCGGGCGGTGTGTTTTGGATCATTGTCATGTTGGAAGACCCAGCCTCGTTTCATCTTCAAAGTTCTCACTGATGGAAGGAGGTTTTGGCTCAAAATCTCACGATACATGGCCCCATTCATTCTGTCCTTAACACGGATCAGTCGTCCTGTCCCCCTGGCAGAAAAACAGCCCCATAGCATGATGTTTCCACCCCCATGCTTCACAGTAGGTATGGTGTTCTTGGGATGCAACTCAGTATTCTTCTTCCTCCAAACACGACGAGTTGAGTTTATACCACAAAGTTCTACTTTGGTTTCATCTGACCACATGACATTCTCCCAATCCTCTGCTGTATCATCCATGTGCTCTCTGGCAAACTTCAGACGGGCCTGGACATGCACTGGCTTCAGCAGCGGAACACGTCTGGCACTGCGGGATTTGATTCCCTGCCGTTGTAGTGTGTTACTGATGGTGACCTTTGTTACTTTGGTCCCAGCTCTCTGCAGGTCATTCACCAGGTCCCCCCGTGTGGTTCTGGGATCTTTGCTCACCATTCTCATGATCATTTTGACCCCACGGGATGAGATCTTGCGTGGAGCCCCAGATCAAGGGAGATTATCAGTGGTCTTGTATGTCTTCCATTTTCTGATGATTGCTCCCACAGTTGATTTTTTCACACCAAGCTGCTTGCCTATTGTAGATTCACTCTTCCCAGTCTGGTGCAGGTCTACAATACTTTTCCTGGTGTCCTTCGAAAGCTCTTTGGTCTTGGCCATGGCGGAGTTTGGAGTCTGACTGTTTGAGGCTGTGGACAGGTGTCTTTTATACAGATGAGTTCAAACAGGTGCCATGCATACAGGTAACGAGTGGGGGACAGAAAAGCTTCTTACAGAAGACGTTACAGGTCTGTGAGAGCCAGAGATTTTCCTTGTTTGAGGTGACCTTTGGATGGCATTACCTTGGCCTCCAGTAACGCTGTGAGGAACCTTGGAGTCATTTTTGACCAGGACATGTCCTTCAACGCACATATTAAACAAATATGTAAGACTGCGTTCTTCCATTTGCGCAACATCTCTAAAATTAGAAATATCCTGTCTCAGAGTGACGCTGAAAAACTAGTTCATGCATTTATTACTTCCAGGCTGGACTACTGCAATTCATTATTATCAGGATGTCCAAAAAACTCACTGAAAAGCCTTCAGCTAATCCAAAATGCTGCAGCAAGAGTACTGACAGGGACTAGAAAGAGAGAGTATATTTTTTCCTGTTTTGGCTTCCCTTCATTGGCTTCCTGTTAAATCCAGAATTGAATTCAAAATCCTGCTCCTCATATACAAGGTCTTAAATAATCAGGCCCCATCTTATCTTAATGACCTTGTAGTACCATATCACCCTATTAGAGCACTTCGCTCTCGCTCTGCAGAACTACTTGTTGTTCCTAGAGTATTTAAAAGTAGAATGGGAGGGAGAGCCTTCAGTTTTCAGGCCCCTCTTCTGTGGAACCAGCTTCCAGTTTGGATTCGGGAGACAGACACTACAGGGAGTGCAGAATTATTAGGCAAATTAGTATTTTGTCCACATCATCCTCTTCATGCATGTTGTCTTACTCCAAGCTGTATAGGCTCAAAAGCCTACTACCAATTAAGCATATTGGGTGATGTGCAACTCTGTAATGAGAAGGGGTGTGGTCTAATGACATCAACACCCTATATCAGGTGTGCATAATTATTAGGCAACTTCCTTTCCTTTGGCAAAATGGGTCAAAAGAAGGACTTGACAGGCTCAGAAAAGTCAAAAATAGTGAGATATCTTGCAGAGGGATGCAGCAGTCTCAAAATTGCAAAGCTTCTGAAGCGTGATCATCGAACAATCAAGCGTTTCATTCAAAATAGTCAACAGGGTCGCAAGAAGCGTGTGGAAAAACCAAGGCGCAAAATAACTGCCCATGAACTGAGAAAAGTCAAGCGTGCAGCTGCCAAGATGCCACTTGCCACCAGTTTGGCCATATTTCAGAGCTGCAACATCACTGGAGTGCCCAAAAGTACAAGGTGTGCAATACTCAGAGACTTGGCCAAGGTAAGAAAGGCTGAAAGACGACCACCACTGAACAAGACATACAAGCTGAAACGTCAAGACTGGGCCAAGAAATATCTCAAGACTGATTTTTCTAAGGTTTTATGGACTGATGAAATGAGAGTGAGTCTTGATGGGCCAGATGGATGGGCCCGTGGCTGGATTGGTAAAGGGCAGAGAGCTCCAGTCCGACTCAGACGCCAGCAAGGTGGAGGTGGAGTACTGGTTTGGGCTGGTATCATCAAAGATGAGCTTGTGGGGCCTTTTTGGGTTGAGGATGGAGTCAAGCTCAACTCCCAGTCCTACTGCCAGTTTCTGGAAGACACCTTCTTCAAGCAGTGGTACAGGAAGAAGTCTGCATCCTTCAAGAAAAACATGATTTTCATGCAGGACAATGCTCCATCACACGCGTCCAAGTCCTCCACAGCGTGGCTGGCAAGAAAGGGTATAAAAGAAGAAAAACTAATGACATGGCCACCTTGTTCACCTGATCTGAACCCCATTGAGAACCTTTGGTCCATCATCAAATGTGAGATTTACAAGGAGGGAAAACAGTACACCTCTCTGAACAGTGTCTGGGAGGCTGTGATTGCTGCTGCACGCAATGTTGATGGTGAACAGATCAAAACACTGACAGAATCCATGGATGGCAGGCTTTTGAGTGTCCTTGCAAAGAAAGGTGGCTATATTGGTCGCTGATTTGTTTTTGAATGTCAGAAATGTATATTTGTGAATGTGGAGATGTTATATTGGTTTCACTGGTAAAAATAAATAATTGAAATGGGTATATATTTGTTTTTTGTTAAGTTGCCTAATAATAGTAATAGTCACCTGCACACACAGATATCCCCCTAAAGTAGCTAAAACTAAAAACAAACTAAAAACTACTTCCAAAAACATTCAGCTTTGATATTAATGAGTTTTTTGGGTTCATTGAGAACATGGTTGTTGTTCAATAATACAATTATTCCTCAAAAATACAACTTGCCTAATAATTCTGCACTCCCTGTATCTCTACTTTTAAGATTACGCTTAAAACTTTCCTTTTTGCTAAAGCATATAGTTAGGGCTCAACCAGGTGACCCTGAATCCTCCCTTAGTTATGCTGCAATAGACGTAGGCTGCCGGGGATTCCCATGATGCATTGAGTTTTTCCTTTCCAGTCACCTTTCTCACTGACTATGTGTTAATAGACCTCTCTGCATTGAATCATATCTGTTATTAACCTCTGTCTCTCTTCCACAGCATGTCTTTTATCCTGTCTTCCTTCTCTCACCCCAACCAGTCGCAGCAGATGGCCGCCCCCTGAGACTGGTTCTGTCGGAGGTTTCTTCCTGTTAAAAGGGAGTTTTTCCTTCCCACTGTTGCCAAAGTGTTTGCTCATAGGGGGTCATATGATTGTTGGGTTTTTCTCTGTATCTATGAAGCGCCTTGAGGCGACTGTTGTTGTGATTTGGCGCTATATAAATAAAATTGATTTGAATTGAATTCAAATAAGCCATTCCCCTGCAGATGATCTGTTAGCTGTTTGACAACTACTCAAGAATTTTTAAGAATTTTAGATATGAAAGGAAGGTGGGTAATTTTCTGCTTCTAAATTCAGATACAACTGAGATTTTTGTAATCTTAGAAACATGGTATTTTAACAGATGCTTACTCTGGATGGCATTGACCTGGCTTCATGTAACACTGAAGAATCATGGCGTCATTTTTGACCAGGATATGTCCTTTAATCCAAATACTGAATAAATATTTTGGACTGTTTTCTTCCATTTGCCCAATATCTCTAAAATAAAAAACATCCTGTCTTTGTCAAGGTAGAAGCAGGGCTCACACGCAAGGTTCCAATTGACGACAGTGCATTTATTTATAGTGGATAATAATAACAGTTCATAAAGGTAAACACAGTTTTGAATGTCTAGTTTATTCCAGGCTTTATATTTATAGTACCAATGGGATGTTTTACGTAATCTCGCTGTTGTAGCCAGTGACAGTTCAAAGGTGAGTTCTTAGGCCAACAAACACAGTGGTTAAGCTTTTTAATGCAGCTGATTTTCTTTGTTATTAATATAGTCAATATAGTTTAAAAACATCAAGGTATAGGCCCTTGTTTTAGTTCATGAACAACAGGTTTGTTTGTTTTTTGGGGAGATATGTGGTCCTCACAGGATAGCCACCACATGCTGGACATTAAACTAAATATAAAGCACAGCTGGGATAGGCTCCAGCACCCCCCGCAACCCTGAAAAGGACAAGCGGAAGCGAATGGATGGATGGATGGATAAAGCACTTATAAGTAGCTCTGTTTACCTTTCCGTAAAAGTCACTGCTCATATAACCCCAATTTAAACATATTTGGAGTGAATAAAGCATCTTCACTACTTAACAGCTTTTACTTAATATGATAGTTTAGGTGACTTAAGCTTAATAGTATTCATTCAGTCATTTTCACAGTTGTTAAATTACACATTTAACTTTGATTTAAGGAACACTGACCTTTAACAAAAGGCTAAGAAAACGCTTTCATCTTTTAAGTAACATTACTGTGTTGAGTCTCTAATGTAATGAGCAGCCCTCAGCAGCAGAGAACAGATGTTTGCATGAATTAAATATTTGTTGAGACTGAAGTAGAGCTGTGGGGTATAACCGCTAAGCATTTCTTTAGTTGGGGGTTTCTGTCGCTGCTTACAAAAAAGCACAAAACCTACAATGCTGAGCTCATAATAGACACGGGTTTACATTATTTATTACCCAGTTGTGTAGAAGTATTTCTTCAGGTCACAAGCATCTCTCCTAGTAACAAAGATTCCAGTACATTTCTTTTCAATATGAATGAAGGAGAATAGAAAAATGCTTCTCCTTGCAGTTATAGTAGATTTCATAGTTGAGGAAGAGAGACACATTCAGAATGTTATGGGTGATGTCCAGCTGTGGTTATACATTATTGATGTACCAGTACACTTAGACAATACTGTGTGCAGGCTGTAAGACATATTGATGTGATTTAAAAAACTACAGTTAGTGGTTGTTGGTAATGTATCAGGCATACGACAATGAGCTCAGTCCAAGGTCAGGACCTCTGAGGGATAAGAAACCAATAAGTTTGACTTGTTCCTTACTTGACTTGATCCAATTGTAGAGGATCTTGCAGTTTTTTTCATGATAAAGTCTATTGTAGTGATGTGTCGGTCACAAATGAAATGGCTCTTAGAACCGGATCTTTGACGTGAACGACGTGAGCCAGCTCCTTGTCGCGAGCCGTGGGTTGTTTTTTTTTTTTCTTTCTCTCACCCTCTCTCTCACACTTTTTTTCCGCTTCACTCAGCATGCAAGCCTTGTGCTTTACGCTGGGATGAGGGGGGAGGGGCGGTAGTTACACTCAGTAGCACAGGAACAGAGCGGGAGGGAGAGAGAGAGAGCCAGGGGCAACAACGTCACATTAGAAAGGTATAGTAATCATCCACAACTATTTTCAGTTGCAGATGATAAAGGATTCAGAAAGTTTATTCATGCAGGCCCATATGACAGAGAATATGCATCTTCTTATTGTTTTCATATTTTAATTTATATTTAATTGTGTTGTGGTTTGCAGTGTTTTGTGTTGTTTCACTTTAAAATTTTTGACGGAAAAAGCTGAAAATTTAAATAGTTAAAAATTGAAATGTTGGTTTTTGTATTATATGATTTATTTATTACATTTTATGTGGAGTGAATAAATAAAAGTATATTTACGGTGGCCCCTACAGACAAAGCACGTAAAAACTGCAAAACACGTAAAAACTCCAGAAGCACATAAAAACTCAAAACACATACAAAAGACAACAGAAAGTGCTCCAGGGGTCCGTTCTTCGTACCTCGCTTACTACATCCAAGATCAAATGACACATCCAGCAGAGCAAGAACTCTTTATTGAGGGGTTTCAGGAGTTTCAGAGTTTAATTAAAACACAAGGGAACACTGCAAAGGCTGCAAAAGCAAGGAGAGAGGACTGGCAGAAAGTTGCTGACAAATTAAACTCGTAAGTAATTTATTATATTATATTACATTATATCATATTATATTATATTATATCATATTATATTATATTACATTATATCCTCTTTCACATTAGAGCCACAACAGGACCCACTAGAAAATGGGAACAAATAAAAGTGAAATATAAGAATATTCTACAGAATGGTAATATTTATCACTTATATTGCTTTTAGTCTCTTGAAAAGAGACCCTGAAATAATCTGTTTGTTTATTTATAACAGCAACCAAGAAAAGGGCAGAGCAAAAAAAGACAGGTGGTGGTCCTGCACCCCCTTGTCACACCCCGGCAGAGGAGCTGGCCCTAGGATTGAATGCCACCAGACCCATTGTTGAGGGCATCCCTGGGGGCAGCTCTTCCTTAGACCAGCAGCCGGGGTGCAGTAGCAGCAGCACTTTCATAACTGGTAAATGAGCTCATAATTCTATTTGTACAATGTAAAATATTTGGTTGTTGCCTTAATTAAAATGCTTTTTGTACTTTGACATTTATTGACATCGTGGGTTTTTTAGTGTGTAGTTTTACATAACACTCCATCCCTTTTACCTGTTCCAATGCAAGGGGTGACTGAAGCATGCACAGTAAGTTGGGATATATATATATGTATATTTGTGTATATAAAAATCTTTTTTTAAATTATTTAGACCAATAGGCTGTACCACATCCCTTTGTAACACCATTTTGTTTCCATTGCACAGGACAGTGAAGCAACCCTGTTAGATGACTGTGGTTTGGAGGAAGTCCCTGTAAGTGCATGCATAATTTGGCCTGAATTTGTATCTACTTGTATACTTCTATGTGTTTCTGACTGCAGTATGATTTGCAGGCAAAGAGGCCGGCAGAGAGGCCTGATACAGAGGTGGGCAGTCTTGTAATTAATTTTACTTCCTATATGACATGTATTGACCGTTAAATGTTGTCTCTACAGTTGAAACAGGGTGACATTCGTTTGCTCTATAAGAGAAGTCTCCAGCAAAAAATGGAGTATACTGAGCCAAAGAAACAAAAGCTTCTAGGTGAAATCGAACTTCAAGCTCTAATGAGGCAAAAAGTTCAACTAGAAATCGAGTTCCTTCAAAAGGAACTTCAGAGTAAGTAAAAATACACTTTCATACAGAGCACTATTGATGACCTTGCGTGATACAGTATATATGATTTTTTTCCTGGCAAATGATGACTGGCTTTTTTTTGATGAGACAGAAAAAGATGCTGAAATAAATTTCAATGAAAAATATGTTTTTTCATGTTTTTAATATTCGAAATTGTGTTGCACAATTCTGTCCCGTGCAGCTCTGCCACTAGGTTGGTCCAAGTGCACTGGCTGGAGGTCATCATCAGGCTGCACCTCCACCACAGGAGTCCTCTCCTTTCTGATGGTGGCAATGTTGTGCAGTACGGCACATGCAACAATAATGTCACATGCCCTGTCAGGTGCAACCCTCAGACTTTTCAGACACTGAAATCTTCCCTTTATTTGCCCAAAGGTCATTTCAATGCGTGCCCTTGTCCTGGCTAGAGCTGCATTGTAGCGGGTTTGTGGCCCAGGGTTGGGGTCAGGGAACGGTGTCATGAAGTACTGCCTGCATGCATAACCCCTGTCTCCAAGGAGAATCCCATCGTAGGCCCCTGTGTAATGGAGAAATGCTGTTATGTTAGGCCCAAAATAAGTATGAAATATCAAAATAAGTCTCTTTTTCTTACCACACTCAAATAATGTGCATAACCCTGACTCTGAAAATTCCTGAGTCATGCACTGATCCGGGCCATTTAGCTTCCACATTTGTGATATGGCACATAGAGTCACACACCATCGGTGTGCTGACAATCGAGCTATAGTTACAGACATAGGTCATGATTGCATCACATTCATTATCGAATTTAATGTACCTGCAATAGAAAAAAAAATCCCTGTTTGACAACCTTTTGACAAACACACCCAGGAAATGCTTGAGTGCCAGGTATACTTTGCGAATGGAACGGCAGACAGCACTTTTGCCAATGTTCTCTGCATCTCCAACAGCGTACAGAAACGTGCCACTCGCAAAGAAATGCAAGGCAATGCACACAGTTTGTGCAGTTGTTAATGCCCGACTACGGTGAGTGGAACTCTTAACATAGGGATCCAACAAGTTGGTTAAGTAAATAATACCCTCACAGGAAAATCGATATCTCTCTATGAGCACACTGTCACACTGAGCTAAAGGATCCTGTCTATCCCGCAATATACGCTGAATTCTGAAAACTCTCCTTATCAATCTTGCTCCCAAGCAGGTTTACGCTTACAGATCTGTTGCTATGACAGCAAGTCCCGGATGAGCTTCGGAGAACCGAACGATCCAAGATCACGCGAAATCGTCAACAATCAAATCCAGCTAACTTACTTAGCGAGGTACGAAGAACGGACCCCAGGATGCTAGGTGCAGTGTTGACCTTTTGTTACCTAGTGGCTACACAAGCCAGCAAGTACCAACAAACGGATTTGGTGTGTGGTAATAACAGGTAAATGTTAAAGTTTTTTTTAAAATTATTTGAATATATATGAGTGCTTGTGTATAAATACACAAACAATACACATTTGCTTTCAATTGTGTAATGTAAGTGATCTAGGTAGCTCTGTTTTGGAAGTTCAGCTCATGCTAGAAAAGTGTTTTGGAGTTTGTACTTGCTTTGGAGTTTGTACGTGCTTTGTCTCTAGGGGCCACCGTAAATATTTATATATAAACCTATATAAATAAAACCACTGTTTTTTACATTAGTAATTCCTTTTGTGCATAATTTTATATTATTGTTAATAATAAATCAATTAAAGCAACAAAACAACCCGAAGAGCCGGTTCTTTTTAGTGAGCTGAACCGGAAATCCCATCACTAGTCTATTGGCGGTGCAGCATGCCAGCAATTTGATTTCTTCCTATCACTATTTACTCTGAACAACCCATTAACACTAAATAAAGACAAGAAATCACAAAATATTAAGAGACAACATTTTATTACTGTCAGCCTTAAATATGAGCACACATTTTTCATCAATAAAATACATATGACCAACAACTCTATACAACTACCTTCAAGTAGTATTTACTGTAAGTGACCAAGTAGTATTGGGGTAAAAGTTATTGAATAGTGTTGAAATAAAATGACAAAAGTGCGAAGGATTAAAATATTCCAAGAGCTCAATTTACTTCATCTAAACATGTTTCAATCGTGTTTTATGAACACAAAATGCACAGTTTTATTGAATATGAAAAGTTGTGTTGATTTAACTCAGTTGTTTAAGTTTCTGCCAAAGCAAAACATTTGTGTGCAGCCAATGTCCACTATTGAATCAAGTAAATCAAACATGGCCTTTTTTCAGTGTAGGGTAGAATTTTAGTCATGTAAATAATCCAAAAATGAATCCCAACATATTGTGAGACAATGTCATGAATCTGCTAAGATAATCTCCGGGCAGTTGAGACAGATGTTTGTAATTGGTCATATAAACATGAACATGCAATGCTTCCAAAATACAAATCTTAGTGGGCTGTGATTCAAAATTGGCTCACAGAAAGAAAAAAATTATGTGTATCCAGCACTTCTCAGTGCGTTTTCATAAATGAATGCTGGTGCAGGATCAGAAATATGTATTTCTAAGATCCTCTGCTCATTCGCCTGGATTTTGTCATGGGTTTGGCTTGATTAGGACTTGCATATAATTTTTTTTAAAGTCATGCTTGGTGGGAATTGGGAGCCATTGCTCTAACATAGTGCAGACACAAAAAAAATGCAATATGCCTGCCTTCAATTTGTCTGAGAGATTAATTGTTACTGTGGTTGCTTATTTCCAATTTAAATAGGTATGTCAGCTCCTGTTGTGTTGAGTTTGCCTGAAAGAGATGCATATTATGTGCAGTTGCTGAAAGTGCATAGCATGTGGAAAAAGAATCAATTTTAATTCAACTCGTTTCAGTTTATTTCCATTTACATAGCGCCAAAGCACAAAAACTACCACAATCATCTCAAGGTGCTTTATACTGTATATTGTAGAGTAAAGATCCTACAACATTAAAGGGAAAATCTCAATAATCTGCCAACCCCTTAAGTGTAAGCACTTCTAGAAAGTGGGATGGAAAAACTCAGTTTTAACGAAAGAAACCTCTGACAGAACCAGGCCTAGGGAAGGGTGGCCATCTGCAATGGCTGGTTTGGGGTGAGGGGAAAGAAAAGATAAAGGGCAAAGAGTGACAAGACAAAAAAAATATTTAAATTATTTTCTAAAAACTAAATGTAATAGTGCAGTCTTTCACAATCAGTTTTTGACTTTTAATTACTAAAGGGAATGATTTCTTAAATTAAATTTCAATTTAATTCTATTTTATTTATAAAAAAAATGACATTTAGCAAAACACTGTAATCATCACACAAGGTCAGACTTCTTACTTAAAGGAAAATTCAGATGTATTTCAAACTAGTGTAGTTCCTTTGAATGTCCAAGAATTGAAAATTAATTAAGTATCAAGCTAATGTAGCTATGATTTGTCACTGTTAGCCAGTGCTGCCTGTGGCTGTATTACAGGAAACAATCAAAATGTTGTTATTCCAAAACAGAAACCTGCAGACAGAAACATCATGAAGCTGTTCAAAGACTTGAACAATCAAAATAGTCTGCAAAGATGAATATAAATACGCCTGCATTAAGGTTAGCTGGAAGGTTATCCAAAACACATGCAATTTCTATTTTAGCACAAACCCTTGAACCATAGTAGTCACATTAAAGGGAAACATTAAAAGTTTAATTACAACAGAATTTGAATTAAAGTGAACCTAGTTAAGACCAACTGGACAACATGAGGACAAAGAAAGATTTTGTTTTGGTTTTTCAACTAAATGTGCATTAAATGGGAAATTAGCTGTGTTGTGTGGCACAAATCATTACACTGCCTCGCAACATGCAATTTGACTGTCTTTATTTAACTGCTCTGCAAGCCAGCTTGTCTAACCTTGAGGCTGACAATGTCCATATCGGATCAAGAACACTGGCACTAGGTAATACAAAAGGCTTAAAAAAATCCAAAATAAGCCTGTAAAGAGGCAGCATGCATAGGTTTTCTCCACATGCTTTTCCCTTTTCTGTGTTTGGAACAACAGGGATTTGAAAACAATGAAATTAAAATTACCTTTTACTCTTAGCTTTGTACATCTCAGACCAACACGAAAGCTTTAGAAAATATAATCCAGTTGGATTTTCAACAATGATCTGACAGGCATTGACTCTTCTCTATGTCATCCTCTGATCATGGATGATACTTATCGTTCCCAAAATGTTGTGTTCTGTGCCTTCTGGGGGATTTTTGTTTCTTGGAGGCCTTGAACTTATGATCTCATTGGCAGAATTTTAGGAGTAATCCTGTTTTGTCTGCATCTGAGGCTGAATCTCAGGTGGATCCTGGAGTCAGCTATCTTACTTGCTGTTTTCTCGTACTCATGTAGTAGCTTTAGGCAGTCTTTGCCAAAGTGGGTTAAAATGTCTTGATGCATCCAGGTAAGGAAAACCACCAAGTCATTGGCTCAGGTATGTGGATGACAATCTCAGGATGTACCACAATTCACTGATCACATTAACTCGGTAGACAAACACATCAAGTTCACCAGGGAGGATATGAAAAATGACAGACTAGCCTTCTTAAACTGTAAGATTTTCATCAGTAATGGGGGTCATTTAAAAGTTGATGTGTACCGTCTACCTACGCATATGGATCAGTATTCAAGGTTTAACTCTCATCATCCACTAAAGCAAAAACTGGTTGTGATCAGGATGGTACAACATAGAGCGAACACCATCCCCACAGATACAGCAGCCAAGGAAGCAGAAAAACATCATATCAAGATGGCCTTGAGTAAATGCGCCAAAAACTGGTCTACCCCAAGGATCAAATCACCAGATACAAACAGAGTAATGTAGTGTACGCTGCTAAGTGCCAGAAGAATTGCCATGATTTATACATCGGGGAAACCAAACAACCTCTGGCAAAGTAGATGGCACAACAAGAGGTAACTCATCAGGCCAAGACTTTGCAGTCTATATAATCCTACAGGCTGGTGCATACTCTTTCCACTAACCTGTAGGATGAAGCTGTACCGGTACACATCCTGGACAGGGAGGAGTGCTAGTTTGAGTGGGGAGTGAAGGAGGCCATTTACGTGAAAAGGGAAAGACCATCTCTGAATTGAGGAAGGAGCCTAAGGGTACATCTTTCGCTATCTTACAATGCTGTGATTGCAGCCATTTCCCAACTCTCTATGAATGGTACTGATGGCCACTGATCAGTTGTCATTGAAGAATAGTCTTTGGTCTCTGGTTGTTAATAAATAATAATTTAATAATTTCAAATATATTAATAAAAGTTCCTAGAGGTCATCCAAGGTCACCCAGCACCTTTCTTTATTGTGAAAACATTGTGAAACATAAACCATGATATTTTTATCATGATCACAGTCTCAAAAGTAAAAAAAAAAATAGGTTCACCGTAATAGTTAAAATAGACTATGCATTAACAAAATACAAATTAATCAGAACAACATAGGGATGTTTTTTATTAGAAAAGGTAAATACGGGCTTTTGACCTTGAAACTTTCATTAATGTTCTTACAAAAGCATTACAAACTAACATTTTAGAAGCACAAACCAGCATAAATGTTTGCCATCAATTTTGTTTGATTTGAAGAAGGTGGGGTCAGCTGAGACTGAAGAAGTCACTTGGATGAGTGACAAAACATTTCTCCCACTGAAAGCGTTACGTCCACATGAACAGAATCAACGTTTGGGGATTTTTTTTACCTGGATGATTAAGAATGCATCAAGATTTTTTTCACATTCTTAGCTCAGTGTTAAGCAATTTGCAAAATTTTATCCATGGTGAGAGATCTTACTGCAAGTTCATAAACAGGTGTATTTGATATAAAAAATTTGTAGAGTTCTAAAGTCGTATTTTTAATTCTCACAGTTTCGATTACCTTGTGAGATAGTGATCAAACTGTACATGTGCTACTAAGTGTGAGCAAGTACTCAGCAGCAAATGTACTGGAAAATCGAAATAAGACTTTCAGGTGTTTATTGCTGCGCTATTAAAAAATCTGGCTAGATGATAAACATTTGCTTATAGGTAGTATTGAATGGATCACTGCAAAAACTTCCCTATGAGGTGATGTGAGTCCATCTTAAATGTGGTGAATCTTGTCATAAAATGACTGTGCAGGATAGACGTGTGATTGGTAGTGCCTTCTTTCAACCCAGGATGGAATAATTACCATGTCATTTCCAAACATTGGAGTGCTAGAGATAAATAATGTTCTGCAGTCTCGCTCTGTCCCTCCCTCTCTCTGATATGTGAAAACAAACAATGATTAGCCTGTCAGATTCAGGTCGTGATTATCCTGATCAGTTTCTAAAACGACCCGTTTCATGCCTCTCTGATTTGGATGTTGGCTCTTCTTTTCACACCAAGGAGTGAAAAGGTTGTTATCCCCAAAAACCATGGAAAGAAAAGAAAGATAGAGGTAGGGGAATGTGGATGATGGACTAGGGCCTCAGTGGTGCTGACACAAGCCAGAGGGAAAAGACTGAGAAAGGGGGCAAAAAATGTATATTAAAAGAACAGAGGTCATTGCTTTTGTGTACCCTTTCCTCCTTTTAGGTGTGATGAACGTTCAGAAGATAAGAAAGGCAACATCTCCCATCATTAAACAGACATAGTAATTTGTTTTAATTCACTGTTTTTGTTTGTTGCAGTGTTAATGGAAACCTTCAATTGCAAAACTCTGATAGAAACTGACAGTAAAAACAAACAGCATTTTGCAAGGGATGCACAATGTCTTAAAACAATCCCTTTCATTACAAAAGCCAGTAGTTCAACACCAGATGTACATTTTTTGTTATTGTCACTAAATAACAAAAAAGCATACCCATGTTAAGTACAGTCTGCCAATTGGTACAAATCTCTTTTCAAATTGAGAGATATGAAAGAGAGAAATTACCAGCTTTAATTCTTCCTGTCATTTTGTGAGAGGTTACAGATTGTTGCATAAAATTCTCATGCTCACAATGAAATATGGTAAAGGAGGTCTGCTGATTGTTTGCTGCCTGTGACACTCTGCCTGCACTGATGTTTGTCCATATTGAAACATATGATTTTCAGGTTTTCTCATATATTCTGTCTTTTCTGTTAATGCAAGTTATATATCAGGTGATAAGAACTGTTGTGGCCTATTTGCTGAGACCTTTAATCAGTCTCAGTTATTGCAGTTGGCTTGCATACTCTACAGTAAAGTCTAAAATTATTAAATCTTCTGACCAACATCTCACAATCTGACTCCTATACTGTACATTTTGGTTTAAGAGTATCAATGATTTTGTATTTTACTCGTGTCAAAAGACAACACATTTACTCTAAAGGTCTTCATGAGTCTACCCATGTCAGTAGATCTGTATAGGACTGGGACAAAATACTAAAGATGGGTCTTAGCCTATAAGTCTAAATCGTGAAGTGGCAGCAAAAGTACCTTAAATCTGCTTTCATTCTAATAGGCTAAGAATAATTGCTTAATTTATAAAGTCCAAATCAACAGAAGTCTGAAAGTCTTTACTGCAAAATGTTTGCTAATTCAACCCTTTTCTTATAAGTTTATGGTCTCAGTTCCTACTTTCAATACAGCTTCAGTCTAATATGATCTTCACTTTGTGCATTATAGTTTAATTTACAGATAATGATGAAACAATGTATGCTTCTAGTTACTATTGTATGGTAGTGAATAATTTCCTCAGGTTGTCAATGAAAAAGGAACTCTTAAGACTGCAAATGAGCAATTATGTCACAGTGGCATAAATGCTCATTTGCAGTTATGCCACGTTTTACATATAGTCTTTATTTCTGACCTATTTTTTCTGACCTTTTTTTAACCCAGGTGTTATTTCTATATTATTTCTGGGTCAATATTAAAAAAAATAGGCAAATCCACTTTAATTCACTGTGGTACATTTTTGCACAGACAGACATTTTTGTACCCATGAAGACCTCTAGTTTACTCTGAAGTTAATGAGAAGACAATACTTAAAAATCAGGGTCTTTGTTTGGTGATTTGAAAAACAGGAAGTTTATGAAATATAGTCTTTGGGTCATTTGTGTCTAAATACATGCAGAAAGAGTTTATTTTGTGTTAATCTACTCAAAACGACTGTTCTGTAACCCTCCAGTGCTGGTTTAGAACATAAACAGGAACAATTTCTAGAGCATGTATACATGGTATGATATTAAACAAATATCAATAGCATTAATAGGTCTGCATTATTTAAGTCAGATGTCCACTCCATACAAATGTAGCTAACATTCCCTCCATCTGTAAATATTAAAGTCTAACATAATTATAATAATCTTGACAACATTTTTGTATACAACCAGTACCAGTAAAGAACAAAAAATGACAAAGAGATGAAAGTAAGGGGTTTGTCCCAAATAATTACAAGTTCATATTTCCCGTTCTTAAAAATATTTAAAACTACACATAATTGAAAAAATATAATTAAAAAGATTAGCATAGCACAAGTGCAAATATATCACTATAATGGTGGAAACAAAAATACTACAATTCTGCTTTCAACAACCAGACGAAAGGATAATTATTATACATTAAAATATGATAATACCAGGTTTTCAGCCTCAGGGCAACCTTGTGTTTGACTCTTTCAGTTTAATTTTGAGGTATTTAGAATTCACTTCTTATATTTGCTGTAAATTTGCTGTTTCCTGGAATAGACATGAATATTCAGTGTGGTTAAATTCAAGACAAATCCATTTGATTAAGAGACACTTTTTAAAAATAAGAGACACCATTTTAAAAATCTTTTTTTTAGAATCACAGGTAAAAAGAGAAAATCCAGAATAATATGATTCAAAGAGAAAAATATCCAACAAAATTCAATTAAAAGGTGAAACATTTGTTACATCCTTGAAATCTTAAAAAAAAAGACCCTCAATGACATACTTGTTTAGCGGGTCAACATCAATGCAGTGCAGATTAAATCATGCACTTAATGTGCATCAGTTTATGGTTTCAGTTGGAAAAAACAAAAACGCACACACACACACTCCCACGCACACACATACACACACACGCACACACACCTACACACACTCACACGCATACACACACACACGCAGGTACACACACACACAAAACACTGGAGTTCAACTCAATTTATCTTCAAAATCTAAGCAGGAAGGACAGAATTATAATGAAGAGGAGACAGTTGTGTGAGTGCACACTCATTGCACCGCCGCTGCCATCCTGAACTGCTCTCGGTCCTAACAGGAGATAGAATGAGGAAAAACATCTGGGTAAGTTTCACCACTAAGGAGTTTTCTTCTTTTGGTGTGTCAGTACTTGAAGTAAGTAAAACCTCCCGTCTGTGAACAATCCAGCATTACAAACATATTTGTGTTTTTTTTAAACAACAACTTAAAGAGTAATAAGACCTGTAACAATTATTATGGTTTGTATGTCATCTTAATAAGATGGCATGAAGACAGAATTTAAAGGTCACAGTACTGCAATTTTGATGCAGAAGTTTTTGCTACAATATATTAGAGTTCAATTTTAGGGACACCTGGTTGTGTCTTTGATGGTATGTTCCCCTGGGTTATCTTGCAAACAGTTTTGCATTCATAACAAGAAACAAAATGTCAATGGTTAATATATCAGCAAAAATTCAGTACACATTCAGTTGACGGAAATTGAGAATGTGCTTTGTTGTTTGACAATGCACACCCACAGACTGTATGGCAACAATTATGTTTTAATACTGATAAAGTTAACAATGACTTAAACCAAGAGCCTGAAAAAGTGACTAACTGTATTATCTATACCTTCTTTTGTTTCGCCACAAAACATAAGATTTTTTAAGGTTTAGAGTTAGGAAAAAGAAATGCAGGATATTTGCATAGCGAGAATCTGGGAACACAGTAATTAACACTGTAACTGCCAGGAGGAGTGATTTTGACCCCTCAGTTGATTGTTTACATTTTAAAATTGATCTCAACGCAGGCTACACAAAAGGGGAGAAAAAAGCATTTTAAATTATTATTGTAAAAGTAGTAATGTCCAAGTTGATCATCGCGTCCATTTTTACATCTGCCTCAAAATCACCAAAGTGCAGCCTCCCATTCAGTGTTCACACTGCTCCCCAATTCTCAATCTGCAGCTTCACCTCCCCAGCTGTCCGGGTCAGGTCTAAAACCTGTTTTACTGATGTGCTCTGGATTTCACTATTCATTTGTTTGGATTAGTTCTCCACAGTCTAGACTCTGTTCACGTTAGGTATGAATTCCTATGCTGCTCAGAAGAGAAAGCAACCTGTCACTTCTCCATGCTTTCAGTTACGCACTCCCCCTGCTTCTGCTCAAAATCCCATACTCAGCCTGTAGTAATCATTCTTTTTGTTTTTTTTAATCTAACTACAGTCACCTATATATTTATTTATCAGTCACATATAACTAGCTTTTGGCTGATGTTATAACAGTCAAAGGTGGGTTCTAGGTAAAAGTGGACATTTTGTTTTTCTTTTGATCTCAAACATTCCAAAATTCCAAATTTGATAAATAATCCCCTTTTTTTTAAAAAAAAAAGTCATGAAATTTGAGACGATCAGGTTTTATTTTAACCCTTTAAGACCTGCCATAGAACCAAGTCCGCCAGAGCTTACTTTATATTTTTACATGCTGCAGTGCCATTTTTGGGAGCATTTCAAGTATCTATACATCAATACAACTGTTATAGCCCATATTTTAATAATATGTATGCATTAAGTCCATAGTAACTGCATTAATTGAAAAAAAGTGCAATAAACTACAAAAAAATAGAAAATCGTTTTTGTTTTTTTTTACATATATTTCTACTTTAAATTTAAGAGGCTTATCCCTGAAAACTTTAAATACAAAAAAGTTGCAAAAAATAGTTTACAACAACAGGAAATTTATTTTGAGTGTCTTCATAGTTTTATTTTATGTTTTTGTTCCTGCAAGCGCTTTTTATACAATTTTCAGGTCAGGTTTCATATGCAAAAAAAATTATTGCGCTAGCTTACGCGGTTCCGGTTCTACAGGGATTTAAAAATAGTTACGCAAAACAGAACGTGCCCGCTCCGACCGGCCTTAAAGGGTTAATAGAGTTACAGGATTTTGAAAATGCCAGAGGGTCAAAATGTCCATCTTGCTGGTGTTAAAAAGTCATGCTGGCTGAAGTTTTAAGTTAAAGCAAGTGATATATGCCATGGATCCTACTTTAAAGTACCTCAGGTTTCTATTACAGTTTGTTTTTTTGTTAAACTGTGTTTGTAATTTGTTTTTGAACATCACTTACGATGCATTCTTTTCCTGTATTTGTTGTAAGTAGCAACTGTAAATTAATCATCATCATTCATCTTTGGATCTGATTTATTTAGCACATAACAGTGAATAGTGTTATGAAGTTTGGATGATAGTGAAAGATGAACAAAGAGAAGCAGAGTAAGGAAGTAATCTCAGTGAGGAAGTAACAACACTGTCAAAAAACTATATTTAAAGGAAAACTCTTCAAGATGACATGAACTGCTCAAAGGTTTAGTAGGATAAAAATGAACCGTGCTCAGCAAGGTTGTTTTTTCAAGGACATTCTTAGGATTGAGAAGTGATTTAAAACACTTATTCAAATTGAAATGCAGTATTCCAGCACTGATATTTTTAACACATTGCTAAAATTACCAAAGTATTGCATGATGCATTCTATGAATAAAAGCATGTAATATTTTCATCATGCCCTTTTTGGGGATGAGGCAAGTTCTAAATGAGTGTATTATAAAAGGATTTTGGATCATTTTTACATTGAAATTGGTAAAACAATGACTACTCATTTCCCTTGGCTTTCCACAAGTTTCCTTTGGGGGCATGTATCCAATTATCCTTCCACAGTGGATTATTCCTAATCCTCTCTACTGATAATTAGAATAATGAAAATCACTCATAGTCATAGTCCAAATCAAAGTCATTAATACAATTCTGTTATGTGAATGGACTGCTGGTTGCAGTCACAAGGACAAATCAAATGGCAAAGTAGGTGTGGTGTTTATCTCTGCAGTTTCACACGTTAAAGTGCTGGACCTCAAAATGTGCACAGATTCACACAAGAAATTTGCAATTTTGTTTGGTTTTCTTCTGTAGCATGTACAGTTGAAATGCAGCAAATATTGGTACAATGGATCACAGAAGAACAAACAAACATGATAAATACTTACATTAGGAAAAGCACATGCAAAGAATCAAAATGAAGCCGATGTCACACAGAGAGGCAGTTAGGTTTGAGAAGAAAAAGATGAAACACAGTTAATGAAACAGACTTCATTGACCATTTTCACAGATTTGCATATGTCACTTTCCTTTGCTGCTCACCGTCCTCAGAGATCCTGCATACCACACAAGAACTCTAACATGTCAATTCAATAAAACCACAGAGGGTTAAAGTGCAATTTTGACTGGTTCAAAAAGCCAAGACAAATGATTTCACTTTTTTTCAAATGTAGCAGAGACTCATCGTCTCTGAAATTCTAATGCAGCCTAACTTACAATTGTGAAAATGGCAATGTTCCACAGGCTCCAGCATGCAATTAATACTATTGATCCTCGACAGCTGACGTTCATGCTGGTGTTGAATACTAACCTTGCAAAAGTGTTGAGCTAGTGGGTTCAATTACCACTACACCAGGGAAACAAATTGAACAGAGCAACGTGTCAGAAACAGAAAAGCAACATAATGATATCAGTTTCAGGTAGTTCAACTGACAAAACAGCAGCAACGCATAAAAGCAACGGTGGGGCCCTAAAGGCAAAATGCTTTGTCTTAAGTACCACAAATAAAGTAATTTTATCAAAATTTTAAGAACAGCAAACATCTGTGCACTCTCCAAATAAAGACCCTTTAACAATGCAATATGTAACAAGGACCTTCCATCAGATGTGTAAGGGTTTTTTTTTATTATTATTTGAATGGCCGTCTGTCATATAAATAATTTTTAAGGCTTTATTCAGACATGGCAGTATGATTTCAGAAAGAATTTTAATGCTTACATGAGAACAGTGTATTTAAAGCTCACACAGGCTTGACACAGGCTTAACTGATTTCCAAGAGTTCTATAGACTTATATGTATAGCACAGGTATTTATTACCACGCAATTCGCACTACAACCTGGTTTGCCTCTTACCTGTAGTTATTTTTATTTAATTTAATAACTGTACAGTACTCTCTGTATATAGTAACCACTGTCCTTAATGTAAATATGTAAGAAAAATTGTGTATGTTTCTGTTCCGTGTCCAGTGTACTGTTTGTTTGTATATGTGTCTTTTTGGCTGCTGTTACAACCAAATTTCCCCTTGTGGGACAATTAAAGGATTATTCTATTCTATTCTAATTATTTTCCTTGTGTGTGAGCAGAGAACTCAGGAGCCACACACACAAATAAGCCATGATTGTGCACACGAGGGTGTATGCTCAGCAGTCCCCTTAATTTGCTGTATAATATTACACATATATTATCATGACAAAACAAACAAACAAAGCCTAACCTGGGATCTAACAAATTATACAAATTAGAACTTTAGCCAAAAAATAGACTTAAACATGCCAACAAAACGTTTATCAGTCTAGTCCCAGAAGTGGCTATTCACTCACTGACTATATTTTGGCCTTATTTTTGATGGAAGCCATATTAAATAAGCAGAGCAGATGAAGAGGACATGATGTCAGACACAGGAACAGCACAGTGAATCCAATACATTTTCAAAATAAGATGCAACTCTCCACTTCTCAAATTTTTCTGGTGAGATTTATAACTTCACAGAGGACAGAACAGTGGAGATAGTGAAGTTAAAGACATGCACCCAGGGTAGTACTTGGTTAATGAAACCGTCTTGGACTGTATTCGGTGACTTATTCTGCTTTGCAGCCTTGGTGAGCTCAATGTACAGTACATAAAAAATTCTCCACTGGCTGCAGGTTCTGGTTTGAGAGGCTCCACAGCAGCACAACAAGTACCATCTTGGGCTGTAGAGTGCAATTCTGGTCACTACATGTGACAGTGATTAAAGACCCAGCTTAGTGATAATGAGGACCACTGCAAGAGTGACCTGATTAGCAGCAACTATCCATCCATCCATCTTCTTCCGCTTTATCCGGGGCTGGGTCGCAGGGGCAGCAGCCTAAGCAGAGAAGCCCAGACCTCCCTCTCCCCAGCCACCTCCTCTAGCTTATCCGGGGGAACACCAAGGCATTCCCAGGCCAGCCGAGAGATATAATCTCTCCAGCATGTCCTGGGTCTGCCCCGGGGCCTCCTCCCGGTGGGACATACCTGGAACACGTCACCCAGGAGGCGCCCAGGAGGCATCCTTGTCAGATGCCCGAACCACCTCAGCTGGCTCCTTTCGATTTGGAGGAGCAGCGGCTCTACTCTGAGCCCCTCCCGGATGGCTGAACTTCTCACCTTATCTCTAAAGGAGAGGCCAGCCAACCTTCGGACGAAGCTCATTTGTTCTTTTGGTCAGTACCCACAGCTTGTGGCCATAGGTGAGGGTAAGGATGTAGATCGACCGGTAAATTGAGAGCTTCGTTTTTACACTCAGCTCTCTCTTCTCCACGACGGACCGGTGCAGCGTCCGCATCAGTAATCCGCCTGTCGATCTCCGGCTCCCTTCTCCCATCAATCGCGAACAAGACCCCAAGATACTTGAACTCCTCCACTTGGGGCAGGAACTAATCCCCGACCCGGAGTGGGCACTCCACCCTTTTCCGGCTGAGAACCATGGCCTCAGATTTGGATGTGCTAATCCTCATTCCAGTGCGAGCTGGAGGCCATCACCCGATGAAGCCAACAGAACCACATCATCTGCGAAAAGCAGAGATGAGATTCTGAGGCCACCTAAGTGAAAGCCCTCCGCCACTTGGCTGCGCCTAGAAATCCTGTCCATAAAAATTATGAACAGAATCGGTGACAAAGGCCAGCCCTGGCAGAGCCCATTACCCACCGGGAACGAATCCGACTTATTGCCGGCAATGTGAACCAAGCTCTTGCAATGGTTGTATAGGGATCGAATGGCCCGTAGCAATGGACTAGACACCCCATCCTCCCGTAGCACCTCTCACAGGACACCCCTAGGGACACGGTCGAATGCAGCAACTAAACATCAAAATAAAATGACTGCATACAACAACGTTTGTACAAATCTAACATATTACACAATCTTAGTTATAGTTCCTGTTGTCAAGTATCATAAATGTACTTACCAAACAGAAGGAAGCTTGTATTTGAACTCCCAAGTGTGTTGATGGCAACACAGGTGTAGTTGCCATAATCTCCATCAGACACATTAAAGAAGGTCAGCTTTGATCCTAATCCAGTACTGACAATCTCCATACCATCAAAGTCATTAAAGATCCTAAATGAGTGAAAAATATCAAATCATATCATTCATGTTTTCTTTTTGACTTTTTTTTCCCCACACTTTTTAAAAAAAAAATCAGTTTAGATAGTATTGGGACTATAAATTTCACAGCAAATCATTAACCATCAGTAACTTGTGTGCACACACACACACACACACACACACACACACACACACACACACACACACACACACACACACACACACACACACACACACACACACAAAGGCACACGCACATATTCACATACCTTTAATTTGCCTATTTAAAATGCAAATGTAAGACCAATTACCTTCTGTTATCTTTGTACCATTCAAAATCTGCCTCAGGCACTGCATCAGCCTCACACTCCAGCACTCCTCTCTGGCCCAGTGTCACTCCAACATCTCTGCCCTCTGACACAGCTGGAGCATCTACAACCAGACAGAAACACACAGGGATGTTGTGTGTGGGAGTAAACGGCAGCACAAGCATTGATAAGCAGGAGACAGAGGTCATGGCATTTGCCTGTCTTGACTCTATGCCACAACTACAAGTGAACAGATAATATCATTCAAATTATACATAATACTTAGTACAGTGTTGAAACTGCATAGTGTTAGAGTATGATGTGAAGAAAATAACTGTTCAGGTTTTAATGATCAATTTCTTACCTCTGTATCATAGAGATATTATAATATAAATAATAGTTGTTAGCTGTATGTCCAAAATATAGGCAACTGTGCCCAAGTAGTCAGCTACTGCTCATGGGCCTTTCAAACTTGCTTTGATTTCAGGGCTCTCTGTGGTAACTAAAAATGATAACTACACACAGACAATATGAATAATAACTTGTACTGCAAAAATAAAGGAAAACAATGAAAATGCCACTTGTGATAATAAAGTATAATTCAATGCCACAAAATCAGTTTTTTGTCAAATAGGCCAAAAAGCAACATCAATCATTATTACTAAGTGCTAATGATTTATATAGCATTTGGTATTTAGGTTTGACAAATGAACCAATGATTAAGGTTGCAGATTAATTTCCTGAAAATCAGCTAATTTACCCACAATTAAACAGAAAAAGGTAAATTAACCATGCTACATGCATTAGACTATTATTAGATATAGGTTAATTTAATAACAAAGTAGTTCTAATTTGAACGTATCTTTCATTTAAAATAGCGCATACTTCCAGAACACATACCTCTAACCCTAACCCTAACCCCAGTCAGCCAATCATGTAGTAGTAGTAATAATAAATAAAATCCTGTAGATAAAGGTCACAGGCTTCAACTTATAACCGAGTCAGAAATCATAATGTGATCATAAAAAAACTCCAACCAAATCAGTAGTTCTGGGTAGTTGTTCTGCAGATGGAAAAGCTTTTATGATTAGAGAAAGTTTTGAGGTGTGCAGACATGTTATTTATCATGACACGTGAAGTAACATTATACATTATGTAGCTGAAGCAAACTATGGCAACTATAGTATAGTAAACAAAAGTATATATACTGTCTCAGAGGAAATAAAACACATTCATGGGGAGCATATTGCTCATAATGTGCATAAATTGGGCAAACTGGGGCTAAAGATGGATGTTTACTGAACTTCTTCAGTGTGTTTACTGATGCTGTGCAAATCTGGCACTGTCCCTCTACATGATTTATATAATTATGTTATCACCAGCAAATCAATTATACGAGATCTGAAGCCCTACAAAAGTTTGGATGCTTATCAGTATTTTCTGGGCCAGATTGTCCAGTGGGCATTATGGGCATGCAATCTTAAACCACAAATTATCAAAAAGTAGATATGATATTTTTTATTATAAAAATTGGCCAAATACAGTAGTCTTTATTTAAATACAGTAGTCTAGATTCTATCTCTCCCTTTTTCATCTACATTGTGATCTCTCCCTAAGTCAACTAGCTAGTAGATGCCACTGCCATGCAAGCTAATCTTGTGGTTAGCAGCTCACAATTAAGGTAAATCTATGACCCAAAGGTTTGAATGGCTCTAAATGAAGAAGCCAGGCTTTCCTCATAACCCAAAAAGCAAGTTTACAGGAAATATTTCTGTTATTTCTTCAACATTCATCTGGGAGCAAGACTGTGGCAATGGCAAGAATTGTTGAAAGGAGGTAAAAGATGAGAAGATCATAAGGAAAACAGACAGACAGAGAGAGAGAATGAGGGAGTAAGATGATAACAGGTGTGCATGCAAAAACTTTAATTAAACAGTATTTTCATCCTTTTTAATTTAATGTAAGTTACTTTAGAGGATTTAGCTGTCACGACCTGCGGGATCGGCAAGGCACTGATCATAATCTCCCCACTCCTGGCTCTCCTTTTCTATCTCTCTCTCCCCCTCTCTCCCTCTCTCTCCTGTTTTGCCAGGGCTGAAATCATGGTGGGTTCACGCCCTCGGCCCACGCCTTCCTGGATTGGGAACACCTGGGCCTCATCAGACCAACTGGTATTTTAGAGGGAGGAGGTCAGCTTTTCAACACTGGATTGTTGTGAAGACTCTAGTCAGTACATGTCGAGCCCAAGTTTCCCGTGCCTCCGTCTCAGAAAGTTAACATGTGTCTCTGTGTTCTAGATTCCCCGGACCCGTCCCCATGTTTCCCTGTGTGGAGTGTGGAAGGAGTGACTGGTCACTAGCGGAGAGAGAGGTTGTAGTGAGCGCGTGTGTGATTCCCCTGTTTTCCCTGGAGCCCTGGAACCCTGCCTCTCACATCTTGTATATAGCACTATCCTCGCACTGTCTGTAAATACACTTGGTGAAGATCTTGTAAATAAACAGTCTCTTTTAAAACACAACTCCGGAGTCCTGCGAGTGGATCCTCAGAGCAACCCATGACATTAGTAAAGTTGTGTTGTGTTTATAACTTTTTTCTCAAAGATACAGCCTTTGCATTTCAAACTATTCTGTGTACTATCAATATGTCTGATTATTGCAGAAAGAAATCTTATCCTCAAAACAAGTCGGCTAGGGCCCAGAAAACATTTCTGCCCAGGGGTCTGTAATTTTATGATCCAAGTATCTGGGTATGTGTCTGAGTATCTGGGTCAAGATGGGTAACAAGCAAAAAAGCTGAAATACTTTTTCAAGAAAAAAAATCAAAATATGGAGATTACAGTTGATGTTTCAAGAAGGCAAACTACCACGGATGCCGTATCGGAAACTTATTGTGTACTTTTTTTTATTGTGTCGCTAATACTCTGTCATACAGGTAAATTGTTAATGATATTCATATTTTTCTGTTTTTGCCTCTGTTACTGAAAATGTGTTTTAAGTGGATCTAATGAGCGTATCCTCACACTTAAAAAATAAATGTGATGTGACAATGTATTAAAACTTTTTATCAAAGAGAAAGTACTTAAAGAGATTTAAGATACTAGTTTCTAAAATTATCTGGGGTAATGTTAGCTTATAACATGTTGTTTGTCAGCTGTATGGAGACAGGAGGGTCACATGCCTGATACGCTCATGATAAACCAACTGGGAAAATGTCAAAAATAAATAAACAATTTCATATTCTTCAGTTTAGGAGTGAGGCTTCAGGTGAGGAGGAAGAAGATGAAATGGAGATGAGGAGGAGAGTAGAAATCGAGGAGGTGAGAGAGAAAAAACTAGAACGAGAAAAGGAAAATATAAATGTAAAAATGTTAAATGGTCAAATATAGTTTCAAACAAATACTGGTAATTTGAAAAATTCAAATAGATTATTACTGATACTACTATTTATCTAATGCTGCTGTATCGGATAAATCTTTTTTTTATCTTCTTCCATCCAAATCAGCAGGAAAGTGATACAAATTATTCTATATTAGTCCTTGATGACTGCTGGACCCAACAACACATCAGAATACAGGTATTGTGGTGAAAAAAGTAGAAGCGATGTGCACATGACATCACAAAACCAAACAAAACATTATCATAAAGAATCAATGTCACCAATAACTAAAATTGGACAGAAAAGGAATGTGCTGAAGAAACTGGATTGTAAGTTGCTAGAATGTCTGTCTGTCTCTATGAACACATAGAGACAGACAGACATTCTAGCCTTGCAACATATTTGTGAACTGTCTAGGGTGTACCCTGCCCCTTGATTTATGACAGCTCAACCCTGAATCAAAAATGGAAGAAGATGGATATATTAGATATTACAGAATTTTGATCAATGTCAGTCTGATAGGTACTGAAATAGTGAAACAAAAATCCACACAGTTCACAAGAATAGACTGTATTTTTTCTATGATCACCCATCCAACATTGTCCCATTAAAAGTGGCACAATTTAGTACCGTTTGTGTGAATTTTTGAAACATTTAGCAGCCGACTCACAGTTGACGGTGATGTCTACAGTCTGCACGTCTGTGTCAATATCATTGACAGCTGTGCATTCATACGTTCCTGCTTTCTGTCTGGATATAGATGGGATTTCCAAGTATTCATCATCTGACACCAGATCCCCTGTGAAAGATCACACAGAGAGAGAGAGATTGAAGAGGGTCATTTGGAGATAATGTGACAAGTCAACAGCTGTGGCCATGTTCAGTATTTTCACCAACTGTGTGCCTGCCACCTTAAAAGGGAAGAAGGAATATATTGATTACAAGGGCTGATGGATCATTGCAGTTGTATACTATAACTATAATTCACCTAAGTCTACTGATTTGTGCTTCATTTAAATGCGATACACAGCAACAAAAATTGTAAAGAAAAAAAATCTATTTGTTTTGCTAAAAAAAGAGAAGCTCATTTCCAACTATTGGAGTGAATATGAGTGTGAATAGTTGTGAATAGTTGTCTGCAGCAAACTTGCAACCTTTCCAGGATGTATCCCACCTCTCCACCTTTCATTGCTAGCCCTGTGACCCTAAATTGGATATGTAGACAAAAATGAAAGGGTGGATTTTGGCAACAGCAGGAATGAAGACAGATCCTGATCGGGCGTGACAGGCCAAATTCTAATACAATGTGCCAAAACCTGCACTTGTAAATATGGCAAGTCTGTCTTATTCTCATGTTTCTTGTAGCACTCTGTAGCACCAATTCTTGACCAAGACCAGTTCTTGATTTAACATTTTTCATAGGATGCTACAGAATTTGGTGATTAATGCTTTGTTTGGTGCCTACTCTTTATCACTCACCCGTCAGAATTTTCATGTTCTGTACTTTTGTGTGTGCCTCTCAAGAGTACAAGCACACTGGGACTACTACTGAGATGTGAGAATAAGAAGAGGGCAAAATCCCAGCCACACTTTTTTTCATTGTATCAATTTGACATGCTTGACAGAGACACTTAATACAGCACTCAACATAAAGAACAAAAGATATAATTGACTTCAAGCTTCCTCCCAAGATGCTGGAAGGCGACAGTAATAAACTGTGCATGGATTCACTTTGCTGGGTTTGGGGACATTATTGAATTGCACCTGGGAAAGCTGTTAAGGATAGAATGCCTCACTGACACACAGTGACACACTCACCTGATGTGGAGTATCAAGAGAGCTCACATAGGTGTACGGGTTCCACTCCGTTCCATTTATGCTCCTCTTGTTCCCTTTCTGCTTTCTCTCAAAAGAGGATAATAGAATTTGCCAATAGAGACTACAGTGTCAGTTAAAGCCACTTTGCAAATTCCACTGAGGTGAGTTAATCAAGATGATCAAGTGAAGACTTTTCAGGGAGCTTTTTGAGTGCCCTGACAAAAATAAATTACAATTGTCCATGCTGGAAGTTATAAATGCATTTACCAGTTTTTGCACACTATTGCTAAAAAAAAGACAAATATTTTGTCTTAGAGTGATGCTGAAATTGAATGATGCAATATGTCTGTAGTCAGGCATATTTGTTTAATGTGCATGCTAAAGGACATATTTGACCAGAAATTATTCCAAGATTCATCAGTGTTACTGGATGCCAAAGTAATGCCCTCTAAACTACATATCTGGTTAGACACCATGTTTCATGTTCAATGTCCAGGATGTTTGGACTGGATATGTTTTGCCTGAATTAAGGACTAGGAAATTTAAGATGGGTATCATCTGGATTTCAAAGAAAAGGTATGCAGTGTTTTCTAATAACATTATGCTGTGGAAGCATGTATAATATAAATAGAATTGGTTCCAGCACAGAACTCTGTAGAACTCGATTACTGACTTTTCTGCATGAAGAAGACACAAACTGGAATCTATCAGACAGATATGATTCAAATCACACTGTAGTAAGATATTGGTCATCAGTTTTGAATGCTGCACTAAGAACAAACACGGGGATGAGCACACTGTTCAACACCATAAGATGAGTGAAACTTGAGTGAAACTTAAAATAAACTAATAACTACTTGTTCAACATTTTTTGAAATAAAACAAAGGTCTGAAATCACTATAGTTATCTAATACAGATCAAGTAAGGTCTTTTCAAGTAATGGCTTAATTACTCCCCTCTTAAGAGACTCTAGTGTGTCTTCTGTTAATAACGATAGATGGATCAGATTTAAAATTGAAGCACTAATGAATGGTGAGACTTATTTCAACAGTCTGATTGAAATAGGGTCAAGGAGGCACACTGATCTTTTAGAAAAATAAATTATTGAAGTTAACTCAGAAAGATTAATAGGAGAGAAAGAGTCTAAGTAAATATCAGCTGTTAAAAAGTTGCTATACTTAATGATACATCTGTGAGGGAGTTGTGAGTAATTTTCCCCTAATGGGTAAATTTAGTTTGTGAGAAAATTTCTTGGCTCAGCAGAGCTCCAACTATTTATCAGCCTGGCTGAAGTGCTGAAAAGAAACCTGGGGTGTTCCTGTTTTTCTCAGAGGGGTTATTTATATTATATATTTATATATTTGTGAGTCCAAATGAAGATTTTCTAAATTAGTGCAATGCCATTGCCTCTACTCCATCTGTTTTGTGCACATTTGTGAGTTATACCAGGGAGTCAAACATCTCTGATTTCTTGCTTTCTTTTTAAGGGAAGACAGCATCTACAGTCATACCCAAAGAGGATCTAACACGATTAAGAAACTATTCCACCTTGGTGAGAGCAAAGATTTCAGTAGCTGCTTGGTACTGTGTTGGCACATGGATTGTAATGTGCTGTCTTCCTCGCTTCACACCCAAATGGTTGCAGCAGATAGCCTCTCCCTAAGCATCATTCTGATGGAGGTTTCTCCCTGTTAAAAGGTCATCTGATTGTTGGGTTTCCTGTTTTCTCTGTATTATTGTAGGTTCTTTACCTTGCAATGTAAAGCACCTTGAGGTAACTGTTATGATTTGGTGCTTTATAAATAAAAATTGAATTTAACTTAAAGAAAAGATAACAGTGAAGGAATTACCTCCTTAAATATAGTTAAAGTGTGTTCAGAATAGGGCTGCCACGATTAGTCGACTAGTCACGATTACGTCGACTATCAAAATCGTCGACGACTGATTTAATAGTCGACGCGTCGTTTGAAGCTTTGTAAGATCACAAAAGATGCAGGAATAAGTAGCAGGATTTAAGAGTGTAATAACGGACTGAAACAGAAGATGGCAGCACTGCATGTTCAAGGATGCCAGCTGCCGTTAAACCCCGAAGAAGAAGAAACTGTATCCCAGAATTCATAGCGCAGCCCAGCTCAGTTTCCAACAATGGCGGCAGCTAGTTAGTTTTATATTACTCTTATTATTCTTTCTGGGTCACAAAATAAACTTTTAACATATTTTCAGGTGAGAATGTAGCTGTGTAAACCTCAAATACCTGCTCAGTTTATCAAGACACCACATATTTTCAAAAGCGCTCCGACATTTTCGGAGACGTCTGTTACCCACTAGCTCCATTGCTAGCCGGGAGAACACCGGACTCCCGGCAAATCGTTTTCAAACCCACCGCCGTCTTTCGCTACTCAGGTTAAACATGATATATAAGTCACTTAGATAACTTAACAATGTTATTGTTTGGCTTTTTTTAGTATTTTATTTGTTCCTGAGTAAATCGGTTTGGCTGAGATTAAAGTTATAGTTTTTACACAGCTGAATAAACGTCAAGCAGACAGCTGATTATCAGAAGTGTGAGATGCTCCAGAATTTACTCCGGTGTCCCGTTATATTTTAGATAGCAAGGAGTTTATTAAACTTCACCGAAACAATCTGCAAATTTCATTAAAATTTAATAAACTATCATCTTGTCTTTATTTTTAGTTAGCACAGACCTTACACACTTAAAGCTGTAAGCTAATGATAGTTATATAAGAGCAGATGCTGCTGGTGCAATAAGCTGTACGTTTTACGTCCAATGGATGATGATCTGATTAGTCGACTAATCGCAAAAATAATCAGTGACTAGTCGACTATCAAAATAATCGTTTGTGGCAGCCCTAGTTCAGAAGGACTTCTATTGTAATGAAATTTATTGTCCAGTGTCTAACCAATTATCATAAAGTGTTAAGAATGAAACCAATTAAGTCTAATAAAAATTTAAATGCGGTAATATAAGCTGTCATTTTTTATCATCTACGTAGATGCTAAATGAAGATGTGTTTGGTTCTAGACCAAACCACCAGGCTGTGGTTTAACCGGTGAACAGGCTAATTTGGCTGTAGGCGTGAACGTGAGTATAAATGGTTGTCTGTCTCTATGCTAGTTCTGTCAAACTGGTGACCTTTCCAGGGTGTATTCCATCTCTCACCCTATGCCACCTGAAATATGCTCCAGCTCCAACAAATCATAAAGGGTCTTTACTTCTTGCACTTCTTACAGTATATCCTTTCATCAAATCCTAAGCACGTGACAAACACAACAATTTCAGCTGCTCATAGTAGTGTTTAAATATTAAAGTGGATAAGTTTTTTCTTTCAGTTTCACAAAGGTCAAAAACTATGACTACTCTCCTTTAATTTTAAATTATTCTTTCTGAGCAAACCAGTGCTGTGCAAATCTGGGAAACCTTTATTGCACCTTGGTTAAATTCATTAATTTTCCCCTTCATTCTGGGTACTGCCTAGGCAGACAAATTTAGCAGTCAGATTGTGTGGTCTGTGGAAGATAGCAAGGATCACTTCTGATCTGCCACAAGCCCCTAAAGCCATCTATCAAAGGTGAGGGGGAGCTGGGTTATGGCTCGAAGAGAGCCTTGGTCCAAGTCTGAAATCATCAATCTTTACGCACTCACACACACACACACACACACACACACACACACACACACACACACACACAGATAGATACAGGGAGAGAGAATCTTTATATATTCACTCATTTATACCCCAGAGTGCTTGCCATAGATGGCCTCACACTGAAAGGCCCAAGGCTGAAGAAAAGTTTCATTGCAGGTGGGAGATACTGGAACAGTATCAGTTTGGACCGCATAGTCCAAACTGCATAGACTGGGACATTTTGTTCTCTACTCAAAGCCTCTTTTAGTCCGAGCAACTGTGCACTGCGACTCTATCAATTCTTAATCGTAAACACCCTTATCAGTCAAATACTGGAACCAAAATGGATATCAAAATGGTATATAAAAAATACCAACTAGAATCCACAAAATTTAGTTCGATCAATTTCAGAGAAAACTACGTGAAACTAGATGGATTTTCTTTTATCTTACTTGAAAAAAATCAAAATAACAGCTTCTCAAGCTGATGCTTGTTTATTTATATTTTCCTCCGATACAAATTCCATACATTCATTCAGTCCACTCTCACTAAATTCTAGTTTTATTAATTCATGCAAAGAGGATCTTCATTTTGCATTTCAATGGACCTTCTCAGAAACTGATTTTGAATAGATAAATAAATATAAGCAACCAGTCATTGCATCCATTTTTATGATAAAGAGTGCTGAGATAAGAACAGAATAAAGAATGCTTTTGAATGGGGCTGTCTCTGAAAAATTCTTTGTTTTACATACAGATTCTCAGTCAAAGCAGTGTTTTACAAAGAGATAGCAGACATAGTGAAGGTTTAGCCACAAAACACACACAGTCTTTTCAACAGATATCAGAGTTGTTATCTGAGCTGTGTCTATAAAAAAATATATCTTTCCATGATTGGAAAACTTGATGTGAAGACAAAAACAAAATAAGAAAAAAGAAACCTGGCATAAACCAAATATGTGACGAATGCATGGTCCACACCACAAAGTATTAAGTCACCAATATAAATAATCTATAACCAATATAAACAATCTATACTATTTGTAAATGTATGTATGTGTACTTTTCGACCCAGCATACTTGAAAAAAAATTTGGCCAATCTTCTTAAATCCCTAGCCACATCTGTATTTGGGCGACCGTGGCTCAGAGGGTTGGGAATCGCATCTGTAACCGGAAGGTCGGCGGTTCGATCCCTGGGCTCTCTGTCCTGGTCGTTGTGTCCCTGGGCAAGACACTTTACCCTACTTGCCTACTGGTGGTGGCCAGAGGGGCCGATGGCGCGATATGGCAGCCTCGCTTCTGTCAGTCTGCCCCAGGGCAGCTGTGGCTACAACTGTAGCTGCCTCCACCAGTGTATGAATGTGAGAGTGAATGAATAGTGGTATTGTAAAGCGCTTTGGGTGCCTTGAAAAGCGCTATATAAATCCAATCCATTATTATTATTATTTTAACTGACTAATAGACTGTACCTTTAAGAGGTGAAAACCTTCTGATGTTGAGCAGAAAGTTAAGCAGCAATGAAATAAAGCATTGGATCCACTATATCAGATTTCATTAGTTCCCAGCAATGACAGTGCTTCAGACCCATGTCTCACAAGTACATTTAAGTGTCCAGTCAGATTAATTTGCAAGTTTCCCTTAAAATGAATAAATATTACAAAAGGTTGATGCGAGCACCCACTCTTCTGCAAAACCTATTTTAGGTCCAGTTGTCCACTATCAGTTTATGACCACAATACAGTGGTCATTTGACCATTTGACCTTAGAACTGAAGAAGCTTCTCGGATGAGAGGTGAAACGTCTTCAAGCAACTTAAAGAAGTCCAGACGCTTTTCTTTGCAAGCTCCTTTGAATACAGTGGAAAAGAAAATCTTCTCCTCCTTTCATTAGTTATTGATTTACCAGTCAAGAGAAAGGTCTAATAAGGCATTGTACTTCATTTTTACCATTTTAACCAACAATTCTTTCCTTTTCAAAAGCATGATGCTCTCCAATAAATATTCCTTTAAAGGCACATTCTATTGTAGTGCATGACCAATTGTATCTTGAGCTTATCTGGGCAACCAGACACATTCCTTTTACTATTGGTTGAATTTTAAAGTTAAGTAATATGAAATGGAAAACCTTCTGATTCCTATTGACAGAAGTGAAACCAAAAGTAAATCAAATTAAACAGCAGGTTGCTAAAACATAGAGTCATAGACCAATGGTGGCCAATACTTCAATACTTTGCTTTCTTTGGTCTAGCAAGCAAGTAATAATAGAAAAATGCCACTCAGCACATACAATGGAACATTGGGACATTCAGTACTGAAAATTCTAATCTTCTCCCTAATGCTATACCCTGTGTATTCTCATCATTCAAGCTATCATTCAGCCTCCAGAACATTTACATCCGATTATTACCTTTGATTTAATTTAATTACCATTAATTAATTAATTAATTTTGTATTAATTAATCAGTTACAATACAAGTATTATGTAAAAACAGATAATTTAAAAAAGTGAAATCCACTATGGGTCAAACAAAGTCAGTTATAGTCGGGGTTGGGTGGAAACAAAGAGGGACAAGAAAAGACACTGTAGATGCCATAGTCCATGGTAGTCTTAATGTTTGGAGTCTGTTTTCCCTTTGAGTCTAAGTTGGCCAGGATTTTTCCTCCCTATGTGGTGGAGTCTGCTTCCTGCTCTTCAACCAAGCACATTCAATAGAATCTTATTAATATAGCACCAAATCATAACAACAGTTGTCTCAAGGCGCTCCTCATCAAACTAAAGTCCTCTGCTGTATTCAAGGACCAGTCTGCTACTGTTCAGTGGTAAATCAGCCCCCAAATGTTATTTGTCTTCGCTTGTTTTCTATTGTGTTGATCTCTGTGCTTTTTTGCCTCCAGTCAACCCCAGCCTGGGTCGAGAACCCACCACTTACCTGCACAACTCACCTGACTCTTTCGAACTGGCTCACTCCATCTGTCTACATGCACCTTTGTGAAGATTTCAGTCCCCAGTTAACCTCCCTACCCTCCTGGATGTCCTTACCTCATGGCCACTGGATTCCCTCCCCCTGCTAATCATTGGACAGGCAACATCTGACTCACCCACACTACCAAGTAAGCCATTGGTTCTCGCTAGTTATCTTTTGGAACTCCCCTATCTGGAATCACTGGATCAATGTCCCTTTCCTCTTCCATAGTGTCACTTCCTCCTTTGGATCCATTACTCTGTCTTTGTCGCCCTTGTGAATTCTACTTGTTGCAAAACATTATTGTAAATAAATCTTTTGAATTCTGTTGCATTTGAGTACTCTATTTTGCTTCGACCAGACCATGACAGCAAAAACATGGTCTGTATATGAAAGATGCAATGTTACTTCTTCCACTGGCTTGTCAGGTCCTGTCTTTAAACTTTATGTTTTGTCCAGCACAAAAACCAACTGCTCTATATTATCTTATTTTACTCTTTATTTGCTCTTACTTCAATTTAGACTCTTTATTTAAAACACTTTAATTATGCTGTACTCCATATGTCCTGAAATTAGCAAACAAGTCCATAAATTCAGTAAAGATGTTTTAATGAGGTCATAGATTAAGTCTCATAGACTTCTAAATAATCTCAGAGGAGCTGTTCTCTGCTGACCATTAGTTTAATGCACTTTTGGCTCCCCACACCCTCTAGCAGATCATTACATGAAGGAACCTTTAAAAAAAAAAAAAAACAAGCGCGTCCATGCTCACAGGTGTACACACGGGTGATCACACCCACAAACTACACCCTTTTTGGCTCCTACCTCAAACCACACTGTGTTCTGTTGATCTTATGTGCTGCAAGTTTAATGCACTTTTCCATTAACTCAAACACTACATCCATGTGTTCTAAAAAATCAGTATTAAGAAAATAAAGTAAAACACAAAAAAAATGACATCATTAAGAAAAAAAAAACACCAATATATCAAAAATCTGCTCTGCATCTAGATTTTTTAATGTATAAACAAATTACCTGAAGAGGAGATGAGCTTCCAGCTGATGGAAGGCTCTGGTTTACCACTTGCTTGGCACATCAGGGTGATGTTAGAGCCTTCATTTACCACAACATCTCTTGACAGGTTGGTGATTTTTGGTGGCACTGTGAAGGAAAATCAAATATATAAACTCAAGCTGTGATGTTACTAATCTCAAGAGGCACTTCTGAAAAAGGATATCACTATGACATATGTCATTGTCATTATTATTATTTTGCATAATAATATTTGACATATTTCAGTTTGAAGTTTGACACTAAAAAAGGGCCTGTATATTAGAATGGAATCTGTCGCTTGCCAAAGACATGGATTTAGACAGGAAAAATCTTGCAAAGAGACACAATGAAGCTGCATTATAGGTACTGTATGATGCAGAACTGTGTTAGACAAAAAAACAAAAAAAAATTAAATCTTAAGCTCTGATCCATCAATTTTAGTTCATTCTTTTGCTCTCTTTGTTTTTGCTCTAGGGTTTTTCCAAGCACCTAAACGTAACACAAGTGAATATGGATTGTCAGATTAATCAGCCATGAAAAAAATAATGATTGAAAATTTAAAATGTTCATTATTGTTTCCCAAAGGACTTTGAATGTTATCAGCCAATTAAATTGACATTTTTAGTTTTAAGAACTCCCATAGATATCACCAGCAGGTGCTCACCTATTACCAGTGTAGGGACTAACGCGTTGTTAAGTAACGCGTTACAGTAACTACGTTATTATTGTGGTCACGAGCACGGTAACTAGTTATTATGCCAAAATCAGGAACAATCGTTACTGGGATTTAGATAGGGTCGTTATTCGTTACTTCATGTGGTGGCTATCGTGGAGCTTACACAGTTTCCATAACATTAGCAAGTGGTGGATGCCAGCAGGTGGATGAGGGAAAGGGGGGGCAGGAGGGGGAGAGACCTGAGGCGGCCACCGGTGTCAGGTGAACTGAACTTCAGGTAAGAAGTTATGACCTGCAGTCCATCTGGGTCAGATATAAACCAAGTTTAGGTATAGTTTATTTTCGTTATGCTGACTTTTTTGTACTGGGTATTAGCTAGCATGACGAAGTTTCTATACAGCTGAGTGGGTGCTATGATGTTACTGATGTTGAACTTTATTTTGTTCATAAGGTTAATTATTAGAGTTGCCAACCGTCTCCTAAAAAACGGAATCGTCTCGTATTCAGAGAACATATTACACGTTTCGTATTGAGGTGAAAAGGAGCACAGTCGTCCCGTACTTCAGATACAATGAAAAAGAAGACAGAAAACTGGAGTTATTCTGTCTTTATGCTGCGCAGCTGCCTCTTCTTCTCTCATTCTCTCCCCCTCCCTCTCCTATTGCTACTTCAATCATGAAACTGATTAATGATCAGCTGATCGGCTTTTCTGTCACAAGTCCCGTCTATCTTGTTTGCTTATCGCCCACTTTGCACCAGAAAGAAAGAAACCAGAGGTCGCGTTAAACAACAGCAGCACGTTTAAGCTTGATCAGCTGTTGTTAGAATTTATTTAATATTACCTTCTAGTATCAGCTGATGGTTGCTGGAGCCACAGCCGTAAAAGCTGCTGGACATGATATCGGTTTGGATATGTGGTGAGAGGGAAACATGAAGATGAAACCAGGAGATGTCCTTACTGAATCATCAGAGCTGAACAGGTGATGGAGAAACAGGTTTACCTTTAGGTGACATGAATGATTTAAAGTTATGAACTGTTTCTGAGAGACAAATACCACCAGGATCCTTTTTTTTTTTTTACAGCTGACAGCTGGTAACTGTGCAGGGGCGTGTCTAGCAAAGTTTTGCCAGGGGGGCCAGGTAGGGCGTTAACAGAGAAAGGGGGGGGGGGGCACAAAGAAGTACTTTTCTTTCTTATTCTCATTTAAAATATCTAGTTTTAAAAAAAATAATTATCTGAATCTTACAACAAACAATTGATAGATTGATGCATATATACCATCAAAACAGTGTACATCATTCTCACAACATCGTTTGTTTCCATTCAAAGGCTTTATGATTTTTCCTATAATGGCGGGCCGGTTGTAATATTCTGTTCTTAAACTTATAAGGAACATATTCTCAAACTGCTTCGTGAGCCACCATCTTCTTTATTGCCACTTGTTCGGTACAACCTAACACACCTCCACTTCCGTAATCATACCCGCCCCACTGCCACTACGGCAAACCCCAAGGGACAATACTCACGGAGTGCAAACATTATAAACAATACAACATCTGCCTTTTTTTGTTTTGTTTTGTTGTTAAATGTCCGCCAGTGGCACAGCCGGTATGCATTTCAAAATAGAACATCCTGAACATGAGGATTAGAAACAGTTTTTTCCACACTGTCATGTGTAAAATTACTGCTGCAAGAGAACAACAACAATAATGCAACACAGGATATGTACTCATTAGTACACACCGACATTTGACATGTTTTTTTTTTTGTTTTTTTGTTTTTTTGCTTTAGGGGAGCGATTCGCCTACACCCTTTACAATCACAGGTCAAGGATGACCCTCGGTTTGACCACTCGTCCTGATCTGGTGGTCAGTATAAGGCTAGTGTCCATGGGTGGTGTTTTAGTGCCTCTAGATGGCGACTGAGGCTCCGCTTGTTGTTGAGCTGCACTTTCATGCTGGGTTACCAAATCGGGTGCTGGTGACGCCTTAGCGCCTCTCAGGTGCCGTCGGTTACGCCGTATAGTCTGCCCCTCGCCAGCGCGGATCACGAAAGAGCGGGCAGTCTCTGCAGGTCGGATGATGACAGCCGATTTCCAGCTTCCGGACTCATGCTGAAAGCGGATGTGATTCCCCTGCTGCAGCCTCGGTAGTGGTGCGGTGCTGCGATTGTAGTATCGCTTCTGGTGCTCTTGTCTTTCCATCCGTGTCTTTTGCTCCACCGTCAGGCTTATGACGCGGGGTACCAGCTGGTATCCGGTGATGAGAAGCACTGAGCGCAGACGTAGAGTCATGAGGAGCTGCGTGGGTGATCTGAAGCCATCGACTGGTGTGTTCCTTTGCTCCAATAGAGACAGGTAGGGATCTACTCCCTGAGCATGAGCTGTATCCAGAACTGATTTGGCAGCTTTGACTGTTCTTTCGGCAAGGGCGTTGCTTTGTGGGTACAAAGGGCTTGAGCTTGTGTGGACAAAGTCCCATGTGACTGCAAAGTCCTTGAACTCTCGAGAGCTGTCCTATGGGCCGTTATCTGAAATAAGCTTCTCTGACTGGTGAATATGGCCTTGAGCTTTTTGATGACGGACCCTGCGGTGGTAGAAAATAGCCTTTCGACCTCAAAGTAGCAGCTATAATAGTCCACATAAGTAGTCTTGTCCACACCATATGAAGAGGTCTGAGGCCACGGCCTGCCATGGTCTCTCAGGAATCTGGTGTGGAATGAGAGGTTCTTTAGGGTTCACTGCACGCCTCTGTTACGCCCCCAGTCTAGGCGGGTAGGGATGCACATAAGGTTGGAGGAGAGAGAGACAAATCCCCGCCCTGGTTCCCAAGCCAAACATCCAAACCAGTTGTGAGTAAAAAGGTGTTTTTATTTAAGGAAAAGAAGCATAGCTCCAGGGTGAGCCCAGGCCAAAATAATAAACAAAACCAACTAAGTCCCACCAGAGAAAACTAACTAAACCCTAGGAAAGAAAAACAGAACAAACAAATGACAGAGCTATCCCTCGCTCCCTACCCGGAAAACAGGAGAAAACGATTCCAAAAGAAAAGGCAGCTCACCCCTTCCGCTTCAACCCAAGAGTGCCTAAGCGCTCAACTAATTCACTAGGAGCGGCTTTCACAATTTCACACTCTCACAAATACACAAGATAAGCACGGGCTGGGAACACCAGGGTCAGGGCCGCGACGGCTGTCCGGCTACTCGCTCGTTCCACTCTCTCTCTCTCCCTCTCGGAGCTGTCAGAGTGGCCTTTTGAAGGTAGTCAACCGCTCCATGGTCCAATCAGTCGCTCACGACTCCTCATTAGGGGAGGGACCTGGAAAAGTCTTAAGCACAGTACAGAAAACACAGACAGAAAACAGGCCACACATGGCCACAGCCGTAACACCTCTCCTGACATATGGAACAGTTTTCCACCGTGGCAGCAATGTCCTTGCCCATGCCTGGCCAGAAGAGGGCGTCCCTCGCTCTCTGCCCTCCTCTCAATCCCCATGTGCCCAGCGTGGATTCTCTCCAGCATATTGTTTCTTAGGGCTGTTGGCACTATGATTTTGTCACCTTTGAAGATGATGCCATGGAACTGTGAAATTTCATTTCTGAAGTTCCAGAAATCCAAAAGGTTTTTGGCACATTTTTTCCTGTCCTCAGGCCAGCCATCATGCACGGTGTGCTTCAGCAGGGTGAGCTGCGGGCCGCATTCTGTCGCAGCCTGTATCTCTGAGAGCTTTTTGTCACTTACTGGGAGGCTGTTTATGACTGAGTGGACCTGGTCCTCCATGCCTTTGCTCCGCGTGCTGTCTTGGTCGAGCAATGGTTTCCTGGACAGTGTGTCGGCCACAGGTATGTCTTTTCCGGGCCGGTGCACAATCTCTGTGTCGTATCTCTGCAGCTGTAACAGCATGCGCTGCAGACGAGCAGGGGCTACGGAGATTGGCTTCTTTAATATGTGCTCCAACGGCTTGTGGTCCGACTCAACAATGACTCTTCTGCCGTATATGTAAGTGTGGAAACACTTGCATCCAAACAGCACTGCAAAGAGTTCTTTTTCAATCTGTGCATAGTTAACCTCTGTCGGGGTCAGTGTCTTTGAAGCATATGCTATTGGGTGTCTGTCCTGCATCAACACAGCTCCCAAACCATACTTTGATGCATCTACCTGTAGGCGTAGCTCCTTGGTCATGTCGCAGTATGCCAGTATGGGGCCTGGTTCTCTGGTTATGAGATCCTTCATTCGCTGGAAGACTCTGTCGTGATTCTGATCCCAGACGAACTCCGAGTCTTGCTTGAGCAGCCGACGCAGTGGTGCGTTCACTTCTGATAGTCATGGTGGGAATCTGGACAGGTAGTTCGCCATTCCAAGAATTGTCTCGAGCTCATTCTTATTCTCAGGAGGTGGCATGTCCTTGATGGCCTGTAGTTCCTTTGGGTCTGGCTGAATGCCCTCCCGGGTGAGTTTGTGTCCAAAATAACTCACTTCTGTGGCGCCTATGACACATTTCTCTGGATTGAGATGCACTCCTCGCTCCCTTGTGCACTCAAGGATGGCATGGAGGTTCTCGTCATGTTCCTCCTTTGTCCTGCCAAACACGAGGATGTCGTCCACGATGGCTGCCACTCTATTGAGCCCTTTGTATGTCTCATCGATTTTCCTTTGGAAAATGTCCTGTGCTGATATTATCCCAAAGGGAAGGCGCAGAAAGCAGTACCTGCTAAAGGTCGTGTTGAACGTGGTGAGGAGAGATGACTTGGTGGTTAATTGGATAGCCTGAGCGAGCATCAATGACACTGAAGTACTGTGCTCCTGCCAGCTTTGGTGTGATGTCATCCAATGTTGGAAGTGGGTAATGGGGTCTTTTGATGGCTTTGTTTAAATTGCGAGGATCAAGGCACACTCTGAGTTTCCCATTATGTTTCTCTGCGACCACCAGTCCATTTACCCATTCTGTGGGTTCTTTTACTTTGACGATTATGCTGTTTTTCTCCATGTCATCCAACTTCGATTTCAGTCGTTCCCGCAGTGTGAAAGGGATCCTCCGTAGGGGCACACGGCGGGCATGGCGTTTGGGTCAATGTGTAAGTCGCATTCTCCTGGGAATTTCCCTATGCCCTTGAACACATCAGCAAACTCCTCCATGATACTTGTGATCTGTACTGACATGACCAGTTTGACTAGGTTTAGATCTAGGCATGCTCTCAACCCTAGGATGGGGGGTGCTGCAGTTTCTACTATGTCAAAAGTCAGCATCTTGTGAATGCCTTTCCACCTGCACTTCAACTGGCATGTGCCTTTGATGTTGAGTTTTTCTCCTCCATAGCCAGATAGTGTGTGTGTGGGCGGTACAAGCTGACCTGCTTGAAAAACTTCTTGAACAATCGGGCAGGGATAACGTTAGCAGTGGCTCCTGTGTCAAGCTTAAAACTCACAGTGTGATGCAGTGAGCCTACTTCTACATCAGCATAAGCCTGCTCATCAGCCTCCCCTTAATTGCACTTTGTTATGGAATCTATGAATAGCTCCACTTCATCGCTTGGAGTGTCAGGATTAATAGAGTACACTGGGTTGGGTTGATGTGGTGCTTCTGAACCGCATGCTTTGGAAAAGTGGTTCATTTTATTGCACTTTTTTGCACCTCTTCCCTTTTGCAGGGCACTCCTCCTTCTGGCTGTGTGCTTGTGCACATCTTCCACACAATTTTCCCACCTTATTATGGTGAGGTGCCCTCCTATTTTTCTGTTGCGTACTCTTAGAGCTTAGAGGATACTGCATGCTCAGGTGCTGCTCCTTGCAGGCTCGTGTGTAGGTCGACCATGGCTTTCAATTGGTTTTGTGCGATTTCATAGGAGCGTGCAATGTCTATGGCTTTTTCCAGAGTCAAATCTGACCCTTGGCTCACAGCAGCTTTTCTCCGACTTGTGGGAAACTGGTTGCAAAGACAATCCTGTCTCGGACCATTTCATCACTGTTGACATAGCCACACTGCTTAACGAGTAGCTTTAACCCTGTCACAAAGTGTTCAAATGACTCTCCTTTGCCTTGGAGTCTTTCATTAAACTTGTATCTGGCATAAACGGTGTTCGTTTTCGGCATGAGGTACTGTTCAAACCTGTCGAGATAGGTGGTCAGCTTTTTAGCTTCTTCATCAGACAGCTGCCATGTGTTATAAATGTCTCTGCCTCTTTCTCCTACCCACAGAAGAAGATAGATGCACTGGGTCTCCTTAGGCTTGCCACTTAGCGGGCCACTAAATATCAGTTTCACATGTTGCACAAACCTCCACCAGGCATCGGGAAGATCCATTTCGCGCTATCAGTGGGCGTTTAGTCCGAACTACTCTGACACCATGTAATATTCTGTTCTTAAACTTATAAGGAACATATTCTCAAACTGCTTCGTGAGCCACCATCTTCTTTATTGCCACTTGTTTGGTACAACCTAACACACCTCCACTTCCGTAATCATACCCGCCCCACTGCATCTACGGCAAACCCCAAGGGACAAAACGCAAACATTGTGTGCAAACATTATAAACAATACAACAATACAAAATGCCCGGGCCGATTTTTTTGTCCCAGGCCAGCCCTGTATTCAGCTCGTCTGCAGTCTGGAGTTACCTACATCTTCCTATTCGGAAGGCAGAATTTCCAAGTTGTGAGTAAAATCGAAAGCACCACAACTGCAGTTTTCATGTTGGATGTAAAAAGTGCACGTGACACTGTGACATAGGCTAGAATCATGGCGGCGGTCAACGACGGTCCAGGCGTGGGATTTCTCTCGTGGAAATATGCAGATTATTTTTTCCTTTCTCTTGGTAGGTGGCACAGTGCACTTGTGGCAAGTAAGCAAGCTAGAAGACTGGCAGTCTTGCTGGGTATCCAGTTACGGAAGCAACACATTAACAAGAGAATTCTGAGTAAAACCAAAGTTACTTTCCCTAGTAACTAGTTACTTTGAAAGTAACAAGTAACTTGAAGTAACTGAGTTACTTTTGATAGAAGTAACTAGCAATGTAACTAATTACTAATTACTAATTAAGTTACTAATTTAAAGCAACTTACCCAATGCTGCCTATTACTAATCATAGTCCAAGAGCTCTGTTATAAAGCTTATAAAATGTCTCAGCTGGTTTCTACACCCTCCGACTTCAATCTCCAGGGGTGTAAAAGTAAAGTTCCTTATGTCACTTCCAGTCTTTTTATGGGAAATTCTGTTGCTGTTTCAAAATGTAAACAAGAAGCTCAACAACCATTAAAACTTCTATTGATTCCTATAGGAATTCTATTTTGGGTTGTGGCATTTTAATGGAATTCAAAACAGTTTTAGTGATCTGAACAATGGATAAATACACAAAGTCAATTATTAAATTAGGTAAATTAATTTCGAAATAAAAAAGCTTTTCTGCATTTTACTTATTAGTCTCATTAATCTATGTATTTAGAATAGTTATTGAATTTATTTTTCATAACATCTGCTGTGACTGCCCTGTGAGCATTTGTTTTTGTATCACATATATCTCTATCTGTACACCATTGGTGAACTTTTTGTGCTTCTTGAAAGTAGATAGTGTGTGTGTGTGTGTGTGTGTGTGAGTGTGTGTGCGTGCATGGATGTGTGTGTGTGTCTCTGTGTGTAAAAGGTTATGGTAAATGGAATCTGTTTTTTTACTCTACCAGTAAAAAAACAGCGCCTTATGTATGAGTTCCGGTTGTGCGCAAACCGATTTTATGTGGTACACAGCAAAAAATGTTTTGTACGACTTTGGTAAGCTACAAAGCTGTACCACTTGATGGATTGTCGGAGCATTGTGGCTACTGTAGTCAGGAGCCTCACAGAGTAATTTGGGTCCAAAACGTACAGCTCTGCAGTCACTTCCAACATGAATAGACAGAAAACTAAACAGCAGTGGCTTTTGTAGGGTTACTGAAGTTGGGCTAGCTGGTATATAATGATGTGCTACGTGATCGCTAGTGACACAGCTATGTTAGCATAGCATAAACATAGTAATTAAAATTATAATGTGAGAAACATTTCTCTATCATCTTCACTCTGTGTACCTGTTTCGTTGCTTGAGCTGGTCAAATTAGTAGGACACAGTAAAAGCATCCTGTTGACATTTTACCTGCATCTGTGTTCAAAAATCTCTTTCACTCTATTTGCCCCTCTTGGCTCACTATAATCAGTGCTTCACTGGCTTATGGTTAAGTCCCTACTCGTTTTAACAATACTCAGCATTTAACTGTAATTTAACAAAAAAACAAAACAAAACAAAACAAGCCCAACTATTTTCTTATTAGTTTTTACAGACAAATCTCAAAATTCATTGACGTCTACCCATGATACTGTTGACCCTCACCTTATGCTTAAATGGTTAATAATAATAATAACAACAACAACAACAACAACAACAATAATAATAACTTTATTTATAAAGCACTTTCAGACAAAGTCCTGTACAGCTATTTGTAAATAAAGAGATAAATAAATAAAAGTGATGCATAGCAATACAAGTTAAAAACATAATAAAAGTTAAAAATGATAAAAATAACTAAACTAAAAGGCAAAGAATTAAGATATGTAGGATAGGGTGAACAAGTGGGTCTTCAACTTAGCTTTAAAATCCTCCACAGAGCAAGGTTAAGAGGTTGAGATACTGGGTGGGTGCATTAGGATCTACTTTGAAGTGATTGTCATCATATCAACATGTTTCTATACTACAGATCTTGCAGAAACACTTAGATGGTGTTAAAAGTTAAAGGATTGGCATTTTCATCCAATTTAATGACGAGAAATCCGATGTCCTTTTTACTGTGTCATATAACTGTAGGGTCTTGTATTATTGCAGGATCTTTACCTTACAATCAGTGTTGGTCAAGTTACTTGAAAAAAGTAATCAGTAACTAATTACTGATTACTTCCCCAAAAAAGTAATCCCGTTACTTTACTGATTACTTATTTTCAAAAGTAATTAATTACTTAGTTACTTAGTTACTTTTTAAAAACACGATTTACAACCTGAATAGGTGATAAAGCGATAGATCTCTCAGCCCAGTTCTACTTTTTCTACATAATCCATCATACAAAATGTAATCAAATGGAAAACTCCCTTTTTAAAACTTGTTTTATTAGTTTTAATCTTTTAACTTTATGCATCAAGCAAAAACGTAATTATATGCAACATTCACTGACTGGAAGAAATTAGTTTAACATTTAAACCTATTTTCTGCACACACAGAATGAGGCCGCAGATACAAGCAGTAGGAATGAGCTTCCTCTGAAGGGTGGTTGGCCTCTCCCTTAGAGATAGGATAAGGTGAGAAGTTCAGCCATCCAGGAGGGTCTCAGAGTCGAGCCGCTGTTCCTCCAAATCGAATGGAGCCAGTTGCAAATGATGGTCGTTTTATTGTTTTTAGCTAACTTTGCGCTACATGTCTGTCCTATATTGTCTTATGATTGCCGGACATTATTGGAAATAGGTTTATCCATCCGGATGTCTGACCGGCCTGGATACGACAACCAAGGCTTTTTGCCTCCCTATGTGGAACCAATAGCACAGTACTGGCGTTCCCTACCACTGTCACTGGATTTGCGGAAGCAACGCAGGAGACTGGGTGACCGTGGAGATCGTTTTGTCAAGCTGAAATCCTGGATTTCTTATTTTCCCTATGAGCTCCGCTTCATTCGCCAGTCTTGTCCGCGACTTTTGGTGCCTTTGCGTGCCTTGGATCCGGTGGACTCCTGGTTGGTTCTTGTTGTTGGGTCTCCTGAAAATAGTCCTGCAAAACTCTCTCCTTTACGGCATTTGTGCTGGCGCGGAGTTGACCAAACAAACCTCCGACTGGTGGATCTGGTTGACTGAAACCTGGATTCCTCCCGGTGAGTTAAGCGCCTTCATTGAACTAGTACCGGTTGGCTGTACCTTTTTTAATGTTCCAAGAGCTTCTGGTCTGAGAGCTTCTGGTCGCTGAGGAGGGCTTGCTGCTGTTTTTAAGGCTTATTTTGACATAAAGTAGCTATTCCCACCGTCTCGCTACACCAGTTTTGAACTCTGTTTGTGTGAACTCGGCCACTCGCCTTCACTGTTGTGTGCGATTATTTATCGGCCCTCGAAATATAACAAGGAGTTCTTATCCAAGTTCTTGGAATTCCTTGCTGACTGTGCATCTCGGTATGACCAGATCCTCCTGCTTGGTGATTTTAATATACACATTTGCTGCCCGAGGAAGACCCCTGGCCAAGGACTTCCTGGACTTAGTGAACTCTTTTAATTTTGTCCTGTTAATGGTGTCACTCAAGAATGTGGTCACACATTGGACTTAGTTTTATCATATGGTTTATCTGTTTGCAATGTATGTGTTGAGGATGCAGTACTCTCCGACCGTATGCCTATTTTATTTGATATTGCTCCTTCTAACACTTTGGCCAATCGGGCTGTACCTGCTCGATGTTATCGTGCCCTTGGCTCTGATACTGCTATACAAAGTGCTATAAAGTGCTAAAGCACAGCTACAGTTGCCTCAAGGTGCTTTATATTTTAACCTAAAGACCCCAATAATCAGAAGACCCCCAATGAGCAAGCGCTTTGACAATAGTGAGAAGGAAGAAATTTCTTTTAACAGCACAAAACCTCCAGCAGAACCAGGCTGAGGTTCTGCTGGAGGAAAGCCATCTACTGTGACCAGTTGGGGGTGAGGGGAGGAAGAACGGACAAAGAAAACTGTGGAAGAGAACCAGAAATTAATGATAATTAATGATTAAATGCAGAGTGCTGTATAAGTGCATAGTAAGTGAAAAAAAGACCCACCAAAAACCCATAATGCCACTGTTCATTTGCTATCTCATCAAAGGTGGGAGGAATCTTGGAATGGGTTTGCCACTGTAATCACCCCTCAGGATGCTAAGCTGACCGACCAAGGAGACACCTGTCACACCCAACACCCACCCCCAAAGAAGGGGCTGGCTGTCACATTATTTGAGTAGAATATAAAAAAAATATGGACCGTAGTTGAATCCAGCATGGGATGGCTCCTTAGATGAGAACATACAATCTGCACATACCTACAGATTTGTGTCCACAATTCAGTGGGCTAGACTAGATTTTTTACAAAGGTCTGCCCAAAACCCCTATAGTTGAAACAAACAGATGATCAGTGTGGTCCAACTGGGGCAAATGTGCTCTGCCAAAGTTCACAGAGTTCACAGCATAGCCTTGTGTGAAAGTGGATACACAGCTTGACAGACTGAGACAGTAATTTAGATAAAACCGTTGGCAAAAATGGAGTCCTAGTATATACTACAACTATCAGGAAACCACTTTTGAGGTAAAGTCAATTGAAAATACTTAAAGGGGGGGATACGAAAGTGCACCAAGGACAATAGTCAAGTCTGATGGGGGTCCAAAGGTCCTGTCCTGTGAATTATAAGTCTCTAGAAACCTTGCAGGGTAATGTCAGATTACCCTTATTCCTTCTAGGACTACAAGAACTGCAAGATTTTCTGAGTTGTACGTGTATGAGGATTGGTTTGGCAAGTAATGGTATGAGTTGATAGCACTTGTGGAGTTCTGGGTTCTGACAACCCTAAATGTACGTCTTTCAATCTCTGGATGCAACTCAGTTGTTGCAGTTGGCTCAATATAGTCACAGAAATGTGCTGCTGAAGGGGAATCAAAAAAATCGGCTTTATTTCTTCTGAATCCATCATAAAAGGGTCATTGGAGAGTGAATGGACAGAAAGTGTAGGACTCATGGCACCAGGAGAATCTGGGGCTATGAGTGCACTATAGCATCAAGGGCCAGAGTGGATTGTTGGCGATAGTATCAACTTTCTGGACACAGACGTTGAGCCCCAGCCTTCCAAAAACACATCAAATCTACTCGATCACCTGAGAAAGCTTCCACTCTCCAGTATAAATAGGCACAAACTCAGGGCTTAAACATGTTTTAGGATTTTAAGTTTCAAATTTTATTGTTGTCATATATAGGTAATAATGACAGATAACTACTGGCAATGAAATCTTATGCACAGAGCCCCCTCAATACTGCATATAAAGAAGCAAATATTGCACAGAAACAAACAAAATGAAGGTTTTGGAGTAACCTGTTTTTGTTTTGTATTTTTCAGTGTAACCTAATCAAAGACTCGACATATCAGATTGAGATGCTTTGACGGCCATTCATACTCAAAAACTCTCTAGTGTGGTTGAATTAAAATAATTTTGCAAATAATACCGGGCCAAAATGTGTCCACAGTGATGTGAAGGACTCATTGCTGGTTATTGCAAATGCTTGATTGCAGTTCTTGCAATCAAACATTTGCAATCAACATAACCAGCACAACCAATTACTAACTTTAGGGGGCAATTACTTTTTACACAGAGCCAAGTAGGTGTGGATATCTTTTTCAGATTAGGTCCATACATCTCAGATGCATTACCGACTGAAATTATGTGGCGAAAAACACACAATAAGTAAATGAAATCATCATTTAAAAACTGCATTTTGTATTTACTTGGGTTGACTTCACTTAATATTGAAAATGTGTTTGTGTTACAAATATGCAAAAAGTTAAGAAATCAAGAAGGACACTGTATCATGACATGGTCCCACAGAGTATGTTAGCTCACAACACAGCAAGGGGATTCACAGTTGATACTAAAGAAGAACAGAGAAACAAAAGCCAGGAAAACAGCAATCCTTGGAGGCCTTACAGAGAAACACCCAACGATGAAAAGGTAAGTGGACTAATTACAAATCAACATATGCTATGCCTGACTCAGGTAGAGATCAAATGATCAGTGATTACATACCAGTACAGGTGCTTTATAAGTAGGGCATGACCACACAAGCTGGTATCTTAAAGAAGTATCCACATGCTCTAACTAACAGGAGAATGAAACCTGTATCTACGGTATATGAAATATATGGCAAGATAGTTTTGATACGATAGAGAATAGAGAGTAAAAAACAACTTCCAAAAAATGTTATTAGTTTTAGGGTAAGATAAGAATGTAGTGGTAAATTTAATGTCCACTAAAGTAATCAAAATAAACTTTGGCCTCAATTTCAGATAAATCATGTAAATTTTCCATTGTTGCTCCACACAGTGTGCCAAGTAAACTACCAAGCAGTTGTAATAAAATGCTTTATCCACCATTTTCAAAATCTGCAAAAGAAGTGTGTGCTAATAGAATAATGCTATGTTTTATAATACCATATTTTTGGACTATAAGGTGCACTTAAAATCCTTTAATTATCTCAGAATTGTCAGTGCATCTTATGTGTGCCTTATGTATTAATTCTGGTTGTGCTCACTGACCTCAAACCTACGGAGCCCCGCAGGGGACATGGGAGAAAAAAAATTAAGACGGACCTTTGCGAGATCTCGCAAAAGTTTTGCGAGATCTCACAAAAGTTTTAGCCGCATTGTTCGAAGCCGACCGGGAGGTCGAGGTACGATGTGCCGGGAGAGCGGTGTTCCTCCTGGCTGTAGTAGGCCTCGACCTCCCGTTAGCTTCGAGATGGTGGGTGTCAGATCTCCGAAAACGTCTTGTAATGTCTTGTAAACCGAGCAGATATCTGACGTTTACACAACTACATTCACGCCTCAAAATATCTTAAAAGTGTATTTTGTGACCCAGAAAGAGTAATATTACAACTAAGTAGCTCCCGCCATTGTTGAAATTCAACTTTTGCGAGATCTTGCAGATGTTTTGCGAGATCTCGCAAAAGTCCGCCTTAATTTTTTTTTCTCCCATGACCCCTGCGGGGCTCCGTACAGACCCATTTTATGTGGTACACAACGCTGAAAAATCTGTCAAAAAATGTTTTAGTATGACTTTGGTAAGCTACAAAGCTGCACTGCTCGATCGATTGTCGGAGCATTGCGGCTACTGTAGTCAGGAGCCTAACAGAGTTAGAAGTTAGCAGGAAATTAGCTTGCTAGTTTCCACCTAAACATAATATACAATGTTCTGACTGAAGGATTTATGAAAAATTAAAAGATACAGCTCTGCTATTTAGCAACACAGCAGTTAGCGTAACATAAACACAGTGAAGCTGGAGGATCAATGTTAACTGTTTTCCACTCGATAAAAGTTAATGCAAGGGTTCCCTATGGTTAGGAACAAATGCAATCGCATGGCAGGATGCTGTAGACGGACCAAACTTCAGTCAAGAAATCAACTGAGATAATCCATCCATAATACGAGGTTAGTCATTAATACACTGTAACAACATGGGAAGAGAGCAACTGTTCAATTCAACATTAATGAATCAATGGTACGGAAGTGGAGGAAGCAAGAAGAGCGAATTGAGTAAAGTTTGAGTTATCTGAGTGTTTTGTTTCGCTTAATGCGCCTTAGAATACGGTGCGCCTTATGTATGAAAACAGACCTGTTCATCGACAGTGCGCCCAACAAGGTCGACCCTTTGCTGAGTAAATAGATTCACAATCTGTGTAGAACTTGGTCTGGCAAAGAAAAAGTTTCACCCACACACATTACAGTGTTGTGTAGGAATTATAAGTGATTCCTTTTACTTCATGTAGAGAGTCCAAAGTCCAAAGTGTTCCCAATGGTAATAGAAGCATTAGCAGCCTGAAACGAGAACCCTAAAACTCTAAGAACGGCTCTAGGAGATTCCAGAAACATCATCAAAGGTCTCTGCTCAGATTAGTACAATCCTAGCAATATCTATAACACTGCACAGTACACCATATTGCCAAAAGTATTCACTTGTCTGCCTTAATACACATTAACTTGAGTGGCATCCCATCCATAGGGTTTAATATGATGTTGACCCATCTTTTACAGCTATAACAGCTTCAACTCTTTTAGGAAGGCTTTACACAAGGTTTAGGAGTGTGTTTGTGGGAATTTTTGACCATACTCCCATAAGCAGATTTGTAAAGTCTGTCTCCATCCCAAAGGTGTTCTTCCCAATTGTTTCCAACTTGTTATAATACTACTATCAGCTAAGTGTGAAAATTTAAGCTACCATGCTGGAATTCACTGTGCTCCTGAGAGCAACCCAAACATTTTGCAAAAATGTTTGTAGAGACAGAATGCATATATATCCATCCTGAGTAAAAAATGGAATGCTATAGATAATTTCACACATCTGTCCATACTACATACTACAAAATAAGTAGGAAATCTAAAGCAGATTTTTCTTTAAGTCTTTTTTCCAGCTTAAATTATATATCATATCATGTATACAAAGCATATCATATCATATGTAGTTTTTTTCATCATATACCTTATTGTGTGAAATATAAATAAATAAGAATGGAATGATTTGCAAATCTCATAAACCCATTTGCAAATGAACACCGAATGTGTTTAGTCCAAATGTTTAAAGTGAGAAAATGCTTCATTTTTAAGAAAAATATTAGCCCATTTTGAATTTCATGAACTGGGCTGCCTCTGGTCCAGACTTTTCAACAATTGGGTAATTGTAAATTAATGATATCGTGAGAGCATCTGCTAATGAGGCAGATGACCGCAGTCTGGTTAAATTGTATCATGTTAGGAAAGTTGCTTTGTGTCTATGTGTCTTACATTGGAAGGGTGACTCTGTCATTTATGTCAGTAAATAGAAAAATAATTTTACAAAAGCAATTCCAGGAATCTCAAGATTTTTGCTTTGAAAGGAAGTTGGGTGGTTGGCATGATGACCTGCAATTACCGTAACATGGACAGAAAAAAAAAACATCACAATAATCTTGTCCAAAAATGCAAAAACAATCAGATTTGGCTATAAATTGTGGTGATGACTTTTATTCAATTAAGACATATGATCAAGGGGAAATATTATTAAGTTAGTTATGTTCTTATGTGCAGAGGGGTAGCTCATGCAAGTTTATCTACTGAAACATAATCCAAGGGTAAGTTTGTTCACTTATTTACTATATTCTACTTCAGCATTTTTATTCAGTTTTTCCTGCCCCTTTTCTTGTCAGGGTGGATGTAAAAAACAGACGATGATATTGATAATGTCATTATTTTTGCAGCTATGCAATTATGGATGACATAATGATGATAATGATGATGCCGTAAAAGTAACAACTCTAAAAAGAACTGTATTTTACTGTCAAGGGGATGCTCTGTACCTTTTTAATGCCTTTTCAAGTGTTTTTGACTTTGCTTAAATTTAATTTATGTTATAATTTAATTTTTCTTTAACAAACATAGAATCACTTTTAACTGGACCTTAAGAGACTATACAAACTAAGTAATTTAATGTGTGGTATCAAAAGGTATCAAATTTAACATCTTATATTCAATTTCTATAAGACAACTTTGAAATGTTATTCCTTTCTACCTCTGCCAAGAAGATAATACTTTTGTTAACGTGTCATTCTGTGTATAAACTAGGTAATTAGAATTCATTCTAAACATTTCAGTTTAGAATGAATTCTAATTCAACTTTGTGGGGTAGTTTTAACAATTCATTAAAATTTGCCTTACATCCATCAAGGTCTTCAAGGTCAAAGGGGTGGCCAGAGCTCAGGAGGTCATCTACTAATTGGAAAGTTGGTGGTTCAGTGCCTGGCTGCTCCAGTCTGCACGCCAAATATCATTGGGCAAGACACAAGGTTCTCTGATGCATCCATCACATCCATGTGCAGTATTTTAGAAGATTTCCTTAATGATTCACTGGTTGAAAACTGACTAAAGCCCTAAAACTTCGAAACTGTAACCCTTATAAGTGTGTATTGTCAAAGTACAGAAATTACTGCATATAGATTTAAAATGCCAGGCCACATTTGACCTCTGACAAGCCCAATACACTGGTCTGATGGTCAAAGTAATAATAATGCTATATGGAGCTATCTAAAACTTTCTTACTGCCATTATTTGTACTGGCAACATATTAAACTAGAGAATGATTTATGGGGATTTTAAATATTACATTACTTTGGACATCTGACTTCTTTGAAATCAAATAAGATCTGTCAAGGCAGTCAGAAAAATATACTGTATTATAATAAGCTATATAAGCTGAAGTTATTAATGTGTAGTTATGTAACTGGTTATTATTACAAATGAATACCTATTATCCCTTACCTACTCTCATATGTATGCATAATCAACGTAGATATTTGCATTGCAACCTTGATCTGATTTTTATAGCACTAAAAGCTTCTTAGCACTTTTTTAAAGAACAAAGAAAACAAAATGCATATATGCAAAATACAATACTATTTCCTTATGAATAAAAGCTGCCCCAAAACTGAGCTGTCAGAGTGCTCCTTGTTTCTATTTATGTCATGGTCCTGAGTCTGACGAGTCAGTGTATTGGGTTTCCTTGTATTTTTCTATGTGCTTGTTTATTCTGTTTTATCCTTTGTTAAGGTTTGCCATTTGTTAGGGTTTTGTTCTGTGCCTTCTCCCACTTCTCTGTGTTCCCTCTGTCTGTCTATGGTGCCACACAGTCTGCTTGTGAATCTGTCTGTTTAGCTCAG
>NC_140566.1:6356449-6561449 GCF_057381845.1 Rhamphochromis longiceps
GTGCGCATTCGCTGTCAAAATAAAAAACGCGCACAAGGGTTAGGGTTAAATTTAAAAACTGTACTTTTGAGTTAAAATATATATTTATAATTTTAATAAATGACAAATTAAAAAGGCATGAACATTTTTTTGTATCGAAAAACTATCGAACCGTGACACCAAAGTATCGAACCGAACCGTGAATTTTGTGTATCGTTGCACCCCTAATATATATATATATATATATATATATATATATATATATATATATATATATATATACACACACACACACATATATACATATATATATATATATATATGCATGCTACATATCTGCATATCAAATAGCTCTAAACTGCCCCATTGCACTGTGTGTATACAATCCAATGCACCTCAATGTGTTCTGAATTCCATTAGGAGACTATCACAACTCCACACATCATTATAACCTAAGCATCTTAACACCTGGTATTCTCCATTAACCTTACCTAATATAGCGGATGAGAAACACACTCCCCTCTCATTCCTTGAGCAAGGCATTTGGCATCTCATTGCTCCAGTGGAGCGATGAATGAGAAAATGAGATTTAAGAGAGGCACTGAAGGCCTGTTTTGACTCTATATGTTTTTTTTCCCCACTTCAGCTCTGCTATGCTGGTGCTTTAGATAGAAGTCATAGATAGTATACTAGCAAAACAAGAAGAAAACAAAAAAAATGGATGTGTGCAAGAGGTTCTAAAAATATCTTAGCTTGAAGTCACATTCAAGAAAGAATGGCTTAAAATTGCAATAGTCATGAACAAAAAAACTAATTTGCAGCAGGCATAAGTTATGGTGTCTGTATAAGTTCAGGAAATAAATTTTTTTTATGATTACCAGAGACTCATTGCTTGTAGCACATTCGGAAAAAACAATAATTTACTAGAATTTCACATAGGACTCATTGTTGAATTTAGTATCATATCAGCAGCTGTAGCTGTCTTTATCTTGGCGTCATTACCTTGGACGAGGATGTGAACTGAGGTGGTTCTTGGTCGACTGCTTGTCTGGATTGCACACACATACTGTCCTTCATCTGTCATGTCCACATTTTCAATCTTGATGGTGAACTCCTCTTGATTAAGAGTCACCAAACTCACTCTGGGATCAATCGACCACTTGTCTTCTCCAGCATACAGTATACTTGACCGATTAAGCCATGCTGTGTGTGTGACAACATCCCCGAGTGCACACCTGTGAAGGAACAAAAACAACACTGAAAGTAGGGTTATTTTTAAGATTCAGTGATTTCCATGAGGGAGTACTCATGGAAATCACAAAAACATACTTTATATGATCAACCCCTCCCCACTACGTATAGACTTATTTTTTTAAATGACAAATTTGTATTTATTAATTTATTTTTTCCCTGTTTCTTTGAACTAAAAACATGTACTCTATTGCATGCTACATTTATGATTCAAAAATGTGCTGATGCTTATAAAAGCTGAACTTCTGGTATGACACAGTGTAGAGAGAGGGGATTGTGCAGCTGAATTTAATACGATTACTTTTAGATTATACACTAATAATAGTAAGCAAGTTCAATAGAAACGATATGTGTTGCTTTTTTATTTATTTATTAAGAATCACTGTATTACTTTTAAAAAGTAGTAGAGAGGTCCCCCATACAGAGAGACAGGCAACCAGTCATAACATAGAAACAGAAAAAAACTAGAAACACAATTTCTAATGTGCATTTTATCATGTAATTGTGAAGTAATATTCTGATGCGACACGCTGAAATTGGAATAGCAATTATGTTCTCAGAAATTATGTAAGCTTAGAACAAGACTTATTTTCAATATGCAAATGCACTTACTGTGCAGCGTCAGGTTTCTTTTGTTGATCTACCCACACACTTTGTGATATTCAAAACTGATTGAAATAATGGGCTGAAACTGGATCGTTGTGGTCGGTTGCAATTACAACCGAATGCTTTCCGCAGTCAAAGAATACTGCTTTGATACAGGAGCTGATGACTGATGTTTGATTGTTTCCACGGAATGACACATCTGCTGTATTTTCATAATAGGTGTTTCAATCCTGCTGAGAATGTACAAAGGCCAAAGCCATATGAAGTAAGTGACTTAATGGTTAAAAAAAGAAAATGTGCAAACTGCTTTGGGCTGCCAATTGTCCATCATGTGAGTTGGGAGTTTTAACTTTCAGTAGCCTCAGTTCTGCACTCTAGAGCTGGAAATTCAACATTTTAAGTGTTTTGAATGGTGGCAGTGTAACAGGAGCTCACTGCTTTGCAACTGAACGAATCAGCTCCATTTACGCTGTCACAGTTTTTGTTGCACCATCAGTCACTTCCACTTCAGTGGCAGCAGTAGGGTCAATGGCATCCTTGGGGCATTTATGGCACTATAGAGGAAAAGAGCAATAGAAAAGCATGGGGTGCATGTTCTCCAGTGTTGGCGCATATATGGCACAGTGTATAATCAAATAAAATGCACATTTTTTATGCAATGTACACAGAAAACATACAATAAAAACCCTTGTAGCATTGATTTAATATGATGCACTAATTTTAAAGTATGGGTTTAATCAATAATGGCCACAGAAAGTAAACTTCCTCAACCAGATTCTAGTGCAGACATATGACTAAACTTTTCTAAAGAATCCTCAAAAACAGCATGATAGACACGCTTCCACTGTAGCTTCCCCTCAAGCAATTAAAGTAATTTACTGCCAAGAATTTTATGAATACATGCGTGAGTGGGTAGTATTATCTACTTAGAGGGCTCAAACTATAAAAGTACTAAATTAATATGAGTACATTTACATGCATTAGGCCAAAGGGGGAAAAAAAAGGTTTTGTTTAACACAGTTTTCAACACATGTATTTTTTTTTTTGCTTTTAACCTATCTTAATCCCAGCGTATAATGGAGATCAAGAGGCTCTCCCATAGGGAGAAACAGACAGTCAGTCACACTCACATCTGTTAGGGTACGTGGTCTGTTGACCCAGTGTTTTGAATTAATGGTTTTTTGAATCTTTATTTGTCTTTATGTTCTCTCTGTATCTTATGTTTCCTAGTTCAGATTTCTTACGATCTTGAGTTTATCCATATTTCTAGTTTCCCATTGTTACCCATTTTTCCTGTTGTGCCTGCCACACAATGTTTCCTGACAACGTCAACCAGCAACCTGCATTTCTAATAATGCCGCTTCAAACTGGCTACAAAAATCAATCCGTACAGATTTCTATTTTAAAATATCCATATTTACAGCAACTATTGTTTACAGTCTTGTACAAAAGACAGTTTGTATGAGGCTGATTCTTTAAAATTTTGTCACTTGGACAAATAAATATTACTTCAATATAACATACAAAATTCTGTGCCTGTATTTGTTTCATTGTCTGCCAACTACTACTATAAGACCACAAGTCAAGCAGCCACAAAGGGCAGACAGCTTAAGCTTTGGAAGGTTATCTGTATCACATATTATCATATCATCATGTCACCCAGCCAGTAGCAGGAATAGGCTGAACAATAGCATACATTGATGTACTAGTATTATAAATTAATGACATTGTTTATCTTCTTTTCACTTTTTGCCCCTGCATCTCTAACCTAATTTGTCTTGAAAAGGTTTTAACGAAAGTACAGAACTGCTGGCTAAACAAGTCATTAATGATCTGCTAACACTATTTCAATGTAAAAAAAAAAAAAGAAAAAAAAAAGAAAGAAAAATTAATCATATTCACAATTGAAAATTGTCTGTTTCCTAATTTAACCTGAAGGCAGGTTCTGACACTGATTCTGGCACACAAAAAACACACAAGGACTTTGATTTGAGTTTTTTTCAGCGGTTTACAGCATTTAGCAAAAATCCTCACCATCTGAATTTTAAACAACTTAGTATTCTTTCTCTTTGCTTAGCAGTCAACAAGCTCTGTTTACACTGCCTCCCAAATTCAAACCCATGAGAAACTGTGCACTCATATTTTACCAGTGGGAGTGCTGCAGCTTTGAGTGCAATGAAAGGAACAAAGGACAAAGTAGAAAGGAAATCAGAAATATGAGTCTTATTAAAAGACATTAATTGTGATTGTATACAGGAGTTCAACTCAAAAGTGGAAAGTGATTGCTTTCTAACTTTTAGTCCTCTTTTATTTTCTAAAAACATCAGAGTTTCCACCTAGTGGAAAGAAAAGAGTGAGATACTGAGGAGGATTTTTCCAATTTCCTACTCAAAGAGGAGTAGGAAAATGCCTAATCACATTTAATTCTGTTGTTGTTAAATGTGATTAGGCATTAAATGTGATTAGGCTGGGTTTTAAGGGGTATTTATTATTTTCTTCTTTTTTTGGGTTGTATGGAAGCCCCAAACGCAATTTCATTGTTCTTGACAATGACAATAAATAAATACTACTACTACACATTTAATTCAATATTATAGCCATGAAAAAGTTTGCATGGTTTTAATGCAAACTACTCCACATGAGATATTTAGTCTTCATGCACAATAACGTATTTTAGAATGTGAGTATGCGAGTCAACATATACACAGAAGCTAAAGTCTTAATTTATGAACTCAATATATACAAACTGTTCCAACTTCTGCAATCTGGTAGAAGGTTCCGCATCTTCCGGGCAAGGACAGAGAGACTCAAGAGGAGCTTCTATCCCCAAGCCATCCGTGCCCTAAACACACACACCCGCCCTCTCAGATCATCTATAATTGACTGAGACAGGACGCTTCCAGACACTAAACCAAGGCACAATGTACATTTCAATTCCTTTAATTTTAAATATGTTTATATTGTCTATCCTGTAAAATAGTCAGATGTCTATTCATATTAATGCACAGAATTCACCTGCTTGCTGCTACTACTGCACACTCACCCAATGTACATATATATATATATATATATATATATATATATATATATATATATATATATATATATATATATATAGATATATGTGTGTGTGTGTGTGTGTGTGTGTGTGTGTGTAATGGGGATGTGGCGTACAACACTAGAGGCGTACAACACTAGAGGCCAACTCCAAGCCCATAGCACAAGTCACCATCAAGTGCGGGATCTACCAAGGAGATGCTCTGTCCCCACTGCTGTTCTGCATAGGCATGAACCCCCTCAGTGAGATCATTAACAAGACTGGCTACGGATACTGGCTACGGAACGGAACCGTTGTCAGCCACCTCCTGTACATGGATGACATCAAGCTGTATGCCAAGAGTGAACGAGACATCGATTCACTGATCCACACTACCAGGCTATACAGCAATGACATTGGAATGTCGTTCGGACTGGAGAAGTGTAGTTGAATGGTAACAAAGAGAGGGAAGGTAGTCAGAACTGAGAGGATTGAACTACCAGAAGGCAACATTGCAGACATAGAGGACAGTTAGAGACATAGAGAAGCCAAAAGGAAAAACGGTGCATGAGGTTAGTGAAATATTAATTTTAGAACAATACTTGAGAATGCTGTCTCCTGAGTTACAGACATGGATTAAAGAACGCAATCCAAACTCTGCAGCGGCGGCTGCAGAGCTGGCTGATGTGTTTGTGGCGGCACGGAAAAAAGGACAGCCATGGAGCCACAGCATGGAAAATGAGAGATGGTTCAAAATCTGTCCCTCACTACCAGAAAGCAGGGGTGAGTAAACCTCCAAAGAGCCAGTCTGTCAATATGCCGTCAAGACCTCCACCCAAGACTGTGATTTGTTATTTGTGTGGGATGGAGGGCCACACAAAAGAATTCTACAAAAATAACTCAGATGTGTTTTGTGCCCCGACAAAGTGTGGAGCCTAAAGTGGAGTTTGAGAATGGTTTCAAAATGACCTTAGTTGAGGTTGATGGGAAACCATTAAAGGCCCTTGTTGACTCAGGAAGTACTCAGACTCTTGTGCACCGAGACTTTGTTCCCGCAAATAAAGTTAATGTGGAGACAATCCCTGTTCACTGCATTCATGGAGATGAGAGATCATATCCAACAGCAGATCTGTACATCAAGGTACAAGGACAAACGTATATTCTAAATATTGGTGTTGCAGAGAATCTGCCATTTCCAGTAGTGCTGGGTCGAGATCTGCCTGTGTTGTTTGACTTGCTGAATCCTAGTCATACATGCAATGTTGCAGTAACAAGAGCTCAAGCTAAGAAGAAAGAGGAGTCCCTACACCCACTCTGTGCCTTGCCCTTCTATGATGCGGACATAGAGACTGCACCCGGGAAGTCTCGTAAGTCATGTGGACAGAGAAGGCAAGAGAAGTTTCTACATACTGCTGTTCGAGCAGCTCCTAGCACAGAGCCTGAGTTACCTTTGGGTTTTAAAATCCCTGTTAATATTATTGAAATGCAACATGACGATCCATCTCTAACATCTCTGTTCCAGAAAGCTGCAGAGAGGAACCAAGGAACTAAGCAAGATTTGAACAGCAGGGGGGAGTTTCTGCTGAAAGATGGCATTTTGTATCATCAGAAGGGTTCAGCATTGCAGTTGGTGGTTCCTAGAGCAGTCCAGAAGGTGGTGCTCTTCTTGGGACACTCCATTCCATGGGCTGGCCACTTGGGAAAGCATAAAACCATGGCCCGCATTAGAAAATATTTTCATTGGCCTGGAGTGCGCTCGGATGTTACACTGTTCTGTAAAAGCTGCCCTCAGTGCCAGAAGTCTTCTCTTAAAATCCCCTCCAGAGCTCCTCTCCAGTCTCTACCAATTATCAGCACTCCATTTGAACGGCTAGGAATGGACATTGTTGGTCCTCTAGAAAGAAGCAAGGCAGGCAACCGTTACATGCTGGTTGTGACAGATTACGCTACAAAGTATCCAGAGGTCTTTCCTTTGAGATCAATAAAAGCCAAAGCAGTCGCCCTCTGTCTCATACAGTTCTTCTCAAGGGTTGGTTTTCCTCGTGAGATTCTTACTGACCGTGGCACTAACTTTATGTCCACTTTGTTGAAGCAGGTGTACCAGCTCCTTGGGATTAAGAGCCTGAGGACAACGCCATACCACCCTCAGACAGATGGCCTAACAGAGCGCTTCAATCAGACTCTGAAACAAATGTTACACAAATTTGTCAATGAAACTGGTACAGACTGGGATCAGTGGCTGCCCTACCTCCTCTTTGCATATAGAGAAGTACCCCAGGCTTCTACAGGTTTTTCACCTTTCGAACTATTGTATCGCCATGAGGTACGAGGCCCCTTGTCTCTTCTAAGGGAGACTTGGGAGGGTGACCAAGAAAGATCACAGGCTGTCAATGTTGTCTCTTATGTTGTCCAGATGCGGGAACGGTTGGAGAAGATGACGGAGCTGGCCCAAGCCCACAAAGCGGAAGCACAGCAGCACCAGAAGGCCTGGTACGACCAGTCAGCTCGGCAAAGATCCTTCAGTCCTGGTGAGAAGGTGCTGGTGCTTCTTCCAAGTGATGACAGTAAGCTGTTAGCAAAGTGGCAAGGGCCATATGAGATCCAAAAGAAACTTGGACAAACAACCTATAAGGTCGCTATTCCAGATCAGCCCCGCTCCAGCAGAGTACTGCACATTAACCTGCTTAAGGAATGGGTGGAGAGACCAAAAGCAGATGTCTTTCTGATCCAGGAGGTTTCAGAGGAGGAGAAAGTGGATGATCAGTATCTGCCAAAACCCACTCCTCAGGACCTGGATCTCAACCATCTTCCTGAGGAAAGACGGGCTCAGGTGAGAAACCTGTGTAAATTGGATGTGTTCAGTGAAAATCCTGGTAGAACGGACATTGTGGAACATGACATTGTGTTGAAAGATGGAGCTTCTGTGAGGAGAATGAGTTACAGGATATTGATCCCGTTGAAAGAGGAGATCGACCTGATGTTGTCACTAGGAATCATTGAAGCCTCGAAGAGCGAGTGGTGCCACCCGGTGGTCCTGGTGCCAAAGAAGGATGGCAGTATCCGTTTCTGCATAGACTTCAGGTACCTGAATGCAATATCACAATTTGATTCATATCCAACTCCCCGCATTGATGACATGGTTGAGTGCCTTGGGAAGGCCAGATACCTGACAACAATAGACCTCTGCAAGGGTTATTGGCAGGTACCACTGACTAAGCGCTCAAAAGAGCTGACTGCTTTCCGGACCCCGTGGAGCTTGTTCCAGTTTAAAGTCATGCCCTTTGGACTGCATGGTGCCCCGGCAACATTCCAGAGACTGATGGACCAGATACTGTCTGACATGTCTGATTTTGCTGCAGCCTACCTTGATGACATAGTGATTTTCAGTTCTACCTGGGAAGAACACCTGAAACACCTGGAGAAGGTATTGGGGCGTCTTCAGTCTGCAGGGTTGACTGTTAATCCAGCTAAGTGTGCCATTGCCAAGGCTGAAACTGAGTACCTTGGGTTTGTGATTGGAAATGGAGTAATAAAACCTCAAGTCAATAAGGTAACCGCCATAGAATCCTGTCCCTTGCCAGAGACCAGAAAGCAGCTGAGATCATTTTTAGGTATGGCAGGATTCTATCATCGGTTTATCCCTCATTTCTCCGCCAGGGCAGCTCTTCTGACGGATCTGACTGGTGCCCGAAGTCCCAATAAGATCACCTGGACAGAGGAGGCTAAGATGGCTTTTCAGGACCTACGACAATCTCTGAGTAAGAGCCCAGTCTTGCACAGCCCTGATTTTGAGAGAAAGTTCATTCTTCAGACTGATGCCTCAGAGAGAGGATTGGGAGCTGTTCTGTTACAGGGACCGCCTGGAGAGCATCATCCAGTGGCCTTCATCAGCCGCAAGCTGTTTCCGAGGGAAGTGCGATACTCAGGCATCGAGAAGGAGGGACTTGCCATCAAATGGGCCCTGGACTCCTTTAGGTATTATCTTCTCGGACGGGAGTTCATATTGGAAACAGACCACAAGGCTTTTCAATGGATAGAGAGAATGAAGGACACAAATGGAAGGATCACACGATGGTATCTTGCAATCCAGCCATTCCGGTTCACTATCAACCACATCCCCGGCAAAGATAACTGTACTGCAGACTGTCTCTCTCGCTGTCCCAGGGAGAGATCTGAAGAGGGGGAGTGTGTGATGGCTGCACTTACAGCCACACAGTGGTAATATCACCATGTTAGTGTAGAGGCTTATAAGTAACCTTGCATTCACATTTCTTTCTTTAAATATAGATATTTATTGATAGGACAATAAATAACTGGTTTTGGTTTAGAGTTAATTCACATATCCACATAACACTGCATTCTAAAATAAGTGCGCACATTTTAGTTTACACTGTTATGTATGATTAATTTTTTGTTTTCTGAGTTACCGTAGTTGCAGCTCTTCCATTCCCTTGATTAAGGAGCCAAGAGGTGGAAAAGGGGCGGAGTGAGCTTTAAAGGAAGACTACAAATTGGTTCATGCCATAACTCAGGACCATGGGGGGGATTGGAGTTCATTATGTTTGGTTTAGTTAGGTTTTGTGTGTTTTACCCCTTCTCCTGTTTTTGCGGGCTGATCAGCCACTATTTAAGTTTCCCCTTTGTCTCATTAAGTTAGGTCAGTTTGTTTGAGTTATCAGTTGTGTTGTCAACTTTGAGTAGAGTTTTGTTAGTTTGACCTCTTTTATGGGCCCAAGATTTTGATTCTTTTTGCATGAGTTAACCAATTATGTTTTTTGGGTTAAATAAAAAATCATTTTTGGACTTTAACCTGTGCCTAAGTTTCCTTCACTGCTCGGTCCATCACACAGCTTGATGTCATCCATGTACAAGAGGTAGCTGACAACTGTTCCATTTCGTAGTCAGTATCCATAGCCAGTCTTGTCAATGATCTCACTGAGGGGATTCAGGCCTATGCAGAACAGCAGTGGGGACAGAGCATCTCCTTGGTAGATCCCGCACTTGATGGTGACTTGTGCTATGGGCTTGAGGTTGGCCTCTAGTGTTGTGCGCCACATCCCCATTGAGTTCCTGATGAAGGCTCTCAGGGTCTTGTTGATCTTATATAGTTCTAGGCATTCCTGGATCCAGGTGTGGGGCACTCAGTCATAGGCCTTCTTGTAATCAATCCAGGCAGTGCACAGGTTAGTCAGTCTGGTCTTGCAGTCTCGGCCGATTGTTCGGTTTACCAGTAGCTGGTGTTTTGCACCTCGGGTATTCTTGCCTATATCTTTCTGTGCCCCACTCATGTATTGACCCATGTGCCCCTCTTCATCTTAGCTGCTATGATGCCTGACAGGAGCTTCCATGTGGTGCTGAGGCAGGTTATTGGTCGGTAGTTAGAGGGGACCGGTCCCTTCTGGGGGTCCTTGAGGATCAGGACTGTCCGGCCTTCGGTTAACAATTCTGGGTGTCGCTCATCAACTAGCAGCTGGTTCATTTGTGCTGCCAGACGCTCGTGGAGTGAACTCCAGCTTATTAATCTAAAGACCCAGACAGAATTTTAATTCATATAAAAGCCTGACACCTACTATTGTCCACACTAGCTGGAAACTCAAAAACAAGTTTTATTTGTTGTTATGTATCATCGACCTGGGCCTTATTTAGAGTTTTTACATGATTTGCTGCTTAGCTCAGATAAAATTATTATTGTGGGTGATTCTAACATTCATTTAGATATTAAAAATAACTGTGACATTTAATCTGTCATTAAGCTCAATTGGCATTCTTCCAAAATGCAAAAGAACCCATCCACCACTTTAATCACACTCTAGATCTTGTTCTGAAGTATGGTTTTAAAAACTGAACTGTATTTATGAAATCCCAGTTTTTTTCTAATCTTTCCTAATAACATTTAAATTTACTCAGGTTGGATGGGCATGGTTCGACTCAGTTTTTAGAGTTTTCCATTAGGTGCTAGTACCGGGCACCAGGTAATGTTTTAGTACCTGCTAAAGCAGATCTAGCATCTGAGATCTGAAAATGTTACTTAATCAGACTGGGTGCCACCAATTGGGTAGTCATAGGTGTCACTTGATGAGTCATGAGAGCGTCTCCTTCGCGAAAATCAAAATCGCCATTTTTGAAACCTGGCACCAAGGGAAATAGCTACAGACAAACCGTTTTTGCCAGAAAAAAAAAAAAACGCCTTATACTGAGCAGGAAGTATACCTTTGCCTCAACGTATTCCATGGTTATGGCATTCGCATCACAGACACATAATGTCATGGGACTTATGGCCATTTTGCTACAGTATAATGACCCCTCACACATTAGATCGTCTCGATTTAATTTTTATATAGACCTGTTAATGAAGCTATAGAGAAATACCGTCACATCTCTTGTAGAGCTGGGCGATAGAACGATAACGATATGTATTGCGATATAACTTTTTCTCGATAGAAAAATTTAACTATCGCGATAGACCTCGCCGCCCTTGTCCTCTTTTAAAAAAACAAACAAAAAAAACAACAAAAAAAACCAGCCAATCCAAATTAAGTAGCGCAGAGCCGAACCAATCACATCCACAGCGTCACGTCACGTGACTTGTTACGTACAGCACAAGTGCCAAGCCGCACATGTGTATTTGTTTGGGAAGCAGCCAGCCACCGTACCGCCCGGGTAATGGAGGAAATGAGTGTGCCGACTAGAAAAATCAACCGAGCGTGACCGAATGTTACCGAAGAGAAAACAGATGATGGTTCCAATGCCGGAGAGATTGTCGAACGGAAGAGCCAAAGAAGTTCCGTAGTGTGAAGGTATTTCGGCTATTTCAAGTCTGACAAAAAACAGAGTAGCGTGCACTGTAAATTGTGCCGAAAGCAAGTCTGGAAATACAATAAACTGGTGCATGCGCTACGTCCACACGTACCCGGGCATTCTTGAAAACGCAGATCTTTCTATGCGTTTGCACCTTGCGTCCACACGTAAACGGCGTTTTTGGTCACTGAAAACAAAGATTTTTAAAAACTCCGTTTTTGCATTTACGTGTGGACTAGAAAAACGGAGAAAACGCAGCATCAAAGGTGTGCGCATTTTTTGACGTCACACTGTGCGCCACGTTATTGTTTCGGTGAAATGAATTTATACAATACTGTTACTGTTAATTCTACTCTGCAGTGTTTAAATGCTTACATATACACACAGTTACTGTCCCTCCACACATACGACTCGGTTCTGCTTCTATGCCCCAGCTTTGTTTACTTTTTCCCACCGAGGCTTCTAGACTTCTGATTGGCCAACATTTCTGCACGGTTAGGAATCTAGCTCCACCTGCTGCTTTGGCATGTTCATAGCAGCGTTTTCCTTCATTTCTCCCTTTATGTGTGGACGGGATTATTTTTTAAAACGAAAACGGAAAATCTCAGTTTTCAAAAACACCCGTGTACGTGTGGATGTAGCCTCAGTCTCTGACTGGAAGCGCTAATTCGTCATTCGGCTTTTGTCAGACTAAAGTAACTGTTAAAACTGTTTGAAAAGCTAAGCTATACAACAAGGAGAGATTGAGAATTTCCTTTTAGTTCTCAGTTTATTTGATATTGACAAAAGTTAGTCAGTTTTGTCTGTTCTTCTGTAAAACAAACTAAGATTTATTTTTAGAATTAGTATTTTGTTTCTAAGTGGAATTGACAATTTAGTAGCCTGTTTCGTTTGTTCTATTTTGAAACTTAAACGCTTTAGCGGCTGCCTTTTGTGTAGTTTGCAATATTTGCCTTTATTTATCTGAAAAAGTCTCATGTTCCTTAAGTACATCTACCCTGTTGAACTTATTATGGGAAATAAATATTTAAATAAAAACAAGCTGCTGATTATTTCACATTTTACTTGTGAGCAACGGCACATTTAAATCTTACAAATATAGTTATTTGGCTTATATCGTGATAGATATCGTTATCGCCTGAAATGAAAAAAACATATCGTGATATGAAAAAATCTTATATCGCCCAGCTCTAATCTCTTGTGATAATAATAATGTGTATGTGTTAGTCCCCATAGGGAAATAGTTCCTCTGCATTTAACCCATTCACCCAGTGGGCAGCCACCAATGCAGCGCCCGGGGAGCAGTGTGTAGGGACGGTACCTTGCTCAGGGGTACCTCAGGGTAGCCGTTCAGTGGAGTTGAACCCCCGACCTTCCGATCATGGGGCCACCACTCTACCTACTGAGCTATCCCTGCCCCGTCACGGTGGCCCCGGTGATGTACCTCACAAAGCTGTTTGGTCTTGTCAGCCATGTTTCTGAAAATAATCATTGGCAACTGGAGAAAAAAGAAAGCCACATGATAGTAGTTGATATGCTGATGTGCAAATGTGGCACACAGTGTATAGATTAAAAAGATAAAGATTAAAAAAACTGAAATTGTAATTAATAGACATTCAAAATATGCCAATATTGAACCATTTTTTTTTAGTTAGTATTAGTATTGGAGAGACTATTCAAATCAGTTCAATTCAGCTTTATTTATCAAGCACTATATCACAGGAACAGTTGCCTCATGGTGTCACCCCGTGTCCTAATGGGGTGACAGTGATCTGTGAATCAGGGGCTGCAAAAGTGACATAACAGTAAATGGTAATGGGCTGGTTCTTATATAGTGCTTTTCTATTGTACTGTAGCATTCAAAATGCTTTATAAGATTGGTTGGTAATGAGCCAGTGTCTGCCAAAATATCACCAATCATCTGTTTTCCATTTGTCATTCAATTTTTCTATGTATGACGTTCTTTGCTCTGCATTGTTCAGCTTTCTTAAAATTAGGGTATTCTTTTTTTCCCTTTCTGCCTGAGAGGGGAATGTTCTCTGCAGACAACAGAATAATAAACAGAATAACATTGTAGTAGGTTTGTAAGAGAAACTCAGGAGAACTTTCTTTAAGCATGGCATCCCAGTGCACTTCAGAATAACATTTCCGTCCTTTATATAGCAGGTTTGTAAGACAAACTCTGGAGAATTTACTATATTGTGTCATATATGTATTTGTCATTTGCTTTGGATTGATGCCCGTAGGCATTTAAACTTCACGAACATGCCTCCCTGCATCATTACTGCTACACCTGTCTCCCTCCTCTTAACACACATGCATAATCGGCGTTTTGGTTCTTCTGACTATCATCAGTCTTCTCTCCAGAGCATACCTCCATGTTTCCAGGCTCTATTCCAATCGTCCCTACTCCTACAGATCACAGTGTTGTTTGCAACAGGCAAAAGAGACTCCTATCTTTCATAGATTTCCCGTAGCTTCATGGCATGCCTCAGCAACTTTATGCCTCTATAGTTACCAACCGCTCTACACATCCCCTTTGTTATTGAAAATAAGCACAAGTAAACTTCTTTGCCATTCCTCAGGCATCCCCTCACTCTCCAGGATTTTGTTGAAAAATATAGTTTAAAAAGTCCACTGTCCTACCTTATAAAAATCTCCACAAGGACCTGATCTACTGTGGTGGCATGGGTTGGCATGTGCCACCCTAGTGCCCCCTAGTTTTGCATATGACAGTGTTATTTATTAAAATGAGTTAGCATTAAACCTTTAAGCCTAGCTATAACTAACATTGAATATAAATTCTAAAACAGCATATATTACTTAATTAAAGAAAATTGGGAGGAAGCAGGACCTGCAGGATCAGCAAGGTGCTGATCATAATATCCCTGCTACTGGCTCTCTTTTTCTCTCTCTCTCCCTCTCTCTCTTGTTTTGCCAGGTGGACCTCATGGTGGGTTCATGCCCTCAGCCCACGCCTTCCTGGACTGGGAACACCTGGGCCTCATCAGACCAGCTGATATTTAAGAGGGAGGAGGTCAGCTGTTCGACGCTGATTGTTGTGAAGACTCTAGTAAATACACGTCAATCCGAAGTTTCCCGTGCCTCCATTTCCGACGTTAACGTGTGTTTCTGTGTCTCTAGATTCCCCGTACCCGTCCCTGTGTTTTCCTGTGTGGAGTGTGGAAGGAGCGACTGGTTGTTAGTGGAGAGAGAGGTTGGAGTGAACGTGTGTGTGATCCCCCTGTTTCCCTGGAGCTTTGTAAATAACATGGGAGACCATGCAAGAGAGAATTGCAATAGTCAATATGGACGGTAATAAAACTACGAACAAGACTGGACGTAGCCTGGGTGGAATGAGAAGGACGTAAACTGTTAATGTTACGTAGATGAAAATAGGCAGAACGGATGAGATTATTGATGTGAGATTTAAAGGATAGTGAACTGTCTAGGATGACACCAAGGCTCTTAACCTGAGCTGAAGGGAAAACTGTGGAGTTATCACTACTGAGTAAGAAATGATTTGCCTTCAAAAGGTTGGATTTAGTGCCAGTAAGGAGGATTTCAGTTTTATCCTCATTGAGCTTAAGAAAATTAGAGCTGAACCAGGATTTTGGAAGAAGGTGATAGGGAGGAATGAGGCCTGCAGGAGAGATGTGTTTTCACCCAGTTATATATGTTTTGCTGTGTCATCAGCAAAACAGTGAAAGTGAAGATCAAATTTGCAGAAAATGGTACCAAGAGGGAGGATGTTTGTCAAGCTCTTTAAGTTTGTGCAGCTTCCCCGGTTGAAAAGGATTGATGCATATACCACAGGTGTTTAACTGGATTTCACTCAATGACCAGGCAGTTCTTTTGTTTTCCTTTTTCTTTAATCTTCTTTTTGGTCATAGTCAGCCATAGGTGAAAAACCTTTAAATACAAACCAAAAACCAAAATACAAATTGTTTGTTATCACACATCTGCAAATACTGTGAACAATCCCAAACATTTTTAACACATCAATGCAGTGCATAAAGCTTTGTAGTACAATATTTACTTGAGTATTCTTAAATGCTCAAAATTATGTAATTCAATAACAATTGTACATCTTGAAAGATACTGCTTTCTATTAAAGTGCTAAATTAAATGATCAATCTGCATTAGAACTTAAGCAGTAACAATAGTATTTATAACCAGCTTCTCTTAACCATATGCAAGCATGAACAGTCTTGCAAACCAACAATAAACAACGGTGCCGCTCGTAAACAGGCGACCAACTCGCGGCACAATGCTAATGCTACGTAAGCTAGCGGCAGCCGCAAAGTCTTTTAACATAGTCAGCAAACATTTCCTTACCGGCGGCCTCCCTGTCTTTGTTGATATATCAGTTCCACACAATATCCATGTTGGTGACAACTTATTTAAAGAATTATGCTGGGCTTTTCCCATAAGTGGCAACTTCCTTACAAGATGGCGCGGCCATGTCCAGACGCCTTCCTGACCACTCCGCTCCGACTATCTACTTTTCTTGTTTTTTACCTATTTTTTGCTCTGGTTTTCATCCCAAAATCCTCTAGTCTTATAGTTTACGACAGCGGATCACTTGTAAACATCGGTGCCAAGGTTGCACATCTAATCTTGGACGCTTTTAAATCTGACCCTTCCTGGCCATCAGAGATTCTACGCGGCGCGGAGAACAACAAAGGACGGGCCGCTCATCCGAGGCGCAGAACAAAGAAGCACCGGGGGAAACGCGCTGGTATTAGGAACAGACTGAGACAGCAGGCGCATCGCGCACCACTGCCTGGTATCCTACTGGCCAATGTACAATCCATGGAGAACAAGCTCGACGACCTAAGAGCAAGGGTCACCTTCCAACGTGACATGAGGGACTGCAACATTCTGTGCTTCACGGAGACATGGCTGACCCCCACCGTGCCGGACCAGGCCGTAACTCCGTCGCATTCATTCTTTGTGCTCCGCGCGGACAGAACGGCAGAGTCAAACAAAACCAAAGGTGGGGGAGTGTGTTTCATGGTAAACAGAAAGTGGTGTGATGCCAGGAGCATTTCTACTCTCTCCAGCGGCTGCTCGCCACATCTGGAGTTCCTGAGCATTAAGTGCCGCCCTTTCTATCTGCCCCGTGAGTTCACCTCGGTCATCGCCACGGCGGTCTACATCCCACCCCAAGCGGACACAGGTATGGCTTTGTCCGAATTACATGATGTGCTGAGCTCGCTTCAAAACAAGGACCCGGGCGCAGCCCTCATTGTAGCAGGAGACTTTAACAAAGCGAACCTCAGACAAGTCATGCCAAACTTTTACCAGCATGTCTCGTGTCCAACGAGAGGGGATCGAATTTTGGATCACTGCTACACGCCATACAAGCAGGGCTACAAAGCTGTCTCACACCCGGCTTTTGGGAAGTCTGACCACAACGCCATCTTCCTCATCCCCCATTATAAACAAAGCATACGGAGGGAAGACGTGACCACGAGGGAGGTAAAACGGTGGACTGCCCAATCAGAAGCTACGCTACAGGACGCACTCAACGACGTCGACTGGGACATGTTCAGAGCATGCGCAGTCGACATCAACGAGTTTACAGAAGTAGCAGTATGCTTCGTCAATATGCTAGCGGAGGAGATTATCCCCACTGCGAGAGTCACCACATTCCCAAACCAGAAACCGTGGATGGACAGATCGATCCGCACTGCAGTAAACGCCAGGACCGCCTCCTACAACGCGGGTCTCGCCACTGGCGATATGAGCGCCTACAAAGCGGCCTCATGCGGCGCGCGGTGAGAGATGCCAAACGCCGGTACCGGGAACGTGTGGAGTCCCACTTCCACCAGGGCGACACACGTTGTATGTGGCATGGACTACGCACCATTATGGACTACAAAGCCAGGGACACTGCGCTGATCAACGCTGACTCTGCATTCACCAACGAGCTGAATCAGTTCTACGCCCGTTTCGAGATTAGCCAGGCGGCTAATGCTATCTACCGCCTGACTACCGAGGACAGTGACGTCATCAGCGAGAGACCGGTGACCAGCATCGCGGAGCATGACGTCCGAGCGGCACTGACGAGAGTGAACACAAGGAAAGCGGCGGGGCCAGACAGCATCACTGGCCGTCTGCTGCGCTGTTGTGCTCACCAGCTAGCAGGTGTGTTCACTTACATCTTCAACGAGTCCCTGGCGAAGTCTGTGGTCCCCACATGCTTCAAAAGATCCACCATCATCCCTGTGCCCAAGAACAGCAAACCCTCATCCCTGAACGATTACCGGCCAGTTGCACTGACCTCGGTAGTAATGAAGGTGTTTGAGAGGCTGCTGAAGAACATCATCTCCTCCTCCATCCCAGACACCACAGATCCGCTGCAGTTCGCCTACAGATCCAACAGATCCACAGAGGATGCCATCGCCCACGTCCTACACACCACTCTCAGCCATGTGGACAAGAAACAGGGTAACTATGTGCGAATGCTGTTTGTTGATTACAGTTCAGCATTTAACACAATAGTGCCCTGCAGACTGTTCACAAAGCTGAGGGATCTGGGACTTAACAGCCGTCTGTGTGCATGGGTGTTGGACTTCCTCACTGGCAGAACTCAGGTGGTGAGGGTGGGCAGGTGCTTCTCCAACAGCATCACCATCAACACAGGAGCACCTCAGGGATGTGTCCTCTCGCCACTGCTCTACTCCCTCTACACTTCAGACTGTGTGGCCACCCATGGCTCCAACACCATTGTGAAGTTTGCTGACGACACAGTGGTGTTGGGTGCCGTCTCCAACAACGATGAGACGGCCTACATGGATGAAGTGAAGAATCTGGCATCGTGGTGCCAGGACAACCACCTCCAGCTGAACGTCAGCGAGACCAAGGAGCTGGTGGTGGACTTCAGAAGGGGTCAGCACAGAGACTACAAGCCCATTATCATCAATGGAGCTCCAGTGGAGAGGGTGCAGTCCTTCAAGTATCTTGGTGTCCACATCTCCTCAGACCTGACATGGGCTGCCCACATTCAGGTCCAGACCAAAAAGGCTAGGCAGCGCCTGTATCACCTACGACAACTGAGGAAGTTCAGGGTCTCTCCAAAGATCCTCAGGATTTTCTATACAAGCGCTGTGGAGAGCATCCTCACACAGAACATGACATCGTGGTTTGGGAACAGCTGTGTGAAGGACCAAAAAGCTCTCCAGAGAGTAATCTGTACAGCAGAACACTGCTGCAGGATTGCTCTCCCCCCGCTTCAGGACACCTACACCAGGAGATGCCGGACTAGAGCAGCGCAGATACTGAAGGACCCATCCCATCCTGGCAACAAACTGTTCCAACTTCTGCAATCTGGTAGAAGGTTCCGCATCTTCCGGGCAAGGACAGAGAGACTCAAGAGGAGCTTCTATCCCCAAGCCATCCGTGCCCTAAACACACACACCCGCCCTCTCAGATCATCTATAATTGACTGAGACAGGACGCTTCCAGACACTAAACCAAGGCACACTGTACATTTCAATTCCTTTAATTTTAAATATGTTTATATTGTCTATCCTGTAAAATAGTCAGATGTCTATTCATATTAATGCACAGAATTCACCTGCTTGCTGCTACTACTGCACACTCACCCAATGTATGTATATATTAGGGGTGCAACGATACACAAAATTCACGGTTCGGTTCGGTTCGATACTTTGGTGTCACGGTTCGATATTTTTTCGATACAAAAAAAATGTTCATGCCTTTTTAATTTGTCATTTATTAAAATTATAAATATATATTTTAACTCAAAAGTACAGTTTTTAAATTTAACCCTAACCCTTGTGCGCGTTTTTTATTTTGACAGCGAATACGCACCTGCGGACCACTTATGTGCAGCCCTGGTTATTTAGCTCGTCATATTGCAGCCACAGAAATTATTTTGTCCATGAAACCATAAAGCTGCACTTTCTTTTTGCCTTATAGTCTCATTTGTCATAACTTCTCCGTTTTGTGGTAAGCTTTTCTTTGGCTGTCATTTCTTCACCCTGACCTGTCTTATTTGGCTCAGCAGAACTAAAATATATATTCTGCTGCTTTTACACACGGACTCACATAAGCTCAGCGATTCTCTGCGCGATCAACCTCTCACATGTTTCAGCTTGCTGCGGGAGATTTCACTTGTCATGTTTGCATAGTAAGCTAACGATTAATAAGACGATGTCAGAGGAATTGGTGCACAAATTATCATCACTCACAGATCAGTGCTGTCGCTCTCTATACACAGTTCGCACGATTGCAAAGTGAAAGCAAAAAAACAAGCGCAAATTCAAGCGCGATTTCAATATGTCACATATTGACAGTGGCTCACCGATGCCAATGACATAATTACCCAGCTACATTTCTGAAAGAATGCAAAAGCATTGACATATATTTTTCCTTCCTACAATAGCCCGACGGGCAGGGTAGCCCGTCTGAAAAAAATCGCTAGCCCCAGGACGTCGGGCTAGCGATTTTGCAAGCCCTGTATCTGATTGAGGAATCACTCATCTTTGGAAAAGAGAGTTTATTACAGAGAAATGTCTCTTTCCAAAATAAAAGCTATACTATCCGCTTCTTCTGGGCTATATTCTCAGCAGCATAAGGAGAATCATGTGCTAACAGCTGTCTAAATGACTCTGCTAAAGTTAGTAGCATGCTTGTTTTTGTCTTTGCACTAGGATGATGTCGGCGTAAATGTGCAGTCATATTCGTTGTGTTCCCACTAGTGCTTTCAGGTTAATCTCGTTGAAATGACCTTAACGCCACAACACGGCAAATCTCCGTTAACGAGCTACCGCCGATCGCCCCGTGCATGGGGCTAGACGGCCAACACGTTAACGAGCTAACTGTGCTAACACACTAGTTCCCACCCATGTAATTGAGCATTGCATGGCACATCCAACATACTGTTTTACTTTAGTCCATGACTCGCTTACCTTCACATGAAAACCAAAATAATTCCAAACGCCAGATCTGAATGAGAGTGGGGGAGGTCCATGTTGCAAGGAGAGCTTAACTTCTGTCTTGCTAGCTTGCCCTGCGCTCTTCCTTCTGACTATGCTGTCTGTGTTGAGCGCTCAGTGGATCTGCGCTCGACAGTGCAGCCTAGGCGGAGTAGTCGAACGCAGATTCACTGAGCGCTCAACACAGACAGCATCGTCAGAAGGAAAGTTGATAAAATAAATTACAAATGTTGTATTGTTCGATACATATGCGTACCGAACCGAAAGCACTGTATCGAACGGTTCAATATCGATACGAATATCGTTGCACCCCTAGTATGTATGTATGTATATTATATATATATATATATATATCCAGAAATCCTACCAGTGGCTGGACAAAGCTGGACTGAAAGACAGCACAGAGGCACTAATCATGGCAGCACAAGAACAAGCTCTGAGCACAAGATCCATAGAGGCTGGGGTCTATCACACCAGGCAAGACCCCAGGTGCAGGCTGTGTAAAGATGCCCCAGAGACGATCCAGCACATAACAGCAGGGTGCAAGATGCTAGCAGGCAAGGCATACATGGAACGCCATAACCAAGTGGCCGGCATAGTGTACAGGAACATCTGTGCCGAGTATAATCTGGAAGTCCCGAGGTCAAAATGGGAGATGCCCCCAAGGGTGGTGGAGAATGACCCAGCTAAGATCCTGTGGGACTTCCAGATACAGACGGACAAAATGGTGGTGGCTAACCAACCGGACATAGTGGTGGTAGACAAACAGAAGAAGACGGCCGTAGTGATCGATGTAGCGGTTCCAAATGACAGCAACATCAGGAAGAAGGAACACGAGAAGCTGGAGAAATACCAAGGGCTCAGAGAAGAGCTCGAGAGGATATGGAGGGTGAAGGTAACGGTGGTCCCCGTGGTAATCGGAGCACTAGGTGCGGTGACTCCCAAGCTAGGCGAGTGGCTCCAGCAGATCCCGGGAATAACATCGGAGATCTCTGTCCAGAAGAGCGCAGTCCTGGGAACAGCTAAGATACTGCGCAGGACCCTCAAGCTCCCAGGCCTCTGGTAGAGGACCCGAGCTTGAAGGATAAACCGCCCGCAGGGGCGTGCTGGGTGTTTTATATATATATATATATATATATATAATGTTCTTCCTCTACACCCCCCCCCCCCCCAATTTTTTTGCACATGTCGAGGAGCGTGTCAGGCTACATTTCACTGTGTGTTATACTTGTATAACTATGCATGTGACAAATAAAGAACCTTGAACCTTGAACCTTCCTGTTGCTCCCCAGTTCGCCTTCTTTTTCCTCCCCGACAGAAACCAACACACAAGATTAGTTCCACCCTCCAGTCTGTCACTTTTACTTTTTTGCCTCAGGCTCTCCACCTCCTACTCGGTTTGACTTGACAATGTTATTATGAAGAGAAGAGGGCCCAAGACTGAACTTTGGGGTACATCAGAAGTGACTGGGAAAAGGTATATGTAAAACGTGTGTACTTGCTGCATTGATGCGTTTTAACCATATATTATACATATTACAGAATGTAACACCTGCATATGTGTAAAAAACAAATGGCTTTGATTTTGCCACCCCATCTTTTTCCATGCCACCCTCATGCCGCCCTAAGAAACGTCTCTAGATCTGCCCCTGAGCTTCACAGTTATCTCACCTGGACCAACTACCTTTCCACTCTTCATCCTCTACATAGCTTTCCACACTTCTCCTTACTAATCCACAGCATTTCCCAAATCTCTTTCCTTTGTTTGTCCTGCTCTCACTGTTATTTTCTTCATTTATAAGCTTCTCAAAATGTTTCTTCCATCTTCTCAAAACTGTGTTCATTCCTTAGAACATTTAGGAAAGTTTCATCTCTATCCTTAATCACCCTAACAATCTTTAGATCCTTTCCCTTTAAAATTATTTATTTTATAGAGTTTTCGGGAGCTTGGGCAAGCCATCTCAGCCGTCCGCAGCAGCCTCCGCTAAGAGCTCAGGTGAGCTCATCCAGCCTGCAAGGATCTTGTTCCCACACCGTCTGTTTCCGCAAAGGACTCAGGAGTGCTGCTCCAGCACTCCCTTGTGTCTTCTGGTTGCTCTGGAGAGTCCGTCCAGCCACCAGATCAACCAACTGATCAACCATCTGCAGCTGCCACGCCCCCAGCGGTACAATCAACTGATCAACCGCCTGTGGCTGCCATCCCGTCTTGTCTTGCCTCGTCTGATCCTGCACTCCAGCCACCTGCCAAGCCTCCGCCTGCGCTGCTGCTGCTTTCCATGCGACCGGCCCCGGACCTGTGTCTGCTGTGCCACTTTCCATGCGGCCGTCCTCCTGCACTGTTGTGACACTGCCGCTTTCCATGTGGTCGACCTCCTGAACTGTTTGGTCCTGGGCTCCTGTGCTGCAGACCCCTGGGTTGGCCACCAGAGCTATGTTTTTGGACTGTTTTGTTTTTGTTTTTTCTTGTTGCTCCATTGCTTGTTTTGAATGGTTTTCTACATTCCTTGCTCCCTTTTGGTCCTCCTCCCACTGTAAAGGAATTGTTTTATTTTTTATTTTTTGGGGGGTGGGGTAATTCATTGGCTGAGGTGTTTAATAAACATTGTGAATCTCCTGATCTTTTCCAGCCCAAGAAAAGGACTTGATGTAAGTCCTTTTCTCCGGTCTAGCATGCTTCGCATAATGTTCGATAAGCTTTTTCTTTTGGTTTTGCCACCTTTGTCATTGACATACAGCCTGTATCCCAGTACTCCGGTTTCTTTATCTGATATCACCTGACTATCCTGCTCTTTCTTTGCCAACCTAACAAAACCAGAAACTCTTCACATTGTTTCCACTCTGAGGTGAAAAACAGTATTACTTTTATTATCATTATTATTATATTGTGTACTTTTCAAACCCCTTTCAAGATGGCATGCTTCAAAGCTGTAGTGAAATCAGTTTAGTTGCTAGTTAACACAATACTGTACTTATTGGTGGACAATATGCACTGTAAAAAAACTGTAATTTAAAAGATATATTTTACAATTCTTTAGCCAGGTAGGATTACAGAAAGGTGACCATGGCCATGTAGAGAGCAGACAGGAAGCACAACTTGTATGTTTTAATGTTTTCCAATTTATCTCGTTAAATTGTTAAATACTGGAGGGAAATATTTTTTGTGTGCATGTTCGAGGGCGGGTAAGGGGTGGAGATTTATGCCTGCCTTTTTATAAAAGTGACCACACATCACTGCTTTGTGGAATCGTGCTTTCATGTTTTCAAACCAGAAAGGAATTAATTCTATTGACGTTATACTGGTCATCTTACATTTTTCTATCAAGGAAAATTAGTGTGTAGTTATTATCTTTATCATTTTATTGACAACTATGCATCTTATTTGGCTGTGAAATGTGCATTATATGAGGAATTCTACATCCTACTTAGTGAGTCATTGTCTTTTTCAAAATCCAGGTAGTGTAGCTATATTTTGAGCATTGCAATGCTGAATAAACTAAGTAAGTGTGGATGGAGATAAATGAAAAGAATGACTCCTCTCTTCAGTCTGACACACATAAACAGTCTGTGGCAAAGGCTAGAAGGATAGTTGGTTCTAATGGGCTGGTGATCCTATAAATAATAGCTACACAGTTTCCTCCCCATTGATCACATAGCCTTGGCTGACTCATAGTGGGAGCTGGTGTATGTTGGAGTGAGCTGACCAAAGAGCATACTTGGCTGCCCTTTCCTTCATATACTTTTGGTGCATGTCCTATCAAACTGAGGGCCTGTACAACTTCAGAAATGACACAGCCTAATTGGGTGCTAAGAGAGGCACATCATTTAAGATAGCATGGAATGGGAGAAAGAACTGAGTCTTGACAAGGTTAACGAACTCCTCTACTAAATATCTAGCTTTGAAAAGTTTCTTGAGTTCACAAAAATGTGAATTGTTCACACTTTTCATCTCAGAATGAAGACTGATGAGAGTATATTTGGAGGGAAATCTTTCCTTGCCTTTACTGACTGTATCTTTAGAATAACTTGCTCATCAAAGGTAGCTTTAATTTTTTGCAGATGTGACACTGTAATTTGTTCACAAAGTTTAGGTGGCAGAGTCAAAGGTGCTCACACGAATCTATCCAAGGTCTGCTGATTTTCATTTAGAATTACCTGGGGCTGAGAAGACAGAAGGGCAAAGGCCATATTGTCATCATAAGTACCACAGTGTGTGTCCTTGACAGTGGGGTGAGCGCAGCAGGGCATGACTACAGGAAAGACTTAACAGTGAAAGAAAGAGGAATGCTAATGTGAACTGTCTCCTTATCTGTGTCACACATTACTGAGCATGGAAAAAAAAAGATTTTGAATCATTGAAAATTTGATGGAAGTCTTTTTCACAATTATTCAGCGAGAGTCTTCTGATACGAAAGAGTGAGAAGCTGACGGACAAAGAATTAACTCCATAGAACTCTTAAGAAGCCTGCACAACATTGTCACATTATAAAGGTGAGAAAATGTTTTCGACATAGCATCATGTATGCTGGGTTGAGATTTTTAAACCAGCTGCTTAAAGCTCAGCTTTTTCCACTATGTAACTACATCAGTAAGCATAAAGTACTAATAATGGATGATATCTTTAGAGGCAGCAGCCAACCAAGAAAGTGTGTGTCTGTGAGTACCTGTGTGTGCACCTATGTGTGTGAGTGTGCTTGCATTCATAAGGTTTCTCCATGTAAGTGTCTAATAATGGGTGTGGGGAGTCCTCCCCCCCAGGGCATAAAGCCGGTATGGTGAAGATCAGAGCACCAAACATCCAGACGCCCTCCAGATTACGAGAGCCCAAGGAGGACCACTGCACGAGCAATTACGCCAGCCATAGAGAAAAGAGCTCCCCGGAGGGGCCAGCATACACCCGAGCACCAAGAACCACCAATACACCGGCAGGTGGGGGCACCAGCCACTGGCAAGGAGTGTGGTGGGGGAGATAAGCCCCAAAACCTGGGGGGGGCTGAGATGTTCCAAGAGAGGTGAAATCTAAGACCCGACCTGACACATAGACAAACAGGCACACACAGACACAAACATGCATTCCCACCCTCATGCGCACATATACAAATATTCAGCACTCGCCCAACATGGAAACGCACAGAAATGAACACAGTACACACTTACACTCCCCAAATATACTCTATACTCCTGTATGTGTCATGAGAGTGTAAGTAATGCGAGTGTCTAAGTTCTGGAATAAAATTGAGGCTCAGGTGGCCAAGAGTGTACAATAGGAGAGGCCTCCTATGCCGGGCTGGGCCCAAGTCCCCGAACCCACCCAGGAGTAGCACGACTACCAGGCCGATAGCCTACAATCACTGCTTCAAGATTCAAGATTTTTATTTGCCCTTTGCGCACAGGACCAGCACCTTGGAATTCTTGTGCAAAGCTCTCCAGGTGAAGTTACATATTTTTTAAAAAGGTAAAACTAAAGCAATTAAAAAAGAAAATAGAAATAAAGCAAAGAAATTAGCAGTCTACTAATAATATTTACTGTATACAACATCAACTCAGGCCAGAAGAAGTTGTTTTTATCGAAACTATGTGTGACGTGTAAAGCACCAAAATAACACCTATAAGATACACATTTTTGGCTTCTAATGCTAGAGATCTGCAACTGGCTTTGGGCTGTGCATGTCTCTCTCTTCCGGAAGATGATTGAATAAAATAATTATAAATATTTTGACTAACTGAGTCGTGTTCTCTCTATTCAGTAAAAGAATGACAAGAACCAGATTTATTACTTACCAGTGTTTTCTATTTCTTAGCCTGTTTGTAATGGATAGTATGCTTATGGCTCTAGTGGCAAAACAAGTTTGCTGTTTTCACCTTCTGGAAGTGCTTTGTTGCATATTTTGCAAAGTGCCTTTTAGTGCCATACTTTTAGGTCCCAGATACTATTAGTATCTACTACAGCTTTGAAAGTTCATAGATGACTCTTAAAAGATGTGGGTAGGTTACTGAGCGGATTTAAATTTTAGATGTCGTACTGTGAAAGTGATTTCTGGGTTTTAACCATGTTGGCTGGACAGTGTCTGTTGATCTTAAACACTTCTTATAAAATGAATGCCTGTTTGTGTTTTCTCTAAGCTTTTATGGAGTTTTCCATTCCAACAAAAACATAAAAGTGTATTATTGGAATCATGGCTGATTCCAATAATCCACTTTTCAATCAAGGCTGATAAAGATTTTTTGAACAAATTAAAAAAGTTAACCATGTCTTCAAAAACAGCATCTCTCTTTTTTTTTTATTCGCTTTTTTCATATCTTCAACTTTTTGTCAACATTTAATAGAGTGGAAAATTAATGTACTAAGAGATGTTGTCAAAGTTGTCAAAATCTAAAGACCACATCTAAATTAAACCTTAAACAGTTAAAGCTTTGTGTTAAGAAACAAAAAACTGTATATACATAATAGGGAAGTAAATTGTACTAAATACTGGTCTTGAATTAAAAATCAACAATGTGGTCAATCCATTTTCATAATTAACATTAAGTGCTAAGACAATAAAGCCCTGAATGTAACCATTCAAACCTATAGGGTCAGTACTGCCATTTTTACTGTGTAACGTACAAAGGCAAAATTACAAAAATTTGGTTTCTGTCCAAAAACTTATCTTCCTAATGTATTAAGTGCTGTAGCTCAAATCTGTTTTTCTATTATTATTTTTTTTTCTGATAAATAGCTCAATTTTCTGCTAACAAAAATTGAAAAAACTATCAATTCTCTGCGTTTCTATATTTTGTGACTGCATCAGCAATAAGCTATCGAACTACTGTCCTCAAACAGATGCGACTCGAGCTTGGACTCGCATCTGATAATAACTTGGTAAAAGTTACTAACTTAACTCACTCAGAAATCATTATGTCCTCAGACATGAAAAAAAGCCATCCAAATTTTATCTTACATCAAGATCCTTTTTTTAGCAACCGAACCTGTAATGATCAGTTTCCTGAACTGTCAAGTATTCAAGTATATACAAATTCTCAAAAAAATTGACAAAAAAGCCTCATAACTTACAATTGTGGTGTATACTGTATTTTTCGGACCATAAGGCACACTGCCAATGAATGGGTCTGTTTTCATACATAGGACGCACTGGATTATAAGGCACACTGTCAATTTTTGAGAAAAATTAAAGGATTTTAAGTGCGCCTTATAATGCGGATAATAATTTCAACATTTAGAAAGTACTGTACAATGTCACATTTGACCTCTCAAAGCTAAAAGGTTGATCTGGTGGTCAAAGTGATTAATCTTAGTGCTATATAGAGCTATTTGAAACTAGATTTCTTACTACCATCGTTTGTATTGTCAACAAATAGGAATATAGGGAATGCTATATGGGGATTCAAAATATTATGTTACTTATTATGTTATGTTACCTCTGACAAGTTCAAACAAGGTATAACTTTGACTACGTCAAACTTCATAAAATATCTTTTATTTTTAAAACTATGCTTAAAATTTGATTGCCTTGTCTGTATTGACAACATTTACATAATGATCCTGGTATATAGGGATTCTAAATATCACACTATAGTTAGTTAAATATCATGTACATTTGACATGAACTCTTACTTTTACATTTCACATCATGGCTTTCTTTCAAGTTGATCCCAAAACGAGTTAAACATTCAAAGAAAGGATTGTCAAGAGAAAGCAATTGAGTTATTCATGTCCAGTTAATTACTAATCATTACCTACTTCTACATAACTTTTGTTTAATCAAAGTAAACATCTGTCATGTCGGCCTATTGTCCATAGTCAGCCTTGTTGTGGGTTTGTGCTCTTGGAGTGCTTCTTGTTAATATAACTGGGCTTGATAAATGTTGGTGTCCCCTGACTACTTACGTTCACCTTTTTAACTTTAAGTCAGACAAAATTTGACAGAAATAAAAACAAAGAAATGTGTTGCTAACTAAATGTGTAGAGGCTTTGGATCTAAAACTGCATACACGATAATTAGCATTAAGCATTCTGCTTTGACTAACACACATCACATTAAATGTATGAATTGTACACAATTAACCATAATCATATGTTAACTGTAGTACAATGAACATGACTATTTAATGTAATTGAATGGCATTACGTTAATGCCAAACTATTTCAAGTTTAACAAAAATGAAGAAGGAAAAGAGAGAATAATTTTCAAACCTTTTGTTATACTAACAACTCCACTACCACAAGAAGCTAGTGTTTGACGACATGGAAACACACAAAAAAGAAATGCTTCTGGTGTCTGCTGTAATTTTGTGCATTGTGACCTTGTTACCGAGCAGTCCATTATGCAGGAAGAGCTCAAATAAACAAGCAAAACCAGAAACAAAAGGGCTGCTGGCATATCTTATCTTCAGGGATTCCCAACTCTCTGTAGTAATTACCCAGCATTCAGCAGCCTCTCAAACACAGCTCTACCTATCCACTGCCTCAACAAACACTCCCTGAACAGTTATTGTGAAACTGGGTCAGTACCCAGTATTGATAATGTCACACGCAGTTTAAATTAGTGGGGGTGGATGGTACTGTAATCAATAGTGCACAATTTTCAAGCCTTTACAGTCACCTCTGGTCCCTGCTGATGGACATTGATTCAGAATTAAGTGGACCTAAAAGTCTAAGGAGAAGAGCAATGTTATCTGAGGTGAGTAAACAAAACCTGCAGAGAATAAACACGGGATGAAATGGAAGAAAATGTATTTACCTGTCCTATACCAGGATGCTCCTTTATTGTGACAATAAAAAAAATCCAGACAGCTGCAGGGTTGGGCAGCAGGCAGCAATAAATAGTATATGCATAAAGCAAGTGCATGCCTTTGTTTAGTGGTTTTATAAATTCAGCTCATTTATGAATAGCACTTACAGACAGAAGTGCTATTCAAATATTTTGGGACAGAAGATATGGCTGGCTGCCCTCAACAGCAAACTGTCCCTCCGTTATGTTAGAGCACATGAGGTTGACTTGGTTCTCAGCCCCAAAGCATTGATACTTATGCTGCCTTCCACTCTTCGCATGCATCCTACCTTCCACGTCTCCCAAGTCAAACCAGTCCATTCTAGCCTTTTACGCTTTTGAGTCCATTTCCGTGCCACCTGTGACACTATGTGGCCCATGAACTAAAACAAGTTTTACACCCCTCTTTAAGAGCTGCAGCAGTGCAAGAATAGTTTTTGTAATAGCCAGCTGCCTTTACAGCATGTTGTTTATTGTTTCTGTTTCTGCACTAGGAACACTACTACTGCTTTGTGGACGAGTTTGCAGCTAAAACTGTGTAATTTAGTAATGCCCTTCACTAACGTATATCAAGAAAGAAACAAAACCCTATAACACTTCTTGAGATTTTGTTACAACCAAGAGCATTATTAATGTCTTACTGGTTGCTGGTTACCCAATTCTGTTCTGTAGCATTACTTCATCTGCATACTTGTAAACACACAATACTTTTCATTGTTCATCACTACTTCTATACATTTTTTGGCCATGCTGTGTTTGCTGAGGACAAAGTGTATACTGTAACATGCTTGGCATGGTATGTTTCGTTTGATGCATTTTCATCTATATGTTATTCCCAGAAAACATAGTTCTACAACTAAAACACTGTATAAACGTCCACAGTGACTCAGTACCACTCAAATTAGATCTAGAAGTACAGCTTGTTGCTGATTATACAGTATACTATACATTTAAAGATAGATGCAGAGTATGCCCTCGAGACAATATCACTGAAATATGAGAATGAGATAGTAAGCTACTTTTTAATGACAGCAGGTTTTGAATTGAATTAAATGTATTTTCTTTTAATATTAACAATAGTAAAATCTTTTATAAAACAACTCACATGCAGTATTGTTGTGCTTCATTTCTGGTTCACATATGTGCAGTCTCATTTTCTGACCCCCCAACTGTTGGCAGCAGATGACTGCCCTAGACTCAGTCTAGTTCTGCTGGATGTCTCTTCCAGTTTAAAGAGAATTCTTCCTTTGTTTTCTCTCTAATACTGTAGGAGCTTTACCTTGAAAAATTAAGCAACTTGTTGTGATCTGGTACTTTAAAAATAAAACTAAGTTGAACTGAAAAAATCTTTAAAAATGACTAGCTCAAGAACTATTAAACATAAAAACCTGGGCCCTGTGCTTCGTACGTCGCTTACTACATCCAAGATCAAATGAAACATCCAAGACCAAATCATCGCGCTAACTCTGAGCTCGCTATTCCGGTTCCCCGAACACACCTGTTGTTGACGATTAGTATAGCTGGATGAAGTAATGTGAGATCACTGGGTGGCCCAACAGGGGCTACGCATCGATAGTAGAAACATTGATCGGCAACCCTTTGATTGGTCGGCAAAAATGTCGAAGGAGCGCGCTCGGTATTTTTCGGCAGCAGAGCAAGAACTCTTGAGTGAGGGATTTCAGGAGTTTCAGAGTTTAATTAAAACGCAAGGGAACACTGCAAAGGCTGCAAAAGCAAGGAGAGAGGGCTGGCAGAAAGTTGCTGACAAATCAAACTCGTAAGTAATTCAATAATAACAATAATAATGGAGTGGATTTATATAGCGCTTTTCAAGGCACCCAAAGCGCTTTACAATGCCACTATTCATTCACTCTCACATTCACACACTGGTGGAGGCAGCTACGGTTGTAGCCACAGCTGCCCTGGGGCAGACTGACAGAAGCCAGGCTGCCATATTGCGCCATCGGCCCCTCTGGCCAACACCAGTAGGCGGTAGGGTAGATTTATCATATCACACCATATTATCCAATATTATATTACATTATATTATATTATAATATGTTATATTATATCCCCTTTCACATTAGAGCCACAACAGGACCCACTAGAACATGGGAACAAGTAAAAGTGAAATATAAGAATATTCTACAGAATGGTAATATTTATCACTTATATTGCTTGTCGTCTCTTGGAAAGAGACCCTGGAATACTCTGTTTGTTTGTTCATAACAGCAACCAAGAAAAGGGCAGAGCAAAAAAAAAGACAGGTGGTGGTCCTGCACCCCCTCGTCAACAAGTTGGTTAAGTGAATAATACCCTCACGGGAAAATCGATATCTCTCTATGAGCACACTGTCGCGCTGAGCTAAAGGATCCTGTCTGTCCCGCAATATACGCTGAATTCTGAGGACTCTCCTTATCAATCTTGCACCTTCCGCAATGGGTTGCTCGCGTAAACGGACAGGATATGACTGCGACAGACTTCCCAAATCCACCTTCGCTTTTATAGCCGTGGTCTCTCATCTTGATTACACGAAGTAATTTACAATTACTACTCTGAAATATGAATTACATCTGTAATAATCACATACATGTAATAGAATGTTAATAGTACATTTCCCTTTTTTAGGGAATGACCTGTATGTATCTGTGTGAAATCAATAAAAGGATCAAGTGCTGCATTATCTTTAGTTACATTGATGTTATTTATTTATGGTGAAACAGTGGTGGAATATCGCTGTTGCTTTCGTATGAATGACGCGGACATACCTGCGTGGCCGCGATCTAATCCTGTTTACATAAAGTAAACCTGCTCCCCAGCAGGTTTACGCTTACGGCTCTGTTGCTATGACAGCAAGTCCCGGATGGGCTTCGGAGAACCGAACGATCCAGCATCACGCGAAATCGTCAACAATCTCATCCAGCTAACTCACTTAGCGCGGTACGAAGAACAGGCCCCTGAACTAGCAGACTATCTACTAATATTTTTCTTTTGTAGTACAGTATGTCATACTTGCTCAGTCCAGCTTGAAAGTTGAATAAATTTGCATTTTCTATAGCAAATGGTAAATAGTGAAATATCATTATATGCCATTCTAAAATTGTCACCAGTTCTCTTTTGTAATGTGAAGTTTGTTTTTTTATTTGTTTGTTTCTTAACCAGCCAGTATTCAGAAATTTGTGATATATCTGTCCCAAATTATAGCGTTTATCTTTCAAAGTTTGCAAGATTTTCATGTTCAAAACTTTAATGATTTGAAAATGGAGTGACATATTTAAGAAACTAAATATGGGACTTTTTTCAGCAAGCCAATTATCTGACATTTGTGATGCATTTGCCCTTCATTTCTAATCCTTATGATCATGGTGGGAAAGAACAGTAAAAATTTCAGGCATTCATCTTCAGTTTTTAAATTATTCATGCTCAAACATTGCCACAAATTTCAATGACAGATCAATTCTTTAAAAAATTACATCTTGAAAGGTATTTCACATAAGAAGCCAGCCTTTGACAGCTAGTTCAAACTTTTGGCCAATTCGAGATCGAAAGGCCCAGATTTAACTTCTTCAGATAAAATATATCAGCTTTGTGAATGGTATACCAGAATCTCCAAGCAATGACATTCTTGTTGATGCAATGATGATAAATCCCAGATAACAATAATTAGCTTATTATAGCCGATTAAATCAGTGATGCAGCTAATAATGTTGAAGGGTAAAATAGGTTCACCATATATGTTCATTACAAAAAAATAGTGCTTTTTCTAGCAAAATGCAATGAATTACAAGGACAATCCATTAGAAGCATTTCCTCAAACACTAACTGGTTTGTTTAATGACCCAAAAAATAAATATTAAATCTTACTTTTAGGTAGACAAATGTTTCCAAGTAACACAAAACACTTCTTATAATCTTTTAATGATGCTACTTATAAGGGTATCTTCTTTAACAATAGAAGGCCAAGTGTCACGGTACTGGGTCGTGAGGCCCAGTGTTTGAGTTCTAATGCATATTTTTGTATTCACATGTTGTAGTTTAACGCATCTAGTTGATTTCTAGTTTGCAGTTTAGTCGTTGGTTTCTTAGTCCCTTTTGTCATCTCTCCCTGGTCCGTGTGTCTACCTGCATGTTTCATGTCTGTGTGGCTCTTGTTCTCAAGTTCGTGCAATGTCTATGTCTATGTGTTTCCTGTTTTATTTTGGAAGAGTCTGGTGTACTTTGTTCATCGTAGTTAGTGTTACTCTCCCCTGTATTGTCATTATGTTTCATTCTAGCCAGCTGTGTTCTCATTTGTCTCCACTTCCTCTGAGTTTGTATACATGTGTGTATTTAAGTCCTCAGTCTTCCTTTGTTCGTCGTCGCGTCGTCTGTTCAACTTCCCCCATGTTATGCCAGGTTTCAGGACTCTGTGCTGGTCATGTCTATGTTGCTTGCGTGCATACGTTTCATAGTTCTTTGTTGTTCCAGCACAGAGTCCTGTTCATAGTTGTCTCAGTCATATGCATCATAGTCATCTTGTCTTAGCCTTCCCTGTTGTCTGAGTTAAGTGTCAGTTCTTAGTTTTCCCAGTTCAGCTTCTAGTTTAGTCTTGCCTCAGTGCTTTCAGTTGTTTGCCACTTTAATCATTCTCTCTTGGCTCTCGGCGAAGGCGGTCGCACTAAAAGAGAATTATGGATTTGATCAACTGGTCTCTGAATGCTATTGACACCCTTTTCTCAACGAGGAGTCTGGGCTTGGGAGAGCCCGAGTGCCCTGAGGGACTTTCCCTGCCGAATACATGATGGATGGGTGGCAGAAATGGAGGGTCATGTGCCTGGCGGGACTGTCGATCGAGGACGCTGAAGATATCTACCTATTCGGAACCATGATAACAGGGTTCTTGCTGATTGGAGCTGGCTTGGCCCTGACTTATCGGAGAAATAAGAGAGCGGAACCGGCTGTTCAAATCCCCCCAAAGCTGCCCGCTGGAATCGAAGCGACGGGACAAGGCGTGACCTCTCACAATGAACGCAGTGTGGTTAACACCTTGGAGACGCTTACAGCTGCCGTGAAGACTCAAAACAACACCATTGAGCGTATGTTGAGATACATCAGAGAGAGGCCTGCTCAAAATGAGACCTTTGAGCGAAAGTTGGATCACATCGCAGAACGGCTCACTGCAGTTGTGGGGTCTCAGAATCAAAAGAATGATAACACCATGGAACAGAAGTTTGATACCATCATGGGGAGGCTTGCGGCTCTCCAACGGAAGATTGAGAGACCAGTGTCGGAGTGTTAAGAACAGCTTGAAATTCTTCTCTTCTGAGCTGCTCGCATAAAAAGAAAATTGACAACATCAACATGCGGACACCATGGCGCCAGCTGAACGCCGAACTCCTGATAACAACTGTGTGATGACTATTCTTCCCATCCCATGCAAGTCCACCTGGATTGGCTAGCAGACTGTTTACTTAGCCTGATAGGGTGAAGGACACTGTCTCAGCTGAACTACGGACACACATACACTTACACTGATAAGCACTCACACATTTCCCTTCCCCTTCCAATGCCTTCGATGCTTGTTGCCTCCTGGGAACACGAGGCGGGTCTGGGCCCGTGCTGGAGAGTCGGCGCAGTGGCAGGATGGCTGCTGTGTTGCCTGGGATTACTCCTTATCCCCTACTCAACCCTGTTGCTGGTCACGTGCTCTATAATGTTGTACTGTGGACATTTATGTGCTTTTCTGTGCAGAGGAGTTTTTTTTGTTTCCTGTTCTCATGCTGTCCTCCTGTAGCCCAGCATGAGTAGAGGTCTCTTTTTTTCCTCTTGTACCTTTCCCATTGTAGTGTACATTTCAGTGTTTTTTCTGTAATGCAACCGTTCTCTAAATTGTATCCCCATGTGATGTCTGTGTTGTATGTGTAAGGTCGGGGGGCGGGTTCATTCCACTGCAGGGCAACCTGCCACTGCATGTGGCGAATAAACTTTGAACTTGAACTTAATCAGCCCAAATAAAGGCTCGCTTTTCGTTTCAAGTTCAGTACTGTCTCCTCGTCTGTGTCTGCACCTGGATCCTCACACTCCCACACACGGTCTGCCCTCCGCAGACTGTGACACCAAGAGGGCTTTTTGAAGTCATTTTTTAATAATACTATATAATGGTGCAGTTTTTCACCAGGATACTTTTTTTTTTCTAAAATCTCAGATGGAAATTTGTCCCACTTGATGATGTAAGTAATTCCACAGGCCTTCCTGCTTCCTGTTATTGCAGATACTAGGGAAGATTTTGATAAATGTAAATTTTTCAGTGGACGTTTGGCTGTATGGTAAGGTGAACACGTCAAATTCTTTTTTCAAGCATTCTCCTGAGTCACTATGGATGAGTGGTATAATTGTTTAGCCTCAGAATATGTGTTTTGTTGAAACGTGTTACTGATGCCCTCTCCCTTTAGCTGGTTGCCTCTGTCTACATCTCTTCTTGTTTTGACAGCTGTTTTGACAGCTGGTTTACGTTTCTTAGAGATACTGCTCTGACACATTTCTCTAGGGGCAGTTTTTTCACAGGTCTGCAAGCATACACTATCAAGCCATTCTCCTTTTGTTTTCCAGATGTAACATTTCTCATGATATCTGGAACTACATGACAATACACATGGCTGATATTCAAAATCCACTGCAAAATAATCTCCCCCCTCCCAATCCACTGCCATATTACATATTCATCCTAAAAATAGTCAGACAGGTTTCCACCTGCTAATGCAAACATTTAAGTACTTGGACTTGTCCCAAATATATATGTTCTTATCACTTTTTTTTTTTCCACTGGTCTGAAAGATAATTTCACAATCAGTTAATCCTTTAGGAATGGGATATGATGGTTTAACAATAATATATTTGGACACCAATGTGTAATGGACCTTTTCAAAAGTGAGAATGAGGATGTGACACTCCTTATTGGCAGTGTTTACAGAAGTGAAAATATTTATTTGATTAAAAATAAACAATTTGTGGATGGTTTTGGTATTACATGCAGACATATGGTCTGCAGATGGCAATATAATACAATCTTGCAATGTTGCTTTTAATTAGCAAGTTATCTGTGGAGGAGACAGAAGTGAATATTTGGGAATCTGTGTTTATAATACAAAAATTATTGTGTTGAATTTTTTATTCTCAGGCTTGCAAACAACCAATTAATGGTTTAAACATTAACAGACAAGCAATGACATTATGACCAAAGACAGGTGAAGTGAATTAAACTGGTTATCTCTTCACCATGTCACCTGCTAGTGGGTGGGATATATTGGGAAGCAAGTGAACATTTTTTCCATTTTTTTTGTTGTGTTAGAAGCAGGTAAAATGGCCAAACATAAGGATTTGAGTTACTTTGATAAGGGCCAAATTGTGATGGATAGACAACTGGGACAGAGCATCTCCAAAATTGCAGCTCTATTGGGGTGTTCAAAGTCTGCAGTCTAGTGAGTCTATCAAAAGTGGTGTGAGGAAAGAACAGTGGTGACAGTGAGGAAAACAGAAAGTACGATATCAGATTTTATGAGTGAAAAAAGATATAAGAGAGTTGCAAAAGTCAGCAGAGTACATACTCTGCTGAATAAGTCCGGAGGTTTTGTAATTTTACTAAACAAAGAAAAGAGAGACCTTGAGTTATCTTCACTAGAACTGATTAAACCAGAATAGTATGCGGATTTGGCTGAAACAATGCAGTCCTTATAAAAAAATAAAATCTGATCATTATATATTTCTTTATGTATGGTAAGTCCTGTTTTCTTGAACAGATGTTCCAGTTGGCCTCCTTTAGCTTTGATATGGGGCAGGTTAAGAGTAAACCATGATAGATAAGATCGTCAATAATGGGCACTGTACTAAGTTTCACACAAATATTTAGTATGTTCAACTTTACAAACTAACTTGTTGTTGCCATCTAACAGTCTCAGCGAGACTCATAAAAATTTAAAGGCATGAAATACAGACATAGACTGATTAAGCTGGATGTCAGGTGCACTACTGTGTCTATAGTGGATAAAATAAAGCTTGAAGTTTGGGTGCCAAGGTGAGCTTGGTTGATGCTTTCTATTCTGTCTCATTATAAGAAGTGTCTGCTTTATTTTTTCACAAGGTGGTTGCGTACCTACATCAAGACAGCTGACAGCAGCTGTAAAATAAGATAAAGTGAGGTAGAGGTAGACTTGTAGAAAGAGACAGCCAAACATTTTACAATCTGTGCTTAAAATATTGCATTACTGATGCCCTTATTGATATGCAACACTATGTCTCTTCCATGCTCCTATAACAGAGTTTTGAGGCTGTGTGTCTTAACTGCACTGTCTGTTAACATTTCCGTTTTGGACCTAGCACTGCCAACCATGTATTTATCTCTGAACCATCAATATTATATCTACTATTGTTCCCCTGTGCATGTAGAGTGCAGCTGAATTCCATAGAAGTGCCAAAAAAACACGCAGTTAAGCACTGACCTATAGGCTATGTAGAGTTGCAAAGAGTTGGAATGTTTGTTTGTATATAAGGCACAACTTGTGAAATCCTAGAAAGTATGATGTAGGCACTGCTCAATTTTAAGGATTTTCTCTTGCTTACATGAGGTAATGAAATGTACAGCTACAGTATAAGTGCCAACTGTTTTTATTTTGCAGTCAAACTAAAAAGGGTTGTTTTTGATCCCACTTTGATATATCAAAAATATATGCTGGTCTCAGCTTCTTATGATTGCACTGGTATCTAACACCTAGCTTAAACACTGTTGTTTGGAAGTGTTTATATGGCCCGTCTGTCACAGGGCTAAGACAGACAGAAAACTATTCACAGCACTGGGCAATTTAGAATCATCAATTACCATAAACCCACGAAATTGTCTTTGGACCAAAGCAAACAGAGGGACAACATGCATGCCACATAGGAAGTTCCCCTGGCACATTGGTGGAGTCCAACTCAGGGCCTTCCTGCTGTGAAGCAAGAGTGCCACCATGCGGCCATGCTGTCTATCTTGGCAGCTTTCTAATATAATTGATGACCACGGGGCTGGGGTTGAAAAGGGAGACCCATCCACCTGTTGTCCTCTCAGACATCGTTCCTCTCATGTAAAGAGCACCAAAACCCTTGCCTGTGTCAGCCTCCGCTTGCCTCAAGGGCCGTAAGTGTTGCTTCACTTTGTACACTTTCTCATTCCTTGTAACACTGGTTCCGAAGCTGCAATCTGCACACCGGATGTTTCTAAAGTAACTGCGTGCCTCCTCCAACCCATCGCTAGCCTTTGCCACGTTTGGGTCTAGCCAGCATGCTACACAAGCGCACCGAGAATAATCAGTGCACTTTTCCCTGATCATGATACTGTTAACCTAAAGAAAAGAATACAGGGAGTGCAGAATTATTAGGCAAATGAGTATTTTGTCCACATCATCCTCTTCATGCATGTTGTCTTACTCCAAGCTTTATAGGCTTGAAAGCCTACTACCAATTAAGCATATTAGGTGATGTGCATCTCTGTAATGAGAAGGGGTGTGGTCTAATGACATCAACACCCTATATCAGGTGTGCATAATTATTAGGCAGCGTCCTTTCCTTTGGCAAAATGGGTCAAAAGAAGGATTTGACAGGCTCAGAAAAGTAAAAAATAGTGAGATATCTTGCAGAGGGATGCAGCAGTCTCAAAATTGCAAAGCTTCTGAAGCGTGATCATCGAACAAATTCAAATTCAAATTCAAATTTTATTTGTCACACACACACAACCATACACAGTATGACATGGGGGTGAAATGCTTGTAGCTGTACAATGCCCGACCATTAAATGACAGAAGAAAAGTTTTACAATATTTACAATTTACTACAAAAATTTACAAATTAACTTAGGAATTTACAGTAAAGAATGTGCAAATAGCAGAAGAGATTATAAAGATAAGGATTATAAATTATAGGAATTATAGGATTATAGGAAATGTGTGGTGGTGCGTGTGGTGACGTGTGTGAGAGTCCAGTCTTATAGTGACGTGTTGGGAGAGTCCAGTCCTACACCTGGTTCAGGCCCCGAATAGCCTGGGGGAAGAAGCTCCTCTTCATTCTCTCTGTTTTGGCCTTAAGGGAGCGGAAGCGCTTCCCAGACCTCAACAGTGAGAAGAGTCCATTGTTGGGATGGGAGAGGTCCATCATAATCTTCCTAGCTTTGGACTTGCACCGCTTGGTGTAGATGGACAGCAGGTCAGGGAGCTCTGATTGAATGATGCGTTCTGCCGAGCGCACCACCCTTTGCAGATCTCGCAATTAAGCGTTTCATTCAAAATAGTCAACAGGGTCGCAAGAAGCATGTGGAAAAACCAAGGCGCAAAATAATTGCCCATGAACTGAGAAAAGTCAAGCGTGCAGCTGCCAAGATGCCACTTGCCACCAGTTTGGCCATATTTCAGAGCTGCAACATCACTGGAGTGCCCAAAAGCACAAGGTGTGCAATGGCCAAGGTAAGAAAGGCTGAAAGACGACCACCACTGAACAAGACACACAAGCTGAAACGTCAAGACTCGGCCAAGAAATATCTCAAGACTGATTTTTCTAAGGTTTTATGGACTGATGAAATGAGAGTGAGTCTTGATGGGCCAGATGGATGGGCCCGTGGCTGGATTGGTAAAGGGCAGAGAGCTCCAGTCCGACTCAGACGCCAGCAAGGTGGAGGTGGAGTACTGGTTTGGGCTGGTATCATCAAAGATGAGCTTGTGGGGCCTTTTCGGGTTGAGGATGGAGTCAAGCTCAACTCCCAGTCCTACTGCCAGTTTCTGGAAGACACCTTCTTCAAGCAGTGGTACAGGAAGAAGTCTGCATCCTTCAAGAAAAACATGATTTTCATGCAGGACAATGCTCCATCACACGCGTCCAAGTACTCCACAGCATGGCTGGCAAGAAAGAGTATAAAAGAAGAAAAACTAATGACATGGCCACCTTGTTCACCTGATCTGAACCCCATTGAGAACCTGTGGTCCATCATCAAATGTGAGATTTACAAGGAGGAAAAACAGTACACCTCTCTGAACAGTGTCTGGGAGGCTGTGGTTGCTGCTGCACGCAATGTTGATGGTGAACAGATCAAAACACTGACAGAATCCATGGATGGCAGGCTTTTGAGTGTCCTTGCAAAGAAAGGTGACTATATTAGTCGCTGATTTGTTTTTGTTTTGTTGTCAGAAATGTATATTTGTGAATGTGGAGATGTTATATTGGTTTCACTGGTAAAAATAAATAATTGAAATGGATATATATTTGTTTTTTGTTAAGTTGCCTAATAATTATGCACAGTAATAGTCACCTGCACACACAGATATCCCCCTAAAATAGCTAAAACTAAACACAAACTAAAAACTACTTCCAAAAACATTCAGCTTTGATATTAATGAGTTTTTTGGGTTCATTGAGAACATGGTTGTTGTTCAATAATAAAATTATTCCTCAAAAATACAACTTGCCTAATAATTCTGCACTCCCTGTAGTAGCATCATTAAACCACTCACAGGTAAAGTAGGTAATGCAAATCATGCTACTAAAATACAAATATATCCTCTGGGTTACCATAGATACTGCAATTTATACATAACATACTTTTGACATGTACTCATGGCTAAACATTGATGTAAACCAAGCACAATCACTGGCATCTGCACTTCATGATGGAAGCAACTGTTTCCACCATGAAGTGCAGATCTTAGCCACACCACAAAAATGCCCAAGAAATGCTTGAAGAACATGATAAAGATCACATACTGTCAATTCAATCACCAAAATTCCCAGATCTCAGTCTCATCAAGCAACCTTGTTCTCAATGAGAAGACAAATACAAATATAGTTTATGCAGGTTGGCTAGCAAAGGGTTAGATTTCCATGTTGCATAAGCTAAATTCTTGTATTTCTCTGAGTGTTATCTTGTAATGGTGTTTCAAACTGTAATCCTTAACCTGGAAAGGTGGAAAAGGGGTTTCTGAGCTTCCTGCTTGAAAATGAAATGCCCAAAATTAATTAAGTATTTCTCTGCAATTACAAACCCTGTGTATACAGGGCTGGGTCGCAGGGGCAGCAGCCTAAGCAAAAAAGCCCAGACCTCCCTCTCCCAAGCCACCTCCTCTAGCTTATCTGGGGGAACACCAAGGTGTTCCCAGGCCAGCCGAGAGATATAATCTCTCCAGCGTGTCCTGGGTCTGCCCCGGGGCCTCCTCCCGGTGGGACATGGCTGGAACACCTCACCCAGGAGGCGCCTAGGAAGCATCCACCTCAACAAGCTCCTTTCCCTTAGAGATAGGGTGAGAAGTTCAGTCATCCGGGAGGGGCTCAGAGTAGAGCCACTGCTCCTCCACATTGAGAGGCCAGCCACCCTTTGCAGGAAGCTCATTTCTGCCGCTTGTATCCGCAATCTCGTTCTTTTGGTCACTATCCACAGCTTGTGGCCATAGGTGAGGGTAGGGATAGATCGTAGATCGACCGGTAAATTGAGAGTTTCGCTTTTACGCTCAGCTCTCTCTTCACCACGACGGACCAGTGCAGCATCCGCATCATAGTCTGTCAATTTCCGGCTCCCTTCTCCCATCACTCGCGAACAAGACCCCAAGATACTTGAACTCTTCCACTTGGGGCAGGAACTCATCCCCGACCCGGAGTGGGCACTCCACCCTTTTCCGGCTGAGAACCATGGCCTCAGATTTGGAGGTGCTGATCCTCATTCCCGCTGCTTCACACTCGGCTGCGAACCGTTCCAGTGAGAGCTGGAGGCCATCACCCGATGAAGCCTACAGAACCACATCATCCACGAAAAGCAGAGATGAGATTCTGAGGCTGCCCAAGTGAAAGCCCTCCGCCACTTGGCTGCACTTAAAATTCCTGTCCATAAAAATTATGAACAGAATCGATGACAAAGGGCAGCCCTGGCAGACCCTATCACCCACCGGGAACCAGTCCGACTTATTGCCGGCAATGCGAACCAAGCTCTTGCAACGGTTGTATAGGGATCGAATGGCCCGTAGCGATGGGCCAGATACCCCATACTCCCATAGCACCCCCCACAGGACCCCCCGAGGGACACGGTCGAATGCCTTCTCCAAGTGAAGACTGGTTGGGCAAACTCCCATGCGTGCTCAAGTATCCTTGAGAGGATAAAGAGCTGGTCCAGTGTTCCGTGACCAGGACAAAAACGGCATTGTTCCTCCAGTATCTGAGCTTTGACTACTGGACGAACTCTCCTTTCCAGCACCCTGGCATAGACTTTTCCAGGGAGGCTGAGGAGTGTGATTCCCCTGTAGTTGGAACACACCCTCCGGTCCCCCTTCTTAAAAAGGGGGACCACCACCACGGTCTGCCACTCCAGGGGTACTGCCCCTGATTTCCACACAACATTGTAGAGGCGTGTCAACCAGGACAGCCCTACAACGTCTAGAGCCTTCAGGAACTCGGGGCGGATCTCATCCACACCAGGGGCTCTGCCACCAAGGAGTTGTTTAACTGCCTCAGTAACCTCGCCCCCGGAAATTGGCGGGTCATCCCCAGACTCTGCTTCCTCCTCGGAAGACGTGTCAGTGGGATTAAGGAGGTCTTCAAAGTATTCCTTCCACCGCCCGACAATTTTCTCAGTCGAAGTCAGCAGCGCTCCGCCAGCACTATACACAGTGCAGGTATAGCACCGCTTTCCCCTCCTGAGACAGCTGACAGTATGCCAGAATCTCTTCGAGGCAGTCCGAAAGTCTTTTTCCATGGCCTCTCCCAACTCCTCCCACACCCGAATATTTGCTTCAGCAGCTGACGATAGGACTCCTTCAGCCTGGTGGCTCCCTTCACCTCTGGTGTCCACCATTTGGTTCCGGGGTTTCCACCATGAGAGGGACCAACCACCTTGCGGCCGCAGCTCAATGCAGCAGCTTCGGCAATGGAGATGCTGAACATGGTCCATTCGGACTCAATGTCCCCAGTCTCCCTCAGAATGCTGTTGAAGCTCTGCTGGAGGTGTGCGTTGAAGATCTCACGGACTGGGGGCTCTGCTAGCCATTCCCAGCACACCCTGTTTAGGTGCACCAGGTCTGTCCAGCGTCCTCCCCCGCCACCTGATTCAACTCACCACCAGGTGGTGATCAGTTAACAGCTCAGCCCCTAGACACTCAGTTATCCGAGTGTCCAGAACATATGGTCACAGGTCTAGTGATACGATTACAAAACCTCTCACCAGGGGCAACTTCAGACTGAGACAGAGTCCAGCCACTCTCCAGGAGACTGGTTCCAGAGCCCAAGCCATGCATAGAGTTGAGCCCGACTATATCTAGCCGGTACTTCTCAACCTCACGCACTAACTCAGGCTCTTTCCCCAACAGATAGGTGACATTCCACGTCCTAATTGCCAGTCTTGGTAGCCGGGGATCAGTCCGCCAGGGCCTCCGCTCCTGGCCGCCGCCATAATGCACATAATGCACCCGACCCCTACGGCACCTCCTGCGGGTGGTGGGCCTGTGGGAGGATGGGCCCATGTCCCCTTTTCGGGCTGTGCCCGGCCGGGTCCCATGGACTAAGGCCCAGTCACCAGATGTTCGCCCCGGTAACCCTATCCCAGGCAGGGTAAACTGTTCCCTCGATGCTTTCCTCATTAGGGTCTTCGGAATCGCTCTTTGTATGGTCCCTCACCCAGGACCAATTTGCCATGGGAGACCCTACCAGGGGGCAAAAGCCCCTGGACAACATAGCCCCTGGGATCCCTGGGACACACAAACCCCTTCACCACGATAAGGTAGCGATTCACGGAGGACATTTTTTCCTTGCCTAATTTATTGATTCGTTTTTTTAGCATATTAATCTTTAAAAAATATGCTTCAGTTCACATTTTATTCCAGAAATTCAGTAACCAACATATAAACATCATTTGTGCAAAGATTTATGTTTCTATAGCGAAAAAGGGAAAAATTACAGCACTGTCAATGCATAAATACCCAGACATTGTACAAAAATGTCCAATTTTGGCACATATTGGACACCATGTCAGTTGAATTTTTTAGTTATTAAAGAGCAGAAATTATTTAATGTTAGGGAGTTTTTATTGATTTATTTGATTATGCTTCAAATGTTATGTTACACATATTTCACCAGACACAGTTTTCTGTAGAAACAGGAAGCTGACCCTGTGACTCTGTGTTCATTTACCGCAAGAGACCAGTACAGAAATACACATCCGCAGAAGTTGACTTGCATTATATTATTCTTAGAAATTGACACACACACACACACACACACACACAGCTTACACGCAGACAGCATCAGGACCTGCGTAACAGGAAATGTGATTATATTTGCATATTGACGATGTAACCTATAAAAATAAACTAATACTGCAGTTCGTGGTGTCTCTCTGTCTGAGATTCACCCGTGCCGCACATTATCAGTATCAAGTGTCTCAGTGTTGTTTATTCACCTGACTGTTTGTTAACTGTAAATCTCTGACATTTAATTGGTCCTTCGAAGCCGTTAATGGACTGGTATTAATAATAATATTATGCTCCATTTCACAGTGGTATCCTGCCTCAAGTCCCGACGCCGTGACAAACCTGCGTTGAAGTCTCTGCAGAGCACCCTCCAGGAAGGGTTGAAAGTCCAGGGACGTTAAATTCGGGTCCTGGCCAACGTTTATACAGGCCCACGGCGGTGGGGCTTGAAGGGGGACGCCCGACAAACCGGCAACAGCGAAGCCAGGTGATTATTCCACATTTGACACACCTTGCGTAAAATTATCGGTGTTTAGAGTGACACTGTTCCAAGAAAACTCGTCCTACGGGGACTGGCAGTTTTCAGACTCGCTTGTAAGACGAAACTGGCAGTGTAATAGACACTCGTTTCGCAGTTAAAAAAAGCTGGAAGTCTACATTTACTAGAAGGTGAATAAGTGTACGGAAAGTGTCAACTAACATGGGATAGAAATTGCGCGCATAAACTGTTTTTACTGTTTTGTTGGTGGAGTAAGTTGATTTAACAGCACATTAAGGTGGCTGAACTACTCCACTGAATTGTTTACCGTTGATAGCTCACGTACTGGCTGAATGAGGAAGAAGTTGTGCGTCATCACGTAAAATCGACAACCGCTTTCAAGAATAGCTTGAAAGTAGAAGCCTGTTGTTGATAACTTATCTCATTCTTCGTGCCAGTGACAGCTTCACGGGTCTGTCTGTATATTTAACTCAATAAAATACCTTGTAAACAAATCTTCTACAAAACGAAACCAAATGGGTAATAACGAAACTAAACTCACGGCAGATGAACATTGGTTAGACAAAAAATCCCGGCACCGGCCAAAATAAGTGCAGATAGGTGGAGAAATCCAAAGAAACTAAATTGTCCTGCGTGAGAGGGGAAGTGCAGTCCCTCTGCAGTAACTATTTTAAGAGGAACCTTACAAACAGAACTAAACAATGAAATATAGTTGGCATGACGATCATGCCCAGATTGTATAAAATAAATAAAAGGAAATCATTCACATGAAAACCTTTTCTATAAAAAAGAGAGATGCATAAGGTAGATTAAGGCTGTGTCATTGTTCAGCCAAGGAAAGTGTGTGAAAAGGTAAATGTCTCCAGCTTGGGAGAGGGTGGAACTGCAGCCCACCCGAAGCCCTTGATGGATACAAAATAAAATATAAAAATAAATATAATGATAACCTGCTTGGTTCAACATGCAACAGAGAGAATGAATGTGACTGAAGATTGGATCTGAGATGAGGCAAACAGAAGACTAGTCTAAAAAGTAGGCACAAACCTGTTCAGAGAAAAAACAATTTGTACAGATAGGATGAATTCTAAATTATCTGTTTGCTGAGTAAGATGATCCAAACTATTAAATTGGCTCAGTAGTAGTATAGTGATATACACTGATAAAATGTTGTAATATACTGTTGTTATTATATGGAAAGAAAAAGATGATAATATTAATAAAAATATAATATTAATGACAAGAAGTATCCTTGTCAGTATGATGTGAGATGGACAATTGTTATGATGTAGTCTGCATCAAGCTTAAGGTTTGCTCAAACTCAGTATAATGACATATGAGATGAAGAAAATAAAGAAAATATCCAAACTACTTAAGTGCATAGAGGCACTACTTGACATGTTTGAAGACCTATATTGCTGAGATATAGAGCACATCTATAATAACAACCAATATGCTAAACCATGTATATGACAGCTAAAGCTACAAGATTGAGAAGCTGATTTAAATATGTGGACACTACTAAGCTAATGAGCGAATTAAACATTTTTATTTATTTGTTTTTAGAGCAGAAGCTGCATAGAGGACAGCACAGGGAGCTGTCTATCAATGAATAGGAAACACACATACACAAATTGTTACATGTGAAATTATTTTTGGAAAAAATCAGAAGTGAGATGGTTTTGAATTAAGAAATCAGTGAAAAGATGCATGAATTAAACCTGATAATAACATACAGAGGCAATGAAGGAAGCAGCTTACACTCACTGAACATTAACATGCATAGGAAAAGTAATAAAGACCTGCTTACACTCATACACATAACATGAGTTGGTATTTCTGACCAGAGAGAAGGAAACGGGTAGTTTAAGTACTCTGGATAATAATGAAAATGTCTTAGTTGTGTTTCTTCAGGAGCAAAACAGACCTGGACCAATTCTCCAGGTGCAGCGGTCGGAAGAAACCTATAGGTTAACATGACTGGACATGTCAAAGCAAGTTTCTGGTTGAATTGTTCACAGCGCCATGTCTCCATAAACCTGACAAGTGGGCCCTAACTTGTGTCTGAGGACAAGGATTGCTGTTAATAAGGTAGGAACTTAAAATTTGGGTTAGCAAATTTGGGAAAGAAAACTGACTGCTTAAGCGGAGAATTGTGCAGGAGTCTGAAACACTGCAAAAGCAACATATGCAAATTCACGTACATGATTTACAAATGCCCAGTTTTAGAGCTGTAAACTGTGAGCAATTCCAAGTTTAAATATATATATATAGAGAGAGATAAAAATAAGAAAACTTTAACTTCAAAGTTGAAATATGTAAGATGTGTGAAATGTGTGAATTCTTTGAAAAACTAGAAGGTATCTAGGAATGCCTCAAGTGAAAACGTAATGAACAAAAAAAAACAAAGACGAAGAAGCAAAGAGCAATGGAAACACGGACGTGTATAACAGAACAAACCCCACCTGTGGTGGCAAATCCACACACCATTTTAAATCAAGTAACACCAAAGGAACAGTGGTTTTCTGTGATAGACCTATCCAATGCTTTCTTTTTTATACCACTACATTTTGACTCACAAAAGCTATTTGGATTCACTTTTGACAACCAGAAGTTTACCTATACAAGGTTGCCTCAGGGATTCCAGAATAGCCCCACTCTTTATGCAGAAGCTCTGAGAAAATCCATATCATTTTGCACGCTTCCTGCCCCAGGTAAATTCCTGCTATACGTTGATGATATTTTGATTACAGGCTACACACAGACTAATTGCGTAGCAAACACACTGACAGTTTTGCAACATCTAGCAGAGCAAGGCCATAAAGTCTCACAGCATAAATTGCAATTGTGGAGCCAAGAAGTAACGTACCTTGGCCACAGACTGACAGGACAAGGCAGACAGCTGTTAGACAGCAGAAAAGTAGCTGTACAAAACGCTCCTAAACCTGTCACCAAACAACAAATGATGAGTTATTTAGGTCTCTGCAACTTTTGCAGATGTTGGATACCTGAATATGCACTGCTGGCCCAACCTTTGCGAAACCTGATCTATGGCAAACACTTAGCTCTGAAAGATGAAATAGAATGGACACCAGAGGCAGATAAAGCATTTATTGACTTAAAACTTGCCCTGCAAACAAGCACAGTTTTAGCTTTGCCTGACTGTGACAAGCACTCTCCTTCCTGCGGAAGCAGATGTTGCCGAACACAGCTGTATGCAGAAGCTAACTAAAAAAATGAAACCCCGACCAGACATTTTTAGTACACTGCAGCCTACTTTTGTAGACATTGTTTTAGAAGCGAAAGCTCTTACTTCCTCTTTTTCAGCACAGAGTGCGGAACTAACGGCTGTCATACGTGCATGCTGCGCAAAGGTCGAGAAATATAAATATTCACACTGACAGTCAATATGCGTTGCACACCAAAAAAGATAATTCAGAAATTACTGAAGGCAATAACTTCGCAGACCAAGCCGCGAAGAAGGCCGCACAGCAACCAATACAAACTTTAATGTCTGAAACTTCACAGCTGATACCACTTGATGTACTTAAAGACGAACAGAAAGCCGCACCTATTGCAGAGCGAAAGAAATGGCTAAAGTGTGGAGCAGAACTACACAATGACTTACTGACCTGTAATGGCAAACCAATATTGCCAAAATCCCTACACAAGACAACAGCATTAGCGACACACGGATTAACACGTGTGTCGAAAGGGGGGAATGTCAGATATCCTCCCTAAGCACTTCACGGGAGACCTTTTTTCCACTGCCTCTCACTAGTGAGCCTATTAATAAGTCTATAAGAGAAACCACCCTAGCAGAGTGGATGACTAAATTATTTGAGAATAAAGAGATTGTGCTAAACAATAAACTGCCGAGTAATATCTCTCCAGTATCTTGCAGGTTGCAACCAGGTGATTGGATCCTGATCAAAGTACTCCAGAGAAAGAATTGGAGTTCACCAAGGTGGGAAGGCCCATATCAGGCCCACCACACCAACTGCCTGCAAAATAGCAGAAAGACCATCTTGGATCCACCAAAGCCACTGCAAAAAAGTGAGTGACAACACAAGCATAGACGCCGGTTCCCCCGACTCCTAGGTGTTCTCCTGGTGGAGGAAAGGGCTGTTTGGGTATATCCCACCCTTTTGTCTTCTCGCCAGTGGTCTACTCACCTGGAGCCCGGGTGTGCCTGGTCATCATGAAGAACCTTGTCCTCATAGTGGCTGGCATTGCGCTCCTAGTGAGCCTACTGATACTCACCTGGACAGACGAGGACCCACAGCATCACCTGCAGAAGAAATGGTCATATGACAACTTACACCTAAAGGATATGGACAAAGAGCACAACCACCCCTGGCTGAACAATGCCTGGTACCGGTACGTCTACAACCGAGTACATACAGAAGACAACCGCACTGGCTGCTACGTCTGTTCTCACCTCCCAACAACAGCAATGCAAGCCACCCTATATGGAAAATCACCCAGCCTTTCTGAAGCCCTATGTATATTCTACAAAGCCACCAGCGGAACATGTTCCCCCGAAGACATCTTCTCCTTCAAGGTTGAGTTAAAAAGACAAGTCACAAAAACCGACCTGCGACGGTGTAATGGAACACTGATCAACTATACAACTAATGAGGTAGTGTTTTGTACACCAGAGGTCTCAGACTGGAACTACAGCTGTGATGACCGATACTGGGTACACCTGAATGCAACCAATGACAAGGGAAAATCTTTCAACGTCAGGAGGGAACCAGGAATACAACATCCAATGTGTTTCACCTTCGCATACGGGAACAGAAAGCTGGGGATGAACCAAAACTGCTCCCAGACTTTCCGGATGCCGCAGGACAGAAAGGCACAGATAAGCTTCCTGAATGGCACATATTGGGTGCAGGGTACAGCTTGGGCATGTGGCTCAAAGACATATTTCACCATCCCACCCAACAGCACCGGACTCTGGTGTCAGACCACACATTCAGAATATTCCATCAGGACCAACCAAGACGCAAGAGGAGCACTGATGACGTGCAACCTCATGATCCAATCTGGGGCAGTGATGTACCAGCGGAGTTCAAGTTGTGGACCACCAGACAGAAGGTCCTGCACTCACTGTTCCCATGGGTCGGAAATGGAAAAAACATGCTAAGAATTGAGACTCTCGACTACCGATTTGGACTTTTCCTGAACAGCTCAACATGGATAAACAAGGCTCAGAATGAGGAAATCGACGCGATCAGAATAGTGGTCATGCAACACAGAGTCGCCCTGGACATGATTCTCGCTGAGAGAGGGGGCCTCTGTGTCTTATTCAACACCACTTGCTGCACCTATATTCCTGATAATGTGCATTCCTTGACCATGACCACCGCCCTGGAGAAGTTACGACAACTGAGTAATGCACAGCAACAAGACTATGTCACGAACACAGAGGACTGGCTGACCTGGCTGCCACAGTAATCACCTATGTTGGACTGCCACAAGAAGATGAACCGGACGAAGAGGATTTAGTATTTAGTATTTAGGATTTAGGAACACACACACTCACACATACTGAATGATGCTACAATTGAAAATGTTATAAGCAAGTGATTGTTAGCTGATAATAAAGTATGATTGAAGTGGTGAAATACGGTAACAACAGGGAGGGATGTTAGGGAGTTTTTATTTATTTATTTGATTATGCTTCAAATGTTATGTTACACATATTTCACCAGACACAGTTTTCTGTAGAAACAGGAAGCTGACCCTGTGACTCTGTGTTCATTTACCGCAAGAGACCAGTACAGAAATACACATCCGCAGAAGTTGACTTGCATTACATTATTCTTAGAAATTGACACACACACACACACAGCTTACACGCAGACAGCATCAGGACCTGCGTAACAGGAAATGTGATTATATTTGCATATTGACGATGTAACCTATAAAAATAAACTAATACTGCAGTTCGTGGTGTCTCTCTGTCTGAGATTCACCCGTGCCGCACGCTATCAGTATCAAGTGTCTCAGTGTTGTTTATTCACCTGACTGTTAACTGTAAATCTCTGACATTTAATTTTATTAACAAGCCTAAAAATGCTTGTTTTTTAATATTTTTGAAGAGTTAACCACACATTCACATGGCAATGGGCCTTTTCTGCTGTGCACATGGAGCGTTTAATTGGCCTATGGCTCTTTAATTCAATTCAATTCAATTTTATTTTATTTATCGCCAAAATCACAACAACATTCACCTTAAGGCGATTTATATTGTACAGTAGATCGTACAATAATAGATACAGAGAAAAACCCAACAATCATATGACCCCCTATGAGCAAGCACTTTGGCGACAGTGGGAAGGAAAAACTCCCTTTTAACAGGAAGAAACCTCCAGCAGAACCAGGCTCAGGAAGGGGCGGCCATCTGCTGCGACTGGTTGGGGTGAGAGAAGGAAAACAGGATAAAGACATGCTGTGGAAGAGAGCCAGAGATTAATCACAGGTACAGTTCAAAGAAGGGAAAGGTCTATTAACAAATAGTGAGTGACAACGGTGACTGGAAATGAAAAACTCAATGCATCATGGGAATCACCCAGCAGCCTATGCCTATTGCAGCATAACTAAGGGAGGATTCAGAGTCACCTGATCCAGCCCTAACTATATGCTTTAGCAAAAAGGAAAGTTTTAAGCCTAATCTTAAAAGTAGAGATAGTGTCTGTCTCCCGAATCCAAACTGGAAGCTGGTTCCACAGAAGAGGGGCCTGAAAACTGAAGGCTCTCCCTCCCATTCTACTTTTAAATACCCTAGGAACAATAAGTAAGCCTGCAGTGCAAGAGCAAGTGCTCTAATAGGGTGATATGGTATTACAAAGCCATTAAGATGGGGCCTGATTATTTAAGACCTTGTATGTGAGGAGCAGGATTTTGAACGCAATTCTGGATTTAACAGGAAGCCAATGAAGGGAAGCCAATACAGGAGAATTATGCTCTCTCTTTCTAGTCCCTGTCAGTACTCTTGCTGCAGCATTTTGGATTAACTGAAGGCTTTTCAGGGAGGTTTTAGGACATCCTGATAATAATGAATTACAGTAGCCCAGCCTGGAAGTAATAAATGCATGAACTAGTTTTTCAGCATCACTCTGAGACAGGATATTTCTAATTTTAGAAATGTTGCGCAAATGGAAGAAAGCAGTCTTACATATTTGTTCAATATGTGCATTGAAGGACATATCCTGGTCAAAAATGACTCCAAGGTTCCTCACAGTGTTGCTGGAGGCCAAGGTAATGCCATCCAGAGTAAGAATCTGGTTAGATACCATATTTCTCAGATTTTTCAGGACAGAATACAATAACCTCAGTTTTATCTGAATTAAGAAGCAGAAAGTTAGCAGCCATCCAAGTTTTGGTCTAGCAGGACAAGCACAGAGATGAGTCCACTGTCAGAGGCCATAAGAAGATCATTTGTAACCTTCACTAAAGCTGTTTCTGTGCTGTGATGAGATCTGAAACCTGACTGAAACTCTTCAAATAAGCCATTCCTCTGCAGATGATCTGTTAGCTGTTTGACAACTACTCTTTCAAGGATTTTTGAAATCAAAGGAACGTTGGAGACTGGCCTATACAGTAATTAGCTAAGACAGCCGGGTCTAGGGATGGCTTTTTAAGTAAAGGTTTAACTGCAGCCTGGTGGGAAGTTGCAGAGAGGCGTGTAAGACTGCACCTCTTTAAAATCTGTCACTTTGGTTTCTTTTAGCCAATTTTCATGATTGACAGCTGTTTTTAAATTGTTTTAGCCAATAGGATTACAGTAACAATGCCACGTTCACATCACTTCAACCAATCAGAAGTTGCAAGGCCAAGTCCCCGTTGCCAAGTACGAAACCAGTAGCTGTAGAAGTGCCATATGTTTTACAGAAACATACTGCAGCTCTAGAGACCACAACTTAAAAGGGTACATATCAGTTATAAAGTAAAGATTTATGGTCAGAAAAACATTTGCACAATTTCAACATGTTTTATGTGACAAAAGAAGATTAAGAGTATGCCTATGGCAATGCCATTTGTAATTTTTAATAAATAGGTACAACTGCAGTCCTGCGGCATGCAAGCTGTTGATTTTTTGTTTTTTCCTTGTAATGACCTATTTTCATTTCAGCATTTGCCCTACTTTTTGGTGTATTTCTTTTCAACTGTATACAAGTTTGGAAAGATCAAAGGAGAAAGTCATTTAAGGGCTTTAAAGGTATGTGAAAAGAAATGAAAGGGAATGTTTTCTCACAAGACATTTGGATGTTGCATGTTTCAACCCTTTTTTAAGTTTGCATCTATAGTTATAATCAATGCAACCACCTTAAAGCACTTAAATGCAACTTCAGTTTTCAATACAGTAAGTTTTATGTTCTCCCTCAATAGCATGAGTTTGAATGCAGAATAATAGTAAGACCAAGGTCTGATGACTGCACACAAATTTCATTCAGCAATCTTCTCTGGCACAGAGGATGAATACGGAGCGGTTTACCCATTGCCCCTCAGGCATACTGTAAAGAATTTCAAAAGATTAATATCACATTCAGTAAAACAGTCATTCTTCAGATGTAGTTAAAAATGAAAATAAACCTGCAGTCCTAACCCTAACAGATCATCTGGGTTGATGGATTAATGTTTAAAATTAGGATTTGAGATAGCGATGTAAAATGTAAATAAAAAGAGAATGCATTTGCAGATGTTTTAGTCACATTAGAAGTGTTTAAACTGAGAAAATATATAATTTTAAGAAAAAACATGGTCATTCCAAATATGATAGCAACAACACATGCCAAGTTGGCATGAGGGCAACAAAATGTTGAAATGTAAGTGGTAATAAAAATGATGAGCTGAAGGAATGTTTTGCAATTATAACGTATTTTCGTACTATAAGGCGCTCTTAAAATCCTTTAATTTTCTCAAAAATCGACAGTGCGTCTTATGTATGAATTCTCGTTGTGCTACTGACCTTGAACCCATTTTACGTGGTATATGGCACTCAAAAATGTGTCAAAAAATATTTTAGTACGACTTTGGTAAGCTACGAAGCCACACTGCTTGATCTTTACAACTACTGTAGTCAGGAGCCTCGCAGAGTAATCCGGGTCCAAACCCTGCTGCAGTTCCCAAAGTCAAACGAACACTGCGGCATCACTGAGAGTTAAAAACTCTCTAAATTCTTTTGTCTTTAATAAAATGATCAGTGTTGCTGCTTTACCAGGTGTAACGATCAAGTTTAACATCCAGGCATTCATGAAAACAGAATTGATTCCATTTAATGGCATTAGAAGTTAGCAGGAAATTCCCTCACTAGTTTCCACCTAAACATGACATACCATGTTCTGACTGAGAGATTTCAGAAAAAATCTGCTATCACTTCCAACATAAATGAAAACAAGAAAAAATAAACAGCAGTGATGTTTGTAGGGTTACTGAAGTTGGACTAGCTGTTATATAATGATGTGCTACATGATCTCTTGCAACACAGCTATGTTAGCATAACATAAACACAGTGAAGCTAGAGGATGAATGCTAACTTTTTTCCACTCAATAAAAGTTAACATAAGGTTTTCCGATGGTTAGGGACAAATACAATCACATGGCAGGACGCTGTAAACGGACCAAACTTCAGTCAGGTGAACAACTAAGATAATTCATTCACAATATGAGGTTAGTCATTAAAACGCTGCAACAACATGGGAATAGAGCAGCTGCAAGAAAAAAAAAACAATTTTAAAAAATGCATACAACATAGATAAATTTAATTTTTTTTTTTTTTTTTTTAAGAAATTTATTCAAAACCAAGGTTGGGATTTGAGTTGTCAGAGTGTCTGTGCTGAATTTAGAAGTTCACTCTGACAGCCTCTGTCTTTGTAAATGTAAGTAACTGTGTGTTAATGTAAGCATTGAAAAACTGCAGATAGTTAGATTAACAGCAACAGTATTTTGTCTCTATCTCCCATTGTAGAAATTCATCTTGTGTAAACAATAACTTGGCACACAGCATGACGTCAAAAATGGTGCGCACCTTTGACGTTGCGTGAGCAAATCTCTGTTTTACTCGTCCATACCCATGTGGACGTAGCCTAAGCCTATATCCGAAACTCAGAAGACATGTTAGTCTTTCTAAATAAGAACACAAGTTGCAGATGGTATAGACATTTTTTTTTCACAACACAAGTTAGCAAAAGGGTGATGATATATTCTGTCAAATTATCATCAGTAATTTAATTCAAGATGACTCATTACCAGTGTTGGGTAAGTTACTTTAAAATAGTAACTTAGTTGCATTACTAGTTACTTCTCTCAAAAGTAACTCAGTTACTTCAAGTTACTCGTTACTTTCAAAGTAACTAGTTACTAGGGAAAGTAACTTTGGTTTTACTCAGAGTTCTCTTGTTAATGTGTTTCTTCCATAACTTTGCCAGTCTTCTAGCTTGCTTACTTGCCACAAGTGCACTGTGCCACCTACCAATAGAAGGGAAAATACAATGTATAATGCATATTTCCACGAGAGAAATCCCACGCCTGGACCGTCATTGACTGCTGCCATGATTCTAGCCTACGTCACAGAGTCATGTGCGCCTTTTACATCCAACACAAAAACTGCAGTCGTGGTGCTTTCGATTGTACTCAGAACTCAGAAATTCTGCCTTCTGAATAGGAAGATGTAGGCAACACCAGACTGCAGATGAGCTGCATACAGGGCTGGACTGGGACTGGGAAAATTGGCCCGGGCATTTTGACTAGAGACTGGCCCACCATTATAGGAAAAATCATAAAGCCTTTGAATGAAAACAAACACTGTTGTGACAGTGATGTACACTGTTTTGATGGTATATATGCATCAATCTATCAATCGTTTGTTGTAAGATTCAGATAATTATTTTTTAAAAGCGAGACATTTTAAATGAGAATAAGAAAGAAAAGTATTTCTTTGTGCCCCCTTTCCCTGTTAATGCCCTACATGCCCCCCTGGCAACACTTTGCTAGACCCGCCCCTGCACAGTTACCAGCTGTCAGCTACCTAACAAAGGATCCTGGTGTTATTTGTCTCTCAGAAACAGTTCATAACTTCCCTTCAACTCATTCATGTCACCTAAAAGGTAAACCTGTTTCTCCATCACCTGTTCAGCTCTGATGATCCAGTAAGGACATCTCCTGGTTTCATCTTCATGTTTCCCTCTCACCAGATAACCAAACCATATCATGACCAGCAGGTTTACAGCTGTGGCTCCAGCAAACATCAGCTGATACTAGAAATTAATATTAAATAAATTCTAACAACAGCTGATCAAGCTTAAACGTGCTGCTGTTGTTTAGCGCGACATCCCCTGGTTTCCTCTTTCGGCGCAAAGTGAGCGATAAACAAACAAGAGAGCCGATCAGCTGATCATTGATCAGTTTTCATGATTGAAGTAGAAATGGGAGAGGGAGGGGGGAGAATGAGAGAAGAAGAGGCAGCTGTGCAGCAAAGACACAGAATAACTCCAGCTTTGTGCCTTTTTCATTGTAGCTGAATTACGGGACAAACTGTTCCTTTTCACCTCAATAAGAAACGCGTAATATTTTCTCTGAATACCAGACGGGACGGTTGGCAACTCTAATAACTTATGAACAAAATAAAGTTCAACATCAGTAACATCATAGCACCCACCCAGCTGTATAGAAACTCCGTCATGCTAGCTAGCACGCAGTACGGAAAAAGTCAGAATAACGAAAATAAACTCCACCTAAACTTGGTTCATATCTGACCCAGAGAGACTGCAGGTCATAACTTCTTACCTGAAGTTCAGTTCACACTTGGACCGGCGGCCGCCTCGGGTCTCTTTTCCTTCTGCGTCCCCTTTCCTTCATCCACCTGCTGGCCTCCACCACTTGCTAATGTTACTGAATCTGTGGAAGCTCCGCGATAGCCACCACACGAAGTAACGAGTAACGACCCTATCTAAATCCCAGTAACGACTAACGCGTTCCTGATTTTGGCATAATAACTAGTTACCGTGCTCGTTACCACAATAATAACGTAGTTACTGTAACGCGTTACTTAATAACGCGTTAGTCCCAACACTGCTCATTACCAAGTGTGCAAGAACAGACAGGCAGATCTCTCTATTCAGAAAGACAACCAGGCAATGACATGTTTTGTTTAACATAAAAAATATTGCAGATTTTCTTGCTTGAGGTTAGGGTGAGTTAAGAAGAAATTAGCTAACATCTCAGCTAGGGGTGGGTTTTGATTATCGATTTTCCAATTAAAATCGATTGTAGCTTGAATTACGCGATAGCAGGTAATGAGAGCAGGTAAACGGATTCTTCACAAAGACATAAACACAATCACTGAGATGTGGTGGGGGCAGGTCAGCGACTAAAGCTGGGCAGACACTGTGCGATTTTTTTCAGTCGCGTTATTCAGCACCTGCTCAAACTGTACGATTGACTCGCAGAGGTTAGAAGTTCATAGGTCACGATGCAGGGTCTCACACTATACGACCTGATGCTCTGATGCGACCCGAGTGCTCACACTGTGTGTCCATAAAATGAAGGGTATAACAGAAATTCTGTCGCTCGCTCTCTCTCTCTGTCTTTTACTCACACAGACACGCACACCACCATCATCAACTTTGCTAAATTGCTAATGAAAAACATTGACCAGGCAGCTGTGATTGAGCAGCAATGTAGATCCAACTATTTTCACGGTTGTTGTGGTCGTGATAATTTTGTGAGGCCACATCGAAAAGGCTCGGATGAGCTTGCCATAGTTCTACAAGTTGTACCTCCATCACTTGTGTCCAGATCACACGCTGCGCTGCGCCGTCTTTTTCGCTGACATTTGTGTTTGCGTGTGCGCAGTGTGAGAAACTGCGGTGACACCCTCACAACGGTCCCGACCAAGCGATTGATGATCGGGAGCTGGTCGTGAGGTGTTAATCGCGTCTCGTTAACCCACGTATACTACACGACGCACAATGAAGGCCAAAATCGGGCCGATCGCCAAATCGGTTGCACGACTCAAAAATCGTCTCAAAATGGGCCAAAAATCGCACAGTGTAAGCCCAGCATAACCAGAAGGTTGGTGGTTCGATCCCAGGCTCCTCCAGTCTGCATGCCAAATATCCTTGGACAAGATACTGACCCCATGTTGCTCTCCGATGCATCCATCGGAGTGTGAATGTGTATGAATGTTAGATAATAAGCACTTAACAACTTGTGTGAATGGATGTGATTGGGTGAATGAATTAGTTGTATCAAGCGCTTTGAGGGACCCTGTGAATCGCAATCGTATCGATTCTAGGAATCAGTGACGATACCCAGTCCTAATCTCAGCTACAATAGAGCAAAAAAAAAAAAAAAAAAATCTGGCAAGCAGTATTGTGCACAATACATCACGGGTCACATGAACAAAGCAAGATTCAAAAAGTAATTAAAGCATCAAACAAGTGCAAACCATAAAAGAAAAAAAAACATGAATGCACAACATGGCCTCAGGCTCATGCCTAAGGACTGAAAGTAGACACCATGTGCTACAGTGGTACTCGTCTGAAAGCAGTTTTCCAAGTGGATTGGCAAGTACAGCCAGCTGTGAGCTTGGATCAGGGAATAGATTTATCTCTGTTGGTAAATTATACAAACAACTTTATTTTAAACACATTATATGGCAGATTTAGTGCTTACGTTGTCCTATATTTGACTAAATTAAATTATTTTTCACAATTAATGACAAGAAATGATAGTTTGTCTGATTTTTCTAATAATTGCAGGAGGTTCAGAAGTGTGTGATGGGTTAATTAAGACTCTGGGGAAACAGGTAAACAGTGAATCTGCTTGACACAGTGAACATTCAAAGGTAACTTCAGCTGCCCTCTGCAATAATTTCACAGAAGATTGTCTCCACATGCTAATTCTACCCTTTAATATTTCAGCCTCAGTTTCATCCCTCTGTTTAATAAGCTTGAAATTAAAGCAGCAGCACATGCTGGCCAATTTTACAAGGGAAATGATAAGACCCAACAATGAGAAGGAAAGCGAGTCAGGGGGTTACATCAAACAACAGCCAAATCAAAGCAGAAGGTATAAAGTCACTTTCTGTGGGTGTGAGACTGAACCAGAGGTTAACTAGACGCCGATTCCACCTCTTCTTGTTCTAAATAACTCTTTCGGTATATTTTGTTCCACCCTGTGAACAAGTAGAGTACAAGCATGCATAAGTGCAAGCTTTATAAATAATTAGCAAATAAGTAAAATAAGCAAAGAATTATTTCTTTTTCTTGTTTGCATTAGTATTAGTTGAATTCAAATATAGAAAGAAATATTTTTAAGATTAGGATGATGCAAAAGACAATATCTATATAAATAACTAAATGCACACACACATACACACACTAAAGTAGACATATATTAAAATATACCAAAGTAATGGATCTCAGCAGCACCACTGCCATAAACCTCATTACTTGTCAATTAAAATATGCATCCATGCTTTCTATTACTGCCATCTTGTGGCCACTGTCAGATACTGTGGCTCAAAGCTGTGCTTCTTTCAGTCTCAAAGAAAACTGCAGCTACCTATGTTTTGAGGGTGTGTCCGTCTCCCATTAGCAATGACTCGATTTGGGGAAGCTAAGAAGCCAGCAGAACAATCATGAAAGATCCCCACAAGGGTACAACAACTTCAAATTACCAGCCAATCAGCTGCATCTTCACAAAATGGAAGTTTCTCTCAGGCATTGTACCAACCAAGCTGAGTAGGCACATGAGTCGATGCATGAGCATGGCTTCGAAGGGCATTGGGATCAAACCAAAGGACCAAAGCACCAGCTCGTGGTTGATAGAGCAGTAGACTAGAATTCTAAGCCCACCCAGGCAGACCAGTCTGAGCACCGTCTGAGCTGACTATGACTCGAAAAGAAAGTCTACGACATGGATGAAGTAGCATTTTTTTTTACCTTTTTTTTTAAACTGTCCTTTACAGCAACATCAGTGAGCAGAATCATGCTCTGAATATACTGTTATTCAAAACACATTGCTTTGCTAAGAAGAGCTCTTTAAACTCTCTGTAGGCTACTCTATTTTTTTCATTGTTATTCACAGTACTGTAGATGTGTGGTTTATGTCAGCCTTAAAGGTTAAGAGAGGCATAAAAGATAAAGAGACAAAAAGATAGTACAAAAGGGTGGCAGATGGGCGCCGGTTTAGCTCAGCCCATTGAGCAGGCGCCCATTCCTTATGGCTGAAAGTGGCCGGCCCGGGTTTGAGTCAAACCCGTGGCCGCATGTCTTCCGCCTTCTCTCTCTGTCCCAGCTTTCGTTGTCGTTTCATCACTGAATCTATCAAAACAAAGCTGAAAAAGGCCTAAAAAGCACAATGAGTCACGAACTGCTGCATCTGTAAGAAAACACATACTGGAGAAAAAAAGCAGACACATAAACATACATATCTTGCTGTGTCCTGTGTGCAATCTTAAGTGACTCTGTATGTGTCTTTGTCAAGAAACATACTTGTGCTAGACCACAACAATGCTCCCCCCAGGGGAGACTAAGCAAAGACTAGAAGACACAGGCTGTCCACAGACACCATGTGTTTGATTGCAAACACATGGTGTGCCCATTATAGGGAAGAGGGAGTGCCTAGAAAGAGCCCAGAGAACCAGAGATAATGGACAGCTGACCTCGCCAGAGGGCACCCATCTCAGCATAGCCAGAGTAACAGTAGAATTGTTATTCCTTCACATAGAAAGAAAGAAGCCTGGTGAGGTGGTCTGAATGCCTCCTGGGCACGTCTTACCAGATTATATCATCAGCTAGCCTAGGAATGCCTTGGCATTTCCTGGGATGAGCTGGAGGATGTAGATGGGGAGAGAGATCTGGACTGGATAGATGGATGGATGGAAGAAAATAACATTACAGAAAAAAATATTGAGATAACTACTTACTGTATACAAATATCCTGTTATAGCTTGTTTTTCATGTTCTCTTCTATGAATTTCAACAAAATGTGTGTGACCCTTGTTTAGGGTTTGTTTTTGTGAATGTTGATTTTATGTTCATGTATAAACCCCAGAAAGAATAGCTAAAGCTAACTTTATCCGTGATCCTAATAAAACAATCAATCATAGCTTTCAGAACGAATTACTAAACCAGTATGTAAGAAGCAAATTTATAGACATTTTATTTTACTGTAGTATATTTTTAATTTCAAATTAATCTTTATAACATTAAGATATTTGTTGTGTCATACTGTATTGTATAAGCCACAAGCCATTACACTTAGTTGTTAGGTTTAACTTAATTTTTTAACTGTTGTAGGAAAGGAATTCCCAAACATTTGAATAAAGTCTATCATCCAACTTCAGGTTTTCCTTTTTGAAATCTGAAAATTGGAAGCTGACTGTTTAAATCTATACAACAAATTAATTTGTTCATTTCTTGATTAGATTGGCTTGGTTTAGCAGCTAAACATCTGAGTGTGGATTTATGGGTTAAACATTAAGTATAAAATTACAACCAAGGCAAAGTTTTATGATGTTTCTGAACAAACAGGGGCACATGTGCATTTCTTATGAATGTAACATTAAAAAGAAAGAGGAATTGAAGGTTTACTTTGTTTTCTGGTTGATCGTTTTGCACAGATTAAGTCGCCAAGCTGAGGTGCTGTAGTATTTAAGTTCATGAAAATTTAGGAATTTTAGCTTTGTGAACAAAGCTAGATATACTTGTGTGTAGGTAGAAGTCTATGCTGACAATATTGCAATGTTTAAAACTGGATGCTCAGTGAAGACAGCTAAATAAAAAAAATTACTATGTCTATCATGCAAGGCTGTATCACTGCATTAGTATGGACATAACAAAGCTCTGAAATAAAGGATTACATAACTTCAAATAGTAGGAGTTAGATAAGATGGTGTTTGGAAAAACAGCAAAGTCCTGGCAGAACATTTCTCTGTATTCTTATCATTTATAGAAAACCACAGCTAATTTAGTTCCCCTTTATATTTATGTTCTGTGGCTTGAGATTTAAAAAAAAAAAAAAAGCTGAAATTGTTCCGTTACAGATAAGTCTGTCTCACTTACATGTTGTGTGAAAGAGAGCAATGTGATAGCCTTGTTTTCTCAGGCTATTTGTACTTCATTCAGTACTTTTTTTTTTGTAAACAGCAGCTTTTTCACAGGTGTGGTTAGCTTTTTTCTCAATGAAATAATTTATTTTGTAATGACTCAAGTTATCAATTTTTTCTTGATAATCTGAAACACGAGACAGGAACTGGCTCTGTGTTTGTTTTTGGGTTTTTTTGGTGTGTGCCCTTTTGTTTTTTTCCTTTTCTCTATTGGTAGGTACACTTGGGGTGGAGCCACTGCAGGTGAGGTGTTCAGTCAGCTGTGTTGGATCCTCCTCATTAAGGCAGCATACTAATAAGGCGGTCGATGTGGCAGTTCTTCACCAGATCATTACTTCAGCTTCTGATGCAATGTTTGGTCTCCCTGGTGTATTGTTTTGCATCCAAGCTCCTTTTCCTAACTGAGTTTTTTTCCCTTTTGATTCTTTCAGTCATCTGATTTTTCCTGTTCCTGGATTTGTGTTCATACTCTCAGAAGAACTGTCTAAACAGCTCGCTTTTCACTGCCATCATGCATTCCAACTTACCTCCCTCCTCAACTTACTGCTTTGTTTCGGTACAGTGAGTACATTAGTTTTGTAGTTATTTTTTCCATTCAGTTCCAGTCATTTTGTGTAGTTAACTCTGGTCTCTTTCCTATTTCAGATTTTGTCCTGAAAATCCACCACAATCAAGTCTTGTCCTTTATATTTTTTCAGCTCCTTGGGTCCATCTTTTGGCTTAATCTGATAGTGACAAATATGCAAAAAAATATGAAACGAGGAAGGCGGCAAATATTTTTTTCTATAGTCTAAGGAGCTTGAAAAACAAACATCTGGAGTTCTTTAAGTTTCCTTGAGGCATTTCACCTCTCATCAGAGAAGCCTCTTCAGTTTTAAGAGCAATTGGAGGAGAGTCCCAGATTTCAGCCAAGGTCTGAAAACGGGTCTAGGTAACAATCGGCTAAGGTTTCGGGTGAACCCACTGTGAAAGGTAGCCCACGCCCTATTATGTGATTTACTCTGGGACTTATACCAATTGCTCTTAGAACTGAAGAAGCTTCTCAGATGAGAGGTGAAACGTCTTCAAGGAGACTTAAAGAAGTCCAGACGCTTTTCTTTCCAACCTCCTTAGGCTACGATGACCTGGATAATTAAGAACCTTCACAGACACTTTTTTATAGCATTGTTATATGTTATACCTACTCATTACACCAAAATTAAAACGTATTTAGTTTATTTTTATTTACATGGCACCAAATCACAACAACAATTGCCTCAAGGTGCTTTATATTGTAAGGTAAAAACTCTATATCTTAATGCATGCTCAATCATCCAGGTAAGTAAATCTCCAAAAGTTGATTCGGTTCACCTGGACGTAGCGTTTTCAGTTTTCATCCTGGACAGGGAGGAATGCTGGTTTGAGCGTGGAGTCAAGGAGGCCCTTTACGTGAAAAGGGAAAGACCAATCAAGGAGGGGGCCTAAGGGTACATCTTTCGCCATCTTAAAATGCTGTGATTGCAGCCAGTCCCCAACTCTCTGTGAATGGTACTTATGGCCATTGGTCAGTGGTTGTTGATCAATGATCATGATAATTTGCATGATTATGATGACCTCCCAGCCCATTGTTCCTTCAGTGGTGCTAGTTTCAGTCATTATGCAAATGTACTGTTTATAAGATTGGGGAAACCTGCAGTGAACTGAAACTGAAGAAGTCAGTTTCAGTTCACTGCAGTTCTCCCACTGAAAACGCTACGTCCAGATGAACAGAATAGACTTTTGGAGGTAAAGACTCTACAATAATACAAAGAAAACAGAGAAAACCCCAAAAATCAGAAGAACCCCTATGAGCAAGCATCACAAATATTCATTTGTTAATCACCAACGATAAGACACACAGGCCATATTACATGAGTGTTTGGTTCTAAATCAGATATCCTAAAGAAATGGTCAGAGTGCAATAACTGGCAGGAGCAATCAAGCAGTGTAATAACCAGCAGCTCAAAACTGTCATGGTCTGGGCGAGTCTGAGTAACTTTCCACAGCATCAGCTCTCCTCCTCTGGATGGAGCCCTTCTTGCCCCTCCCCGTTCCTCAGCCACAGGCAATTATTCTGGCAGTATTTAGGAGCAGCACACACAATGAGTCTTCGCCAGATTGTCTGTTAACCTCAGTTAGTTCACAGCCTCATGTTTCTGTGTATCTCTCAGTGTGCATTACTTACCTCTCTCTTCCTGTCCCCTAGTCGGTACCTGGATTCGTCATCCAAACCCTGCCATAGCCACGCTTCTGGATTCCGGTCAGCTACTGCTTAATCCTTTTCGGGCAAACTGCCATTCTCACCTGCCTGCCTCCCTGCGCACCCGTATAGGACTCAGTACTCGCCCGGACCTCGCCTCACCTCCACCTCCAGCTTATCCCCGCCTGCGAACACAGCCCCTGGTCTGCCACAGTTTCCACCTGCCCCACTCCAGCCCTCAGCAGTTTAGTGACCTGACAGTTCCATGCTTAGCCTAAGCCCCGCACTTCACAGACACCACGCTTTTGCACAAAGCTTAATCTTGTTTTTGTCTTGAGTATCTAAGTTAGGAATTCTTGTAAATAAAAGTTTTTGTTTTTGCAAATCACTTCAAGCCTCTGGTCTTTGGTTCTGCGCGTGTCCATTCCACTCCACGGGCCTCTGAGCCTTGACAGAAACAGCATTTGCAGCTGCTAGTGTAAATTGTTCCGGATGGCTATCAGGGATAATTTAGTCATTGTTTGTCACTGCTCCAATGCATCTTCTCAATATAAGAGAGACTGGAGGTTAATGAAAAAATCCTATCTTTTCCCTGTATAATTGAAAGAACGAAAGGTATTACTTTCAATAAAATATGGTAATGAGAACCTGACAGGAAACTGAGGCCCAGATGACCTTCTTACTTTTATCATCACTGTGGCTAAGGTTACAACATTTGTGCACCAAAAAGAGCAGCTCATCCCTGTATTGTTATTAGCATTTCTGTCAGGTGATACTTCTTGCTGCCTGTGAATTATGTGACCAAGTCAGGGCTGCACAGTGTATTACTGTTATGAACTTCAAAGAAATTAAAATGTTAATCAAATTTGTATGTCCTTCATATTCCAATATTGTCTTCAGTGTTTAATCTTGAGGGGCTACCCTTCTAAGAATGGTCCAACTAATCAGACTTGCACTCACATGATGCAAGTCAGTGCATCAAGTTTTGTCCTTTAGAAGGAATTTCTTATTTTAAATGTGAAATGAGATTCTCTGCTAAAAATAGTTTTTTTTTATTTTTTTTAAGCCATAGATTACTTAAAACACATATAAATCCCAGCTGCTAATTAAAGCTTCCAAACTATGATTCACATTGTTACTTGTTTTTGCATGTATGAATGAATGTTTTCATTTATACACTTTTTTAAAATTCTAATCTGCTGGTATGTCTCTTTTACATTGATGAAATTGGAGCTACTATTGCACAGAACACACAACAAGAATGCCTATCAATAAAAAATTCACATTGCCAACAAACTAAAGGAATTTTGACGTCTGCTTCATGATGCTATGGGACAGTAACTTTTGATAGTTAAATTTCCTCATTCTAAAATTTCAGAAATGTAATGTGCAGCAGTCACACTAAATATAAACAGCAGAACTTGGAGGTTCAAGGTCCAAGGTTCATTATTTGTTACATGCATAGTTATACAAGTATAACACACAGTGAAATGTAACCTGACACGCTCCTCGACATGTGCAAAAATGGGGGGGAAGCTAGAGGAAGAACATATATATATATATATATATATATATATATATATATATATATATATATATATATATATATATATATACACACATTGGGTGAATGTGCAGTAGTAGCAGTGCTCTTAGCAGTAAAATAACTAATCATTGAGGGCACTAAATCCCAAGATTAGCTTCTTTCAAATTCCAGTAGTGTTACTGTGTCCCGTTACATTTTATTGTAGATATTTATCATTATTTCATCATCATCTGATAAAGTATCTGTAGGCAGAACTCACGGGAATCATAAATGGAGGAAGAGTCATATGACATGTTACTGTGCCCAGAGTCTGAAGCAGAAAGCCTGGCTTAACAGAAAATGTTGATAAGTGTTGTGATACCTGTTATATCTGACAGGAGTTTTAGCATTTGCCCAGTCAGCTAACAGAAAGAAAGCCTGGCTACTGTATGTCAAAATAACTTTAAAGTGTACCCCTCAGTATGTCTTTCTTTCTTGACTCTCTTGGATAAGGAAAAACTCAAGAACATCAGCAATGAGAGGAAAAAAACAAGCTTTTTGGGCATTAAAGATTACATTTAGTTTACCCTCTACATGCACATTCAAGCCATTCAAGCTTACGAATAGAGATAACGTGCTTTTTAAACTGGTGAATACTTGTTGCCAGATGACCTCTACCTGATATGCAAGGCTATTCCAGAATTTCTAGAGCAGGCTTTAAAGAATGATTTGATATTGAAAATCAATTAAGCCAAAAGAATCAAAATTCTTGCTACATGATGTTTGAAACACGATGCCTGATAAACAGGATACACAGAATTACTAACAACTGAAACTTCCTGGGATTAAATCAGATTAGTTGCAATGATGCCAGTCTTGAACATTAACCATTTCACGCATGGTGGTCACTACAGTGGATAGCTATTCAAAGGCTGTTTTCTTGTATTTGTGTCAGTGTGGATGGTACACTTGCACATAAACCACTTCATTGGACACTGATGTTACTATAGATGTATGATGTGTTTCATTGTAATTATTGTTCTTTAACCCTGTCATGCATGAATTATGACAACATCAATCATGATTTTTTTTCTTAAGTATGTATATTCATCTTTTCATGCCTAAAGATGAATAAAAATACTTTATATTAAAATTCTCCCCACTGTCTTATCCAGAGAAACTTAAGTCTGTTTGAACTTTCTTATTAATTCATTACAGGAACTATTTATTTATATTTCACAGTATCCTTATGCATAACATACATAAAGTACTTTTATGTATGTTTGTACTGTTGGTGTTTAATGTTAAAAAATGTTAGACTGAATGTTGACTAACAGTCATGCATGTGCATTAGTAAACTACAATGCTAAACACTTTATTCTTCATCAAATATATATAATCAAGTATAATGTGAGATGATCATTTCAGCTTTTCTGAGTTGATTCTGAATATTTAAGGTAGCATTTTTATCGAAACAGTATAACTTAAATTGTTCTTGTTGGCCAAACTTCATTTACAAACAATTATCCTTGTTGTTCTTTTTTGTGTGAGTGGTGTCAAATATGGACAAACTATTAAGAAAAGACCATTTTTACCAAGTGCAGGTTTCTAAGTACAAATCAAAATATTGAGTCGTGACTGCAGGAACTTAAACTGTAAACTCATGTACCATTCCCTTCACAGTGTTAATCAAAGCTAAGCATACATGAAACAACGTGTAGTCTCTGATATAAAGTAATTTGTCATGGATAAACTCAAGCAGAGCATTTATCAAAGAGAAGCATAACGAAGTGTAACATTTCTCACTTATAATTATTTGATTATCTCCCTGGCTGTTTCAGTGTTATGTACCACTGGGGTTTTACAAACTCACTAAAGCAGAACAGGCTGGGTTTCAGAGACATGGTACAAAACTAATGTGAAACTAATGGCATTGTTTTAAAATAATTGTGAGTCAAGAGTCATTTAAACTTAACTCAATGACAATTTTCAATAACAATAACAATATATTTAATTGGTGTTTTGCTGAGTATACCTTTATGACATTGTCAGTCTCTTAGTTAATAATAATAATAATAATAATAATAATAATAATGGATTGGATTTATATAGCGCTTTTCAAGGCACCCAAAGCGCTTTACAATGCCACTATTCATTCACTCTCACATTCACACACTGGTGGAGGCAAGCTACGGTTGTAGCCACAGCTGCCCTGGGGCAGACTGACAGAAGTGAGGCTGCCATATCGCGCCATCGGCCCCTCTGGCCAACACCAGTAGGCGGTAGGTGAAGTGTCTTGCCCAAGGACACAACGACCAGGACAGAGAGCCCGGGGATCGAACCGGCGACCTTCCGGTTACAGATACGCTTCCCAACCCCCTGAGCCACAGTCGTTAAAACAAATGACAGTGCTTCTAGACTACAGAATTCATCGAATCCATTACGAATGAGGAAAAAATTAATAGTGCACTTAAAAGTGGACATTATTCGAAATACGATTGGGGTGCTGGTACAAAAGAGAGCTGTGTGATTACCTACTATAAATGGCCCGATTCTTATACTGTATAGCACTTTTGTACGACGTGTCTTCAAGCATGTCTACATTCTACATTGAAATGCTTGCTATCTAATATCCATGTACATTGATGCTCCAATGGAGTTTGAACATGTTTTAAAAACTATTTATGTTGAATTTCTGTACAAATCACAGTATGTCCATAACAAATACCATGAGGGACACCATAAGGCTGTCCATAAGTGCATGTGGTACCAGGACGCAATAGGTTACTGGTCAATGATTGATTTTGTAATCGTATAACCAGACCTGCAGCCATATGTTCTGGGACTCAGGTAATGAGAGGGGCTGAGCTGTCAACTGATCACCACCTGGTGCTGAGTTGGATGAGGTGATAGGAAAGTGCGCTGGAATGCCTGACAAAGGCCCCGGTCCATTAAATCTTCAACGCACACTTCCAGGAGACCTTCAACAGCATTCCGAGGGAGAATAGGGACATTAAGTCCGAATGGACCATGTTCAGCAGCTCCATTGCCAAAGCCGCTGCACTGAGCTGTAGTGCCTGGCGTGGTGGTAACCCCGGACCAAATGGTGGACACCAGAGGTGAAGGGTGCCACCAGGCTAAAGAAAGAGTCAGGCTTGGTTTGGCTGCAACACTTCAGAGGCAGCTGATAGGTACCAGACTGTTCTCACTCCCAAGTGGTAAAATACCGACGATTTGTCAAGTCCCAAGGCATTCCTGAGGTCATGGATGCGCTGGGTCATGGATGAAATCCAGTAGAATGAAGCTCCCGAACCTTAACTAGCATTTTAATGACATTAGATAGTCATTTTCCAAAGTGATTTGAGGAAAACGAATGTACATGTGTATATTCATTCCAAACGGTTCTCATGTTTCCTAATTTTTCCGATCTCGTAATGTAGTGACACGTTGGGTACCCGGAAGCATAATATGCCGACGATTTGTCACGTAGCATAAGATGTTCCGCTTTGGGAGTGAGAACGTGTTGTAGGTACCAACAAACCAAGCGGAATGTGGCTCAAGGCAGTGGCTGAAGCAAAAACTGGGATGTGTGACGAATTTGGAGAGGCCATGGAAAAAGGCTTTTGGACTGCCTCAAAGAGATTCTGGCAAATCGTCAGGCAACTCAGGAGGGGAAAGCAGTGCTCTGCCTTCACTGTGTATAGTGCTGGTGGAGCGCTGGTGACTTCGACTGAGGACATTGTCAGACAGTGGAAGGAATACTTCGAGGACCTCCTTTCGAGAGAGGCTAGAGTAGAGCCGCCACGCCTCCACATTGAAGGGAGCGAGTTGAGGTGGTCTGGGCATTTGGTGTTCCCCCCAGACAAGCTGGAGGAGGCTAGGGAGAGGGAGATCTGGGCTTCTGTGCTTAGGCTCCTGCCCCAGCAACCCAGCCTGGACAAGCGGGAGAAAATGGATGAATGGATGAAGTATCAAGATAGGTTCTGTATGATTTAAATTAATCTAAAATTATGTCAATGGTAAGTGGTTCTGATAACTATAAACGATAAGTATGGTATGAAATAAACTGTACCAGAAAAAATAACTTTCTGTCGACATAAAATGTACCAGAGAAATGTCAAATCCGTCTTTAGGAAAAATTACAAATCGTGGCTTCTCAGACAGATTGAGAGCAATCACAAATGGCATTTAAGAAAAGCTCTCATCAAAGCATAAGGAACAAAGGAGCTTCCTTTGAAATCTTCCTAAGTCGCTTTCTCTTACACAGACATGTCCACACTGACAAACAGGTACAGCCATCAGAGGTATGCTTCAACTCCACAGACATTGACAGCTCATAAAACTGCAGATCAGGCTTGACGACACACTTTGCAGTCATCCCAGGATGCAAAACTGGTAAATGCATAACAACAGTCAACAAAGACATACACCAAGCAGCTCCATCATCTCCCATGCATTACCAAAACAATTATAAATATGAAGACCTGTGTTTCACAGTGCTTTTTTAGATGATTATATTGGAACAACCTGCACAATGCTTTCCATGTCTTTTTGTTCTGCTAGAATATTACACTAGTATATTAAATTAAAAATACAGTTTAAGATAATATGATATAAGATAGTATTTGAATTGAATTGAAGTTTGAAGTTTAACAACTGTTTTAACCCCATAATAATATATTAAAAAGGTAAATGGCTGCATTTAAATAGCGCTTTATCCAATATATTGTGCAGTTTGATTTTTTTTAATGCAATAATGACAGAAAGATACAATGCAGGTTCTAAGCGTCAGAAGCATTCATTGTCCTGCCCAAGGATTCTTCATCACATGAACAGGGGTACTGAAAACTGATGGGTTCTAGTTCTCTTAAAGGGAGAGAATGTGTAGTAACAATGCAAGTTCTTTCTCTTTAACATGGAAAAGAAAGCACTGTTGATCTTTAAAAATCGGTGAGATTATACTAGTGTAACAAGGCGAGGCTCTTCTGTTAAGTGAACTTTGCTACGCTCTGCTAAATACAGTGGATCTTTGCTCCCACTACAGAATCACACATCTAACAGGTTTAGGTCATCGGGGTAAACTACTGCCTGGGTGGTATCGCCTTTGTATAAAGTGAAATAAGGTGGTATTCAAAGAAATATAATATTGCTTCTAGAGCAGGGCGATATGACCAAAAATATTTATCACGAGATATATTTGAAAATTTGCCATAACGATAAAACTGACGACATAATTGACACTACTTTACAACTCCACAACTTTATTCGTGCAAAAAAAAAAAAAATCAACGTATTTTCACTTAAACAAGCAGCTGTTTTTTTATGTGCATTAAAGTTATATAAAAATTTAAAAGTGGAAATGCAAAATCCTTGCTTTTTTTTTTTTTTCTTCCAATAATATCAACAGGTGGACAACAGTGAATGTAGGCCAAAGTTTGTTATCAAAATGCTCTGTCCTCCTGGAATAACTTCCAATTTATTTTGAAGCTTTACGCTGATGGCTTTGGGTAACTTTGGAGATTATTTTTAAGACGATGCTCTATTTTATATTACCAACAGTTTATAAGTATGTAAATGAGCCTTAAAGAAAGGACAGAATAAAGTCCTATTCTTTTTTTTTTCTTTTTTTTTTTTGCCTGTCCCGTTTGGCTCTTTTGCCATCAGAATTGTTGTCTAAAGGCAAAGAAAGATGCCCAACGGATTTACTTTACCAAATTGACCATCCCAGCCTTGCCATAATGGTCCATTTGATTCACCTTTTATTGTTTATTTTATTTTCACTTACTGAACATGGGACAGACTTGACTGGGGGAAAGAAGGGGAGAAAGAAAGAGGGAAAGAGAAACAGCTGAGAAGAGGGACGGGGGAGAAGGGCAAAAACCAAAAACCAACAGAATGAGCAGAAAAAGAAAAAAAAGAAGAAGAAAAGAAAAAAAAATGCATATATCAATCACCTGGGTCACCTGCTGAGAAAGAAAAAAAGAAAACAAGCAGAAGAGAACAAGAGTAATAGAATAAACAACATCACAATGATATATGGGAATATGACAGTAAATACTAAATATTAAACATTATTGTGCAGCACATAAGATCAACAGAACACAGTGTGCTTTGAGGTAGGAGCCAAAAAGGGTGTAGTTTGTGGGTGTGATCACCCGTGTGTACACCTGTGAGCATGGACGTGCTTGTTTTGTTTTGTTTTTTTAAAAGGTTCCTTCATGTAATGATCTGCTAGAGGGTGTGTGTGTGTGTGGGGGGGGGGGGGGCACAGCCCCGTCCTCCAGGGCATGAAGCAGGTATGGAGGAGATCAAAACTCCAGACATCCAGAGGCCCCAAGAACACAAGAGACCAAGGAAGACCAACAGAGGAGCAGCCGCGCCACTGTCCCAGAAAGAGCTGAGGAGAGTCCCAGATGAGGGCTCACTCAGCAGCCGTGGAGCAGAAGCCAGGGGGAGTTGCAGTGACGCGCCCGTGAGCTCCGCCGGCAGCCAGCCGTGCCTGAGTGACCGAGCCCCAGGCCGAGAGGCCGGGGGCACCCCACCTCCGAAATGGCCTGAGCGAGCCCCAGGCTCCAGGCCCCGATAAGCGGCCACCAAGGAGTGAGCCGGTGTGTACCTGGACGCCCATCCCCGGACACAAAGAACCACCAATGCACCGATGTCTGAGGGAGTCCGCCACTGGAAGACCGGAACCGCTACATCGATCACTACGGCCGTCTGCTTCTGTTTGTCTACCACCACTATGTCCGGTTGGTTAGCCACCACCATTTTGTCCGTCTGTATCTGGAAGTCCCACAGGATCTTAGCTCGGTCATTCTCCACCACCCTTGGGGGCATCTCCCATTTTGACCTCGGGACTTCCAGGTTATACTCGGCACAGATGTTCCTGTACACTATGCCGGCCACTTGGTTATGGCGTTCCATGTATGCCTTGCCTGCTAGCATCTTGCACCCTGCTGGATTGTCTCTGGGGCATCTTTACACAGCCTGCACCTGGGGTCTTGCCTGGTGTGATAGACCCCAGCCTCTATGGATCTTGTACTCAGAGCTTGTTCTTGTGCTGCCATGATTAGTGCCTCTGTGCTGTCTTTCAGTCCAGCTTTGTCCAGCCACTGGTAGGATTTCTGGATATCAGCCACCTCCTCTATCTGCCGGTGGTACATACCGTGCAGGGGCCTGTCCTTCCATGATGGTTCCTCGTCTCCCTCCTCTTTCTTGGGTTTCTGCTGCCTGAGGTATTCACTGAGCACTCAGTCAGTTGGGGCCATCTTCCCAATGTATTCTTGGATGTTCCTTGTCTCATCCTGGACTGTGGTGCTGACACTCACCAGTCCCCGGCCCCCTTCCTTCCGCTTAGCGTACAGCCTCAGGGTGCTGGACTTGGGGTGAAACCCTCCATAAGATAAGATAAGATAACCTTTATTAGTCCCACACGTGGGAAATTTGTTTTGTCACAGCAGGAAGTGGACAGTGCAAAAGTTATGACGCAAAAATTAGAATACAATAAGAATAAATACAGTACACAGCTGTACAGAATAGAATAAAATAATATACTATATACAATAGAATAAAATAGAATAAAAATATACAATAAGATAAAAATAGAATACAAATGCTATATACAACTGAGTAAAAATACAACGATGCCAGAAAAGATTATTGCACATGTGTGGATGTGTGTGTTTGTTCAGTTAAAGTCTTTGTTGTGGAGTCTGACAGCAGTGGGGAGGAAAGACCTGCGAAATCTCTCCGTCCCACACCGTGGGTGCCGCAGTCTCCCACTGAAGGAGCTGCTCAGTGCTGTCACAGTCTGCTGCATGGGGTGGGAGATGTTGTCCAACAGGGATGACAGCTTAGCCGCCATTCTCCTGTCACTCACCACCTCCACTGGGTCCAGAGGGCATCCTAGAACAGAGCTGGCCCTTCGGATCAGCTTGTTCAGTCTCTTCCTGTCCCCAGCAGAGATGCTGCCGCCCCAGCAGACCACACCATAAAAGATAGCAGAAGCCACCACAGAGTCATAGAAGGTCTTCAGGAGTGGGCCCTCCACCCCAAACGACCTGAGTCTCCGCAGCAGGTACAGCCTGCTCTGCCCTTTCCTGTAGAGGGCATCTGAGTTATGAGTCCAGTCCAGTCTATTGTTCAGATGAACACCAAGGTACCTGTAGCTGTCCACAGCCTCAATGTCCATACCCTGGATGTTCAGTGGTTGCAGTGGAGAATGCTTGTGCCTGCGGAAGTCTACCACCAGCTCCTTGGTTTTACTGGCATTGATCTGGAGGTAGTTCAGCTGGCACCAGTCCACAAAGTCTTGAGTCAGTCCTCTGTACTCCTTGTCGTCCCCATCAGTGATGAGGCCGACTATTGCAGAGTCATCAGAGAACTTCTGCAGGAAGCACTGGGTGGAATTGTGGGAGAAGTCTGCAGTGTAGATGGTGAAGAGGAACGGAGCCAGAACCGTTCCCTGTGGGGCCCCCGTACTGCAGACGACCCTGTCCGACACACAGCCCTGAGTCCTCACATACTGTGGTCGGTCGGTGAGGTAGTCCAGGATCCAGGTAGTGAGGTGATGGTCCACTCCAGAGTTCACCAGCTTGTCCTTCAGAACCGAGGGAAGAATGGTGTTGAAGGCACTGGAGAAATCAAAGAACATGATTCTCACAGTGCTCCCAGCGGTCTCCAGGTGAGAGAGGGAACGATGCAGGAGGTGAATGACGGCATCATCCGCTCCAATGCCAGGCTGGTAGGCAAACTGAAGTGGGTCCAGTGATGAGCTTGTTAGGCGCCGAGGCTGAGCCAGGACCAACCGCTCCAGGGTCTTCATCAGGTGGGATGTCAGAGCCACCGGCCTGTAGCTGTTGAGGTCCTTGGGGCGTGAAGTCTTTGGCACTGGTACAACACAGGAGGTTTTCCAGAGCTGTGGGACTCTTCCCAACCTCAGGCTCAGGTTGAAGAGGTGCTCCATCACCCCACACAGTTGGTCCGCGCAGGACCTGACGACCCTCGAGCTGATGCCATCTGGGCCCGCTGCCTTCTTGCCATTAATCCTCCTCAGTTCCCTCCTAACCTGGGTGGTTGAGAGAGACAGGCTGGAGCCTTGTGTTGAGTGTGTATTGGATGCTGTTGTTGGGGGTGGGGAGGAGTGAGCAGGGTGAATAGAGGAGGTGTGAAGTGTCTGAGGTGTCAGAGGTGGAACAGCAGCAGTGGGGGTGGGTGAGTCTGCAGCCGATGTTGTAGACTGTCTCATGGTTGAATCAAATCTGTTGAAGAAATGCTCCATGCATGGTAAGGAGCTTTCTTGTCTTTATGTCAGTGGCTTCTATCTCCTCCTTTGGCCAGCCTATTACCCCAGCAGGGTACCTGATCACGGGCAGGGCGTACGTGTTGATGGCCCGGATCTTGTTCTTACCATTCAGCTGACTCCTCAGGACTTGCCTGACCCTCTGCAGGTACTTGGTGGTTGCAGCCTTTCTAGCGGCCTCTTCATGGTTCCCATTTGCCTGCGGGATCCCCAGGTACTTGTAACTGTCCTCTATGTCTGCAATATTGCCTTCTGGTAGTTCAATCCCCTCAGTTCTGACTACCTTCCCTCTCTTTGATACCATCCGACTACACTTCTCCAGTCCGAACGACATTCCAATGTCATTGCTGTATAGCCTGGTAGTGTGGATCAGTGAATCGATGTCTCGTTCACTCTTGGCATACAGCTTGATGTCATCCATGTACAGGAGGTGGCTGACAACTGCTCCGTTCCGTAGTCGGTATCCGTAGCCAGTCTTGTTAATGATCTCACTGAGGGGGTTCAGGCCTATGCAGAACAGCAGTGGGGACAGAGCATCTCCTTGGTAGATCCCGCACTTGATGGTGACTTGTGCTATGGGCTTGGAGTTGGCCTCTAGTGTTGTACGCCACATCCCCATTGAGTTCCTATATATATATATATATATATATATATATATATATATATATATATATATATATATATATATATATATATATATATATATATATATACACACACACACACACACACACACTTTTTATATACAGACACTATGAGATTGTTTGTTGTAATACAAAGAACAAAAACAAAGCTGCTGCTGTTGTTGTTGGAACCATAAATCCTGCTCTCTACCAGAAAATCCTGAATTATGAAGAATGTCCATAACCCTTATGTCTTGGTTCATAACCCTTGGGACAATGATCAGCAGGACAATGATCCAAAACACACCAGCATGTCCACTGAATGGCTAACAAAATAAACAAATAAAGTTCATATTTAATCCAATAGAGATGATTTGGCATGTTCATGCTCAAAAACCCTCCAGTATGGCTGTATTTACGTTTATGGTTTATGGATGATAAACCGTCAACATCGCCTGGTAAAAGTCGAAGCAGTCGCCGCTGACCAACATTGATGGAGATCGTTAGCTGCCTGATGCGCCCCTCAGCATAGGAGGAACTAAGTGCTAAGTACATGTCAGCATCATATTTCCTCATGCTGTGTGTTCGCTCGTCTTGTGTGTTTCATAGTTTCATCTATGCCTGAGTATTTTCTCTTTCTGTGTTCTTCTGTATTAGCAATAAAGGTCTAGTCCTGCATTTACTACTACTACAAAGCACTATGACAAAGCCAGCCAATGAAATGTGTTTTTCCACTTTATCTAAGCATTGAGTCAGGGTGAACTAACTAACATTGTGAAGCATTTGCATATGCCTAAACTCTAAGTAAGTTACAACATACACCTCACAACAATAGTCAGTACAGACAACAGGACACAAACATGTGACTCATACACAAAGACAGACATTAAAAATACTTACACGGACCAAAACAGCAGTTCTCTTGCTTCTTTAAAATAGATTTCAACTGTCCCATCATGTAATTATGAAATTACACAGTGCCTAGCATGTACGCACGTGAAATCAAATACAGTGCACTAACAACAAAATAAATAGCAGCCGTGTAAATTTAAAAATTTACACTCTCCCCAATGTGCCCTATACCCATCCTCCCTACTTTGATCTAGGATCTACTTGTCAGGATTTGTGTCGTGGATGAGAGAAGGAGGACCCAAACGCTGGACTTACAGGTAGGTAGGTGAAGGTTGGTGTTTATTGTCGATGGAGTGAACAAACAGAACAGAGGTAGGAAATGGCTGGCTGGACGACTGACTGAATGACTGAAGGACTGACTGAAAGACTGAATGGCTGGCTGACTGAACGCAGGCGGAAACGACAACATAACATCACATGTACTTCAATGACACGACAACGATCGGATGGAACTGAGGACTTAAATACACGCTGGGTGATGAAGGATTAGAAACCGGTGAGTACACAGCTGAACTTAGTCTGACTAATGTTACATGGAAATAACTGGAACACAATACGCAGGCGGTATGCTGACGCAGAAAACATAGATGTGAAAAGAAAACTGAACATGACAAAACGGAAAACACTGGGTCAACGACCCAGGAACCCTGACAGTACCCCCCCCCCTTCAAAGGCTGGCACCCGACGGCCGAAAGAGAAAAAGACCAGAACAGGGTGGGCGGAGGGGGCCCAGGACAGAGGGACGGAGTCCGAAACAAAAACAGTTCAGGGGCGGCGGCCACTGAGCAGTTCCGGTGGGCGGCCGCGAGGAAGGGTGCGGCGGCCGAGATGAGACGGGTCCGGTGGGCGGGTCCGGTGGGCGGGTCCGGTGCCACGCCGGCGATGACGTCCAGAACATAGCTTGGGCGACGGCGTGGCGGCCGCAGGACCAGGCGAAGCAGAAGCTGAAGTTGGACCAGGCGAAGCAGAAGCTGCACCAGGCGAAGCAGAGGCTGAGTCTGAGTCTGGACCAGGCGACAGCACGGGAGCCGGGGGTGACTGAGCCACAGCTATAGGGCCAGCGGGTGCGGAAGCCCCTGGCTGAAGAGCAGGAGAGCTCACAGCTGGCTGTGGGTGCTGTGGCTGCAGGTCCGGGAACTGAACAGGATGGTGGACGGGCGACTGGGAGACAGGAGGCGACTGGACAGGAGCAGACTGGACTGACTGGACTACAGACTGGAGAGGGGCAGACTGGACTGACTGGACAGGGGCGGACTGGACTGACTGGACAGGGGACTGGAGGACAGGAAGAGACTGAACTACAGGAGACTGGAGGACAGGAGGAGACTGAACTACAGGAGACTGGAGGACAGGAGGAGACTGAACTACAGGGGACTGGAGTGAAGGCTGAACAGCAGGTGAGTGAACTGACTGGAGTGGAAGCTGAACAGCAGATGAGGGAACTGGCTGGAGTGGAGATGCTAAGGGATGAACAGATGTAGGCGAGGCTGATGACGGAGCTGAGGTTGGTGTGGCTAATGGCTGAGCTACAGACTGAGCTAGTGACGGAGATAAAACTACAGCTTGGGCTAGTAAGGCTGGTGCCTGGGCAGGGGACAGGTCAGCTAATCTAACTAGGGATAGTGCGAGGGCGTGAAAGGCTGGGTCAGGAGGTGGATGAAGTGGTGAAGTAGCGGGTGAACCGGTTAGCTCTTCCAAGCCTCTAAGGGGGTCAGGCTGGGTTCTGGCTGCCCTCAGCCTGGGCGCTGGGACAGGCACGAGAGGTGGCTGTACACAAGTCACCCCCACCCGAGAAACAGAAGCGGGTGTGGAGGTAGACTGGAGCTGCCCTCCTCCTGGGAGCTGGCACTGGTGTGGGTGTAGACTGGGCCCTAGCCATCTGAGGAGGTGAAATGGCTGAAGGGGAAGGCCGAATCTGGGCTGCCGTGCTGGTGGGAAATGGCTGAGTAATGGGTGTGGAAATAGTGACTGGGTGTGTGATATTGGCAGGTTTATCGGGGATTGTTCTGGTTTTTCTGCCACCACTATTTACAGTCTTTGGAGGAGCAGAGCAGAGGGAAACTCCCCATGAATCAGAGATGAGTCTATTAGTTATTTCAGGTGAAGAATCAAATGAGGAGGGTGGAAAACAGTCACTGGAACTCACCACCGGGAGTTGCTGAAAATAGTCCATGTTATGGCAGCGTGTGCGCCGCTTTTTCCCGGGAAGAGGAAGCGGGCGGGGTACACAGCCGAGCCTCTGGCGCGGGAGCCTCTGTTGAGCCGAGGTGGGAGGCGGAGCCGCTGTGCCATGGTTGAAGGTCCAGTGAATGAGGCAGGTGGCGTGTGAGCGAGGAGCGGACCCGCGAGAGAGGGAGCCGCCGAAGCGCGGCGCGAAACACCCACTCTCCGCGGCAGATGCTCCGGTGCATGGGAGGAAGCAGGTGGGTGAACGCGGCGTCTCCAAGGCCCGCCCAGAGCCAAGCGAGTACCCTCGAAGACGTGCTCTCGCTCCGCGAAGAGCCGCTGTCTCTCCTTAAGCTTTTCCGCCCACAAGGAGAGCGCTGCCTCCTGCCGCTCAAAAAGGTCCGAGTCCGCTGGGTCCACAACGCGGGGTCGTGTCATTCTGTCAGGAGTAGTGTCGTGGATGAGAGAAGGAGGACCCAAACGCTGGACTCACAGGTAGGTAGGTGAAGGTTGGTGTTTATTGTCGATGGAGTGAACAAACAGAACAGAGGTAGGAAATGGCTGGCTGGACGACTGACTGAATGACTGAAGGACTGACTGAAAGACTGAATGGCTGGCTGACTGAACGCAGGCGGAAACGACAACATAACATCACATGTACTTCAATGACACGACAACGATCGGATGGAACTGAGGACTTAAATACACGCTGGGTGATGAAGGATTAGAAACCGGTGAGTACACAGCTGAACTTAGTCTGACTAATGATACATGGAAATAACTGGAACACAATACGCAGGCGGTATGCTGGCACAGAAAACATAGATGTGAAAATAAACTGAACATGACAAAACGGAAAACACTGGGTCAACGACCCAGGAACCCTGACACGACTGACATTGATTTTGAGGGAGGTATTTTAATGTATGGTCTCAAGAACTTTGCCTCTTGTTTTAGTTAAATTGTTTATTTAAATTTATTTGGGCCATGTCTAAAATTTTGCAACTGAAAAGTGTCCCACTTAATTACCATGATGTCCTTCTACTGCTGTGGCATAAATTACTGGTGTAAATTAAATTTTCAGAAGAGCAAAGCAATTGAATAACATGACTAAACTTACTTGCTTTGTTTAATCATTTTGCATGGTTTTAACAAGTAAATGACACTCCTGTACAAGTAAAGAGTTTTTATTTTTGTCATTTTTGCCCCAATGAGTCCTTTCAGAATGCATTAACTTTCTTAACTTTAACGAAGGCCATATAAACCGTATCCAATAACAATATCAAGTCCTACTCTCGCCCTCAAATAAAAGTAATTTATTTGGCTGAGAACAGTGGTTCTCAAACACCTTGCTGGTGGAGTACAATATAAGTGAAGAAATATGGAATAATAAAGTAAACAGTAAATAGTAATACATTAATCCTTAAAATAAGTTTCCAGCATGATATCACACCAGTTTGTGAAATAGTCAAAAAAACACATCTATTTTTTCGCGTGGTCATGGACACAAATTGTTAATAGATGAAAAAAGTAATTATCCATCAAACCTAAAAACTAGTTGTTCAACCCTTGGCAGCAGGATGTACAGGCAAACTGGCAATGAGTTTTTCACGTTGCTGTGGAGGAATTTTGGCCCTCTCTTTTTTTTCAGAATTGTTTTAATTCAGTCATACTGGAGGGATTTTGAGCCTGAACACCCTGTCAAGTAGGGCTGCTCGATTATGGCAAAAATGATAATCACGATTATTTTCACTGAAATTGAGATCTCGATTATTTGACGATATTTATTTAACCCTTTAAGACCTACCATAGAACCAAGTCCGCCAGAGCTTATATTATTTTTTTACATGTTGTAGTGCCATTTGTGGGAGCATTTCAAGTTGCTATACAACTGTTATAGCCCATATTTTAATAATATGTATGCATTAAGTCCATAGTAACTACATTAATTGCAAAAAAGTGCAATAAACTACAAGAAAATTGAAAATCGTTTTTGTTTTTGTTTTTTAACATATATTTTTACTTGGAGAAATTTAAGAGGTTTATCCCTCAAAACTTTAAATACAAAAAAGTTGCAAAAAATAGTTTACAACAACAGGAAATTAATTTTGAGTGTCTTCATAGTTTTATTTTGGAGATACAGCAATTTTTATATACTGCAGGAAAAACAAAAACAATCCTATGATGCAAATTTGCAAAGAAAACAGCAGGTGCATCAAAATAAACTATTTCCAGCAGTGCAATTCGAGTTCTAAGCATCCCAGAAACTATTCAGAAAAGTCAAACATGACCAGTATAGGCTTTTAAGGCCTACAAGTAAAAAAAAACTACATTTTCCGCGAAAATGACATCACTTCCGGTTTCGGGCAGGAAATGGCGGACATGTGATAGTTAGCGGTGACGTCTGTTTCAATGTGCGAAGTGTTACGAACAGCTGATCGGATCGGCAAAGCGTGTTTCTGGAATATTATGTTTTTGTTCCTGCAAGCGCTTTTTATGCAATTTATGTGGAAGGAAACCGTGACCGAGGACAAGCTGATGGCATAAGATGTAAGTTTCATATGCAAAACAAATTATTGCGCTAGCTTACACGGTTCAGGTTCTACAGGGATTTAAAAATAGTTACACAAAACGGAGCGTGCTGCTCTGACCGGCTTTAAAGGGTTAACAATAACAATGTATTGAATAATGACTTTAAAAAATAATATAAAATAGTGTGCAACACCACTGAAGTTTTTTTTTAACCTCTCTTTTCAATCAACGGCAGTCACTCTCCTCTCCAAATAACTTCTGCTTAGCTTTCCGAGCTTCCCTCGGGTCCTCTTAATCAGCCGTCTCAACCTTTTTTGCGCCACGGACCGGTTTATGCCCGACAATATTTTCACGGACCGGCCTTTAAGGTGTCGCGGATAAATGAGGGAGGGGCTAATAATCAGCTCAGTCATTTTTAATGATCGTTGAAAGCCCAGATCGTAATCGTGATTAAAATTCGATTAATTGAGCAGCCCTACTGTCAAGGTCATTCTCTATTGGATTAAATACAAACTAGCAGCAAAAAATTTCTGGCACAACTTCACCTGCTTCCAAGGTGCAAGGAGAGGATGAAAGAATTAACAAAGCAGGAACTCCAGCAACACTTGAGGGAAGATGAACAACTTTAATAATTGACCAACGCGTTTCAGCTTGTGGCCTTCATCAGGGTCATCCTGATGAAGGCCACAAGCCGAAACGCGTTGGTCAATTATTAAAGTTATTCATCTTAAATACAAACTAGGCCACAACAAAACATTTTGGGGGTTTTTAGCCATTTAGAGGTGGACTTGTTGGTGTGTTTTGGATCATTGTCCTACTGTGTCCCAAGGGTTATGTAGCAGGACATAAGGGTATGCTCCATAGTCAGGATATTCTGGAGCAGAATTTATGGTTCCAACAGCAACAACGACAAGTTGTTCGAGTTTCTGAAGGAGCAAAGGAGGCCCCAACACAAACTACATGTTTGACTGTTGATATAATGTTCTATTTATTAAATGCTGAGTTAGTTTTATACCAGTTATACGAGATGCAAACCTTGCAAAATCTTAAATTTTTATCTTGTTTTATGGGGCAACCGTGGCTCAGGGGGTTGGGAAGCTCATCTGTAACCGGAAGGTTGCCCGTTCGATCCCCCTGCTCTCTCTGTCCTGGTCGTTGTGTCCTTGGGCAAGACACTTTACCCTACCGCCTACTGGTGTTGGCCAGAGGGGCCGACGGTTCGATATGGCAGCCTCACTTCTGTCAGTCTGCCCCAGGGCAGCTGTGGCTACAACTGTAGCTTGCCTCCACCAGTGTGTGTGAATGTGAGAGTAAATGAATAGTGGAATTGTAAAGCACTTTGGGTGCCTAGAAAAGCGCTATATAAATGCAATCCATTATTATTATTATTATTATTATTATTATTATTATTGTCAGTCCACTGAATATTTTCCCAAAGGTCTAGGGGATCATTATAATGTTTTTTGGCAAATGTGACACAAGCCTTTGGGTCAGCAGTGGCTTTCACCATAGGTAAAAGCCACAGCAAGGTAAAAAGCAAAATCAACTTATCTGTGCATTTTCATGTTTCGGTTTATTGTAATGCTTGAGCACTTTAGATGTTCAGATCCACATCCATAATGGAGTATTATTAATAGTGCTGATGAAGTGATTTTTTTTTAATTTAAACTATTTTCAATCAAGTTAATAGAGATAAATGAATCATCATATTTTTGTATTCCTATTGTTTTCGGTTATGTGCCTATGCTGATAGTTGCTATGCAGCAACTCTCTATACTCTCGCCACAGGAGGCCTTAGCAGGGATAAACTAGCGAGTCCGTTCACATCAAGATAAACTGATAATTAGTCTTATGGTAGTGCTTTCGACTACTGATTAGTAATAATGAGGTAATAGTTGGGTAATAAAGTGGGAACAAAAAGGTAATAATATGGAAATTTGCACATTATTACCACCTAATAACCAAGTAATATCCAAGTAACATAATTGTAGCAACAATGGTTACAGGTGAGTAATATTATACTGAAATTCATTTACTGAATAACAAAGGGACAAAACATGGAGTAATAAAGTGGAAACAAAGCTATAACGATGAAGCAACACCAATTAGAGAAAGTAGTGTAATACCTTGGTAACAATATAAAACAACCTGATAGCAATGCAAAGGATGTGTCTGTGCATTTGAATTATCATCTGTTAGAAAGGCTTTAAATGGTAATAACCTTTAATAATAATAAGACTATTTTGACTGATGTTTTACAATAATAGGAAAGTATTACCATATTATAATGCTTCAATTCTAATTCTTTTTAAAAATTAATAAGGGCACCTTAAGAATTGCAATAATTACCTCGGAATATCTGTGGTACTTTCTGTGTAATACAAAGGAATCTGGGTTGCAAAATGCAAAACTGCCTGTTTCAACTTAATACCATGTTAATCACTACATAGTGCAGCCCAGATTCCTTTTATTACACATAAACTACAACAGGTATTCCTAGGTGATTATCACATTTGACGTTTCCTTTAATAAGTTATTAATGTGGTACTAATGAAAAACAGGCAGTTTTGCATTTTGCGGTCCTAATTCCTACTTATATAACCAAACAAACACCAAAGATATTTCCAGCTAACATGTCTTGACATTTCCTTCAATAGGTTAATTTTTTTTACCAACTAGAAATAGGCAGTTTTGCATTTTGCAACCCTAATTCCTGCTTATTACACAGAAACCACACGTACCATCAATGTTTCCATTTAATAAGTCAGAACGATAAACACAACATTTACATTATTGCTTTTAAGCAAAGTAGGATGCTGGAGAACCAGGATTAACTGAGGCATTATAATATTATTATATTATATTTCTTATTATTCCTATTATTCTAAAACATCAGTCAGTACAACCTTATTCTTATGAGGTTATTACCATTTAAAGCCATTCTAATAATGGATTAAAATTCAAATGCACATACATAACCTTCATAGTGCTAGCAGGTTATCAAATTCTTATTATGCTACTATTACTAATTGGTTTACTCTTTTGTTTACTCTTACTCAGTTGTCAAAAAAAGGGCAATGTGTAGCTTGTTAGCACTGCACACAGCAGGAGTGGTAAGTCTGAGAAGTGCAAACAGATTCAAGTTTTCCAAGTACTATAAAGGTAATACAAAATAACTCACCTAGCTATTGTAAGGGCCCTGCCTGCATCAGGTAACCTAATTACCTGATTACTAATACTATGATGGCCTTTTATCCTGCTCAGGTTCCAGTGTGACTCAAGCATGTTGCTAAATGTTCATTCTCTGTCCTCTTTTTTTATATTCTTTTGTTGCTGTACTGTAAACTGACTGCCTCTAAAATTCTTCGAATTGTGTCACAGTTTTGTGTTTTCAGTGTTGTACAACTAAAAGTAAAGGTCATTGTAGATCAATTTAATCAATTTAATGTAGAAGGTTAAGTTGTTTTATGTTGGAAATGTTTAAGGTCGTAAGACCATGGATTTTAACTTACATACTGTTTTTGTGTACACATCCACAGTTCTTATTGCCATTAAACCTAAAACAGAAGCTGTTCTGGATGGAACAAAAAGAAAGACTCTGGACTCAGCTGGCAGGCTGCCTGATCACACAAACAATCCTCTGTCCTGTTTATAAAAATTGCCCTCATGTCAAGAATCCCCGGAATGTAAATAATGAAGGAAAACATGCAAACAAATCATCACATCTAAAACCCACTGCATATCATCAGTAAAATATCTTAACAATTAATGATATTAATGTGAGGGTTTACTTGATGCAGGCATTCCTGCTTATTTTAAAACTACAGTTGATATAGTGTAGATCCCTCCCGTCCATAAATATAAAAGATCCTGATTTCATGAGCAAATCAGGAGTTGCAGAAAAATATATTTGTTCAGAAGCATCGACTCTATAAAGCTGGGCAGTCTTATACATTGTGCATAGAGCTCCATAAATGCATGTGCTTTAGATTCAGATGTCTTTTCAACTGATGTGACTTCATGAGCAAGCACTCACTAACAAGATCAAAGCACAGCACAGCCACAGAATGTATGAATCAGACCAAAACAATCATTACTGCTCAGCCTGAAGGACTGATACGCATCATAGTAGGTTTAGACTTGCCAATCCCACTGACCTTCTTTCAGGGTTAGCGATGGGTTGACATTCCATGACAGTTTCAATATGGATAGGAGCAAGAATGCTATGTATTTTTGTGTTGTTGTTGCCCTACAAGCTCTGCTGTTTAGACTGATCTAGAGCAACTTTGACTCTGTTACATACTGTTGGGACTTGACATTGTTCCTAAACAATATTAGGACATGATAGATTGCTATCGGTGGTGCTGAAATAGTGGTAGGTCAGTCAGTACAGTGCTTGATTGGGACTGTAAAGTATTTCAGCAAGAGTCTAGTACTGTGGCTAAAAATTGTGCAAAATATTCAGAAAAATCTGATTTACTATTATACAATAACACACAGGTAAAACTGAAATAAATTTTAACTGTTCTTTTGCAACAGTTGCCATTTTACCATTTTAAGGATTTGCTTTACAAATCCTAAAAGGAGAAAATTTGTTCCAAGTCTGTGAAACAACTTTACTCTTGTTTGCTTATTTTGTTTTTCTATTAATTCCATAAATGCAAAATGAGCACGTTGATGCCAGTGTGATTAAGTTTGTCTTGCTGTATTGTTGTTTAGTCAGCACTTTATCCCAGCCTTACTCCCTATTGTGTCAGCTTACACCTAATGAAGGAACAGCCAAGTTATGTTCATTATTTACCATACTGATGACCTTTTAGAAGAGGCCTCTGTGATGTCCAAACAATGGATTATGAAGAGGATTTTGTAGAAAAAGCAAGCAGTATATTTGTCAGCCAGTCTGCATTGGGATGTTGAAGATAATATCAGTGAATGGGTTTGTCTGACATGCTGATATTTTTCACGCAAAAATAGGCAAGAAACAATATGCTTGGGATAATTTAGAAATTGTCTCATGATCTGTTAATTACACATATGTCATATGGTAATCCTTTTATTTTCGCAGCATAGTGACGTATGACTGTGAGTGGTTAAAGACCTGTGGCCATTAGTTTGGCAGACTTAGCAAATGGATGAAGTGAGTTGAAGAAAGAATTCCACCAGCTAAATCACTTAAATATAAAATTATAGTTGGTTTGGATATTACCAGTGAGCTTTTTCACCTTTGTTTGGCTATTAAGATTTCATTGATACTTATGCAGCTGTCAGTTTTCCATATGGAAAGTCACTATCAGCAGAAGCCTTCTTGATGAATGTGGGTTGTTGTTTTTCAGCCTGGTTCTATTTGCCCCTTCTTAACTTTGAGCAGCCCTGCTTTAAACAGTAGTAACACTATTCCTATAACAGTGATAAAATTAATTGCTTTGGTCATTGTCCTTATTGGTTCTGTTGCTCTCAACATTGCATTACGTAAAAGTAACAAATCCCCGTGTCCAACTAAGGTTTGGGGACCGCTGAAGAAACAAAACGTGTGTAAATCTTACGGACTTGTCACTCAGTTCTTTTTTTTTTTCTGTAACCACAACTATATTTCTATTCATCTACAGCCATCAGCAAACACTTTACAACAGTTTTTGCTCGTGTCCTCCTTCCAGAAACACGCTTTCCCCATCACCTTTAGTTCTGCATCGTCACACAACAATCAAAACAATCAGTGTCTCTAGTTAACAGCTGCAGAAGATTAGCAGTGTCGTTTTTGAATGGAGTGTTTTCCACAGACTAATCCGCTCAACCCCCCGCCCGTTTTTAACGTCGGTTGCATGATAAAACAGACAGCACGTCAGTCCTTCTGCTACTCGATCCCATTCCACATATTTCATTTAGGGCAGCCTACAGGCAGTGCATAACTTTGGCGGTGGAATTCATAAACAGCAGTAGCAGAAGCGAGACACTTGTGTGAGGGGAGACTCACCTGAGAAAGACCGTCTCTCCTTGTCGGACTGTGATATTGTCCATCACTTTGTTGTAGGACTGAGAATCCCCTTGGCTGCGGACCTGCAACCCTGCAGGTACAAGAAACAAAATCCTCAGGGAGAGAAAAATTGTGCATTTGGAAAAAGCGACAAAATATCCCCGGATAGACATCGTCTTTAGCCTTCGAAGGCGCACAAACAAAAATCATACAGCGAGACAATGAGGCGGTCCTCCGCCGTGAACGGAGATTATTGTACTCCCAGTTCATTAGTCTTAATCCAAATCTTCTCGCCAGGTATTTGTGGTGTGAAGAGCAAGGAAGACAGAGGACGCTGTCTGGCTGCACTATGGATTATCACTGCCCTTTGTTTTAAACGGGGGGTGGGGATTATTCTCATTATCCCTCTGTTTGATTGTTTGTTTGTTTTTTCTTTGGGTTTTGTTTGTCTTTTTTAAAACATAAGAAATAAGACGTAAAGATCCCTTCAGGAAAGTATTGAACGCTTCATCCTCGGTAGAGAGAATCGAAAAAGTACACAATTAAGAAAAGAGGACTTGGAATCGTATTTAAAGGGAGGAAGATGCTAAATTTGCGAACTGCATGGGTAGCAAGTGATTTGACGATCTGTAATAAGTGCGCTTTCTGTGTCATTGTGTAGTGTCTGCAGATAGTGTTCAATGAAAAGGAAAAAAAAAACACGGCTGTGCTCATCATTATGGAAAAGTTCCTTCCTGTTAAAGTATTTTATGATGATCGTTTTTATACTTTATACCACTGCATAGAAAAATCTGAATCAGAATCAAGAAAAAAGAACTTCAGTATACACATTTTTGAAGCATATACAGTGCAAAAGATTTGAGCCACCCTTCATTTCTTAATATTTTGATGGGAAATTAGAACACAAGTGTAGCATTTTTTTTCTAATCAGAGTATTACTCTTAGATCTTGAATATTTCCTTTTGAAACGAAGTGCCAGAGTACCAGTAAACTCTTTTAAAAAGCAGCCACCTGTGCCTCCTCTCTCCTCCAAATGCATTTTAGGAATTGTGACATCCTGTACAATGTCAAACTGACATATTGTCTGAGTCTCAAACTAGAGAAGAGAGCAGGCACAAAATTGAGAAATGAGAAAATACCACTACATTTGGTAAAAGCTTATACATAAACATATTGACTGGCAATCAACATCCCTTTACAGTAGTTTATTTGGTTTTTCCTGTTGCCATTGTGCTCATCAGTGACATCCCTGCATGTTCGTCAGTTTGTAGCGAAATCTTTATTTGAATGATTACATTGCCAAAAATATTCACTTGTACGCCTTCACACCCCTTTCAACTTAAGAAACACTGCCTAATCACATTAACTGAATTTTATTTTAATGTATTGCACACCGACCTAAACATTTCAGCACTCCTGATGGCAATGGCACCTCACACAGAGGACACACTCAAAAGTCCTGTTTCCATTTGCAGCTTTAAGATTTGCAGTTTTTGGTACAAAATCTCTGCTATTCCACAATGGAATTTAATATTTTATTAATAAAAAGTTGGTACAAAGCAAAAAAAAGAAAAGAAAGAAAGAAATGTATTACTAATAATTCACAACTCACATTTCACCATCCATTCCTACAGTATTTTGTTATATAAGCTTTAGACACCATTTCTTGTTCATGGCTAATTCACCAATTTACCTAAGATGTCTGGGGCAGATTCATGAATTTGTGGAGTTTGCATGTTTTCTCAATACTGCAGCCCATAAAGCGTGCCTGTCATATAAACCATTGTTTGTTACTTGCCATACCTTCCCTTTTTGAAACCATATCTCATGTCAAGATTGATGTTTAGACTTTATTATTTCCATTTTTATTATCAATAAACATGGTTTCACATTGTCTAAAGGTGTTTGGTGTTGTTCAGTAATACCAGGAGTTCACTCAGAAAACAACACTGGATACAAAAGCATCAAGAGACTGCTTTGATTAATGGCAACCTAATAACTAATAGAGTTGTTTTTTATAACTTGGTCATATTAGATGTGTTTTCTCTTTTAAAAATATGGATGTTTGAAGATAATTTCTGGCTTAATTAGAGAATGATTATTCGGGCAAGCTCTAATCTTCTAACCTTTTCTTTCTGCAAAATAATCAATTATCTTTTGACATAACAAATGTCCTCTTTGTTTTTACTACCACTGTCTGGTATCATAATAGTGATTCATAGCCAGGGTCACTGTATTTATAGAACAGGTGCCATGCAATCTTTTTTGAAGCACTATGTTACCACAGAGAATTAAACTTGCTCATGGATGACATTGGCTTTGGTTGTTTAGACAACAAATGAATGCAAAATGAAGTTGTTGGAACTAAATATAGCACATCTTCGCAACAAACTGCAATCTAAGAGTCTGCAACACCATTTACTGTATATTTATTGTTAGGATTAGATGTACAGGAAATAGATCATGCTGGTGCTCTCGACAGAAAGCCAAATGGTCCCCTCTGCTGCTCTGCACTGTGATCTGTCTTGATGACTTCCAGATGGCTAGCTTTATTATTTACTCATGTTACAGCTAGTGCTGTCAGCGTTAATCTCGATAAAATTATGTTAATGCCATAACCGCATTAACGCAGCAAATCCGTTAGCGAGTTAACACAGATTGCACAGATCCCCCCCTCCAGGGGCAAGGGTACCTAGACCCGGGGCTTAGAGTACGCTTGGGGAGTGTGATCGTGTGTACAGCGTCTCTTTATGTCTGTCTCCACGTTGGTTGAGTGTGGAGTAAGTGTATATGAGAGCATGAGGGTGGGAATGGATGTTTGTATATGTGTGTGCCTGTATTTCTGTGTCTATATGTCAGGTTGGGTGTCAGGCGCCACCTCTCTGGGGACATCTTAGGCCCTCCAAGGTATGGAGGCCTATCTCCCCCTACCACCACTTCCCCTGCCAGTGGCGGACTCCCTCAGACATCGGTGCGTTGGTGGTTCTTTGTGTCCGGGGATGGGCGTCCAGGTACACACCGGCTCACTCCTTGGCGGCCGCTTATCGGGGCCTGGAGCCTGGGGCTTTCTCGGGCCATTTCGGAGGTGGGGTGCCCCCGGCCTCTCGGCCTGGGGCTCGGTCACTCAGGCACGGCTGGCTGCCGGCGGAGCTCACGGGCGCATCACTGCAACTCCCCCTGGCTTCTGCTCCACGGCTGCTGAGTGAGCCCTCATCTGGGACTCTCCTCAGCTCTTTCTGGGACAGTGGCGCGGCTGCCCCTCTGTTGGTCTTCCTTGGTCTCTTGTATTCTGGGGGCCTCTGGATGTCTGGAGTTTTGATCTCCTCCATACCTGCTTCATGCCCTGGAGGACGGGGCTGTGGCCCCCCCACACCCTCTAGCAGATCATTACATGAAGGAACCTTTTAAAAAACAAAAAACAAACGCGTCCATGCTCACAGGTGTACACACGGGTGGTCACACCCACAAACTACACCCTTTTTGGCTCCTACCTCAAAGCACACTGTGTTCTGTTGATCTTATGTGCTGCACAATAATGTTTAATATTTAGTATTTACTGTCATATTCCCATATATCATTGTGATGTTGTTTATTCTATTACTCTTGTTCTCTTCTGCTTGTTTTCTTTTTTCTTTCTCAGCAGGTGACCCAGGTGATTGATATATGCATTTTTTTTCTTTTTTTCTTCTTTTTTTTTCTTTTTCTGCTCATTCTGTTGGTTTTTGGTTTTTGCCCTTCTCCCCCGTCCCTCTTCTCAGCTGTTTCTCTTTCCCTCTTTCTTTCTCCCCTTCTTTCCCCCAGTCAAGTCTGTCCCGTATTCAGTAAGTGAAAATAAAATAAACAATAAAAGGTGAATCAAATGGACCATTATGGCAAGGCTGGGATGGTCAATTTGGTAAAGTAAATCCGTTGGGCATCTTTCTTTGCCTTTAGACAACAATTCTGATGGCAAAAGAGCCAAACGGGACAGGCAAAAAAGAAAAAAAACAAAACAAAAAAAAACACAGATTGCCCCGTGCATTGGACTGCACAACGTCTAGCGTTAGCACAGTTAGCTCCTTAACGCTTTAGGGCCGTGCAGCCCCGCACACGGAGCTATCCGCATTAACTCGCTAACATAGATTTGCCCGATTAATGCGGTTATGGCATTAACATAATTTTAACGAGATTAACGCTGACAGCACTAGCTACAGCCTTATTCTAATATGGATTCAATTCATTTTTCACCTGAAAACTCTATATACAATACCTTATAATTAGGGATGGGTACCGGTGTCCGGCACCGGTTCTGACATAAACGGTAGTAACCAGACCGAAAAGCAGCGCACATTTCGGTGCTTTATTTCGGTGCTTTTTTTTCCTGAGCTGTGATACACTTCTAGCCAATAATGTTACGTTTCCGAGGATAGTAGGCGGGTCCAGGTACGTGCGTTCTTTTAGAGCAGAGCTACAGATTAAAAATGCCCAAGGCGAAGCGGTCAAAAGTCTGGCTGTACTTCACAGCAAAATATGCAAACTCAGCAGCCTGCAACAAGTGCTTTAAGCTGATACTGTGATACTGTCAAAGGAGGTAACACCTCAAATCCGATGAAACACCTGGCGACGCATAGCGTTTTTTTTAAAAGCCCAGAAATGCGCCGTATGATAGCTTGCTGCGAGACCTCACACCGAGCGCATCTACTGTGCGTGGGTTGCCTGTTATCTGACCCGGAGTTAGCAATATCCCCCAAAAACCCCGAAGAGGAGAGTCCTGGCCCCTAGCCCTGCCAGTGTAGCAGAAATGATGAGGATGATGATGGCAGCAGCAGCCGTTCTTCTCTGCGTGAGTAGCTTAATGTTGTTCGTGTGTAATTTACGTTGAGTAGGCTAACCACGTTATTACATTAATGCATGTAAGGTGAACTAGCAAACCTCATCATAGCTACATGCGGCTGTCTTCTTGTTTGATGGCAGATACTCCCTTCACCCTGGCCAAAAAGGCTAAAATTACCAAAGAAAAAGTGGAAAACAGTTAAACATGAGAGGTTTTGGACAAAGTTTGTGTTTTTTCCATTGATTAAGCACTGCTTCCAGCCAAGAGTGATACCATATATGCCCCATAGCTGCAGAAAAGGCTAACATTGTTATCTTTTTACAAAAAACCAGCTGAACATGAGAGGTTTTTGGACCAATTTTGTGTTCTCCATTCTTTAAGCACCGGTTTGAGCACCGTTTGAGCACCGGCACCGTTTCAAAAGTACCGATTTGGCACCGGTATCGGATAAAACCTAAACGATACCCATCCCTACTCATAATGACAAATGACAAAACTTATTTAAAATTATTGCACATTTATTAAAAATAAAAAACAGTAATATAACATGTACATAAGTATTCATAACCTTGGACATGACACTCAAAAATGGAGCTCGGGTGCATTCTTTGTTCACATCTAGTAGCGGCTTCTACAACTTTATTGGAATCCACCTGTGGTAAATTCAACTGACTGGAAATGATTTGGCTCGGCAAGCCGGAGGAACGCGACGAGCCGGAGGAGCCCACACCGCCATTGGAGGGAGACCTCGGTGAGCCAGAGGGACTGCCACATCCGTGAACAGCAGCCCAGCCGCCAAGCACAGTGGTAACACATTTGTTTTAGTTGGTCAAAGGGCTTGCACAAACCTCAGGACAGGCCTGCTCCTCTTTACATCAACGCTAAAACTGTTATGTATCTTATCTTCTGCTGTTCGATTTAAAGCTTCAACTTCCTCCACAGATTTTCTATAGGAGTGAGGACTGGTCATGGTCATGCAGTAAGATCCAGTCATGACTCAACTTTGGTAAATGGACTGATTCTTATATAGCGCTGTTCTACACTGTAAACCCCAACAGTCTACCTGACTTATAAAGTTTGTGGATATAACAATTGAAATTCCTCACAAAGTTGAAACAACTTAAAACTTTTCTGTTCCGTTAACGATTCAAACAGTTATAATTGTACATGGCTTAGAAGTTAAGAGTAAATACTGCTTTCTTAATTATGATTTTTGAGTAAATGTTTTTTTTCCGAGCTCCGCATGTGTACGTCAACTACGTCATGACGTTTTCTCTCTAACCTGAACGACGTTGACAGAAAACTCTGTTCAATATGGCTGCCCTTCTCGAGCGACTGGAGAGCACATTTGGAGAAACTTGTAAGTAAAACGGAAACTTCGTTATGTTTATTTTTTCCGTAAAAAAAGCAAGTATATTAATATGTTGCAGCCAATAACTTGTTTTCGAATGCGCTGTTGTTTTAAAAAGCACAGACCCAGGTGGTGAGTAGTTGTTCGCTGTTGTTCGCGCTCTTTTTCAAACCAATGATGTCGTTAGTTTTACAGTTTTAACTGATTAAAAAACAGTTTTAATAAGAATTGCACATAAAGAAAGTGTCTTAGTGATATTTTAACGACCCATTGCCAACGCAAGAAAGTTGGCGTTTTTAAAACAGCAGCCTCATTGTTCGGCAGGTTTTTGTTTTTCTTCTCATTAGCATCATTCAAAAGTGACTTAGCTAGCAGTGGCAACTTCTATCTAAAATAGGGTTGCCAACCGTCCCTTAAAAAACGGAATCGTCCTGTATTTAGAAACAAAATTACACGTCCCGTATTGAGCTAATAAGGGACACACTTTGTCCCGTGATACAGTGAGAATCAAAAGTAGTCTATAACTTTTAATGGAATTAACACTTTGTTTGAAAACATAATTCCCAGCCCCTCTCCTGCTTTGTGACCAAAGAGCTGACAGCACACTTATGACAATTCGAGTATGACAATTCAGATTACCGCTTATCTCATTGGTCGAGGAAAGGTCGCTTACGGAGAAAATACTGGAAGACAACAGATGACCACAACAAGAAGCATGGCCAACAGGGAAACAAACGCTGACACTGTGGTGCAAGTCTCAGACGTCAGTACACCTAACGCTGGGCAAACATTGTGCGATTTTTTCAGTCGCGTTATTCAGTTCCTGCTCAAACTGCACGATTGACTCGCAGGGGTTAGAAGTTTGTAGGTCACGATGTACTCTCACACTATACGGCCCGATGCTCTGATGCGACCTGAGAGCTCACCCTGTGCGTCCATAAAATTAAGGTTATAGCAGAAAATCTGTCGCTCGCTCTCCCTCTGTCTTTCACTCACACAGACACCACCATCAACTTTGCTAAATTGCTAATGAAAAACACTGATCAGGCAGCTGTGATTGAGCAGCAATGCAAATCCAACTATTTTCACGGTTGTTGTGGTCGTGATAATTTTGTGAGGCCACATCGAAAAGGCTCGGATGAGCTTTCCAAAGTTCTACAAGTTGTGCCTCCATCACTTGTGGATAGTACACACACTGCACTGCTGTGCTATTCCGTCTTTTTCACCGACGTTTACGTGTTTGCGCGTGAGCAGTGTGAGCGGCTGCGGTGACACCCTCATGAGCGATTGATGATCGGGAGCTGGTCGGGAGCTCTTTACCCCACTTATACTACACGACGCACGATGAAGGCCAAAATCGGTCCGATCACCAAAACGGTCGCACGACTCAAAAATCGTCTCAAAATGGGCCTAAAACCACACAGTGTAAGCCCAGCATTAGAGCAGGGAAGAATGGGAAAAGGAAAACACCTGGCTGGAAAAAGTTAATATGGGCATGTGCAGTGAATATCAGCGCTATGTGGCCAGAAGTGTGATAATATAACTTATTTTGTGTAATAAACACCTGGAAGGATAGATGATTACAACAAATAGATGACTAATACATAAAAGTAATACATAGATGAATAATGATGATGAGTAATGATGCGTAATCATGGGAACAAGCGGGTTTACAAACAGGAGCAGCTGAAATAATACCTCAATAATACCGACTACGGAATGGAACAGTTGTCAGCCACCCCCTCTACATGGATGACATCAATCTGTATGCCAACAGTGAGCAGGACAACGATTTACTGATCCACACCACCAGGATATACAGCAATGAAAATGTGATTCGGACTGAAAAAGTGTAGTTGGATAATAATGACCAGAGGGAAGGCAGTAGAACTGAGGGGATCGAACTACCAGAAGGCGAGACTGCAGACATAGAGGACAATTACAAGTACCTGGGGATCCGTGGCACCCAGACTCTGGAATAACCTCCCCATTCATATTCGCACTGCCGAGTCTATCCAGTCTTTTAAATTACGTCTTAAAACTAATTTTTTTACTTTGGCTTTTGATTCTGTCTAGTTGGCTGTATTAGCTTGTTGCGTTGTTACCTATTGTTTGTTGTCCTCTTTTATTGTTTGTTTTAACTGTTTCATGTTTTTATTGACTGTGAAGCACACTGTTGTTTTAATATGTGCTATATAAATAAATTTTGATTTGATTTGATTTGATTTGATCCCACAGGCAAATGTGAATCATGAAGAGGCTGTAGTGACAGCTGCTACCACCAATTACCTGCAGAGGGTCAGGCAAGTCCTGAGGAGTCAGCTGAACGGTAAGAACAAGATCTGGGCTATCAACACCTACGCCCTGCCTGTGATCAGGCACCCTGCTGGGATATTAAGCTGGCCAAAGGAGGAGACAGAAGAGACTGACATCAAGACCGGAGGAGGGATTCACCCCAAGTCCAGCACCCTGAGGCTGTATGCTAAGTGGAAGGAAGGAGGCCGGAGACTGGTGAGTGTCAGTACCACAGTTTGAAATGAGACAACAAACATCCATGAAGACATCAGGAGAATGGCTCCATCCAACTGTGTGCTCAGTGAATATCACAGGCAGCAGAAACGCAAGAAAGAGGAGGAAGAGGAGAACCTATCATGGAAGGACAAGCCCCTGCAGACAGGCATACATGGAACGTCATATACAGAAACATCTGTGCTGAGTATGTTCAAACACCATAGCAAGTAAGACAGACATCTAGAGGGCCAAGAGGCCTAACAGTCTTAAATGAAACGATGTACAGCATCTGTTTTACATGTGGAGAAAGAAGACACTGGGTAAGAGAATGTCCAAAAAGAAAAAGAGATACCCAGTGCTAGATGGGACGACCTTGAGTGGGATCAAAGCAGATGAAAGAAGGTGCAAGAAAGAAGGTGTCTTCACAGCCACCAAACAAGCTCAAGCTCTAGCAGCAGTTCTGGCCTCCCCTGACTATGCTGAATCATTTGGTAAATGGACTGGTTCTTATATAGCGCTTTTCTACTCTTCTGAGCGCTTTACACAACTTGTGCATTCACCCATTCACACCCATTCACACAAGCACATTGTTCTAGGTGCTTTCTAAGTAACATTCCTACTCCGATGGATGCATCGGAGAGTAATTTGGGGTTAATATCTTGCCCAAGGATATTTGGCATGCAGACTAGGGGAAGCCAGGAATCGAACCAATCAGTAGATCGGAAGGTTGGTACCGCCTGAGCTACAGCCACCCATTTCAACTGATATTCCCAAAAGTTGATTCTGTTCATCTGAAAGTAGTGTTATCAGTGGAAGAAACGTTTCGTCACTCATCCAAGTGACAAAGATTTACTTACCTGGAGATTTTTTGGGAGATTTACTTACCTGGATGATTGAGAATGCATCAAGACATTTTAACTGATTCAGCATAAAACATTTCTTCCCCCCAACCTGGATCCATTTCAGTTTATATATATCAAATCGCTCGACTGATGATGCAATTTCAACTGCCTTTAACCCAGCCCTCACACATCTGGACACTAGAGACTCATATGTTAGAAAGCTGTTCATAGACTTCAGTTGAGCATTCAACACGATCATTCCCCAGCAGCTCATTCACAAACTGGATCTGCTAGAGATCAGCACCTTGCTGTGTAACTGGCTGCTGGATTTCCTGACAGGAAGACAGCAGACAGTACGGGTTGGCAGCAACACCGCCAGCATAAGAACACTGAATACAGGGGCTCCCCAAAGATGTGTGTTGAGCCCCCTTCTTTTCACTGTGCCGACCCACGACTGCACATCATCACAGAGCTCCAACCAATTCATCAAATTTGCAGATGACAAAACTGTGGTAGGTCACATCAGCAACAATGATGAGACCTACTACAGGAGTGAAGTTAACCATCTGGCTGAATGGTGCAGTAACAGCAACCTGTCCTGGGTATACACATCTCAGAAGATCTCTCCTGGTCACAAAACACAGCATCACTGGTTAGTAAAGCCCAACAGTGACTCACTTCATCCGCAAACTGAGGAGAGCAAGAGCGTCAACCCCCATTATGACTACCTTCTACATAGGCACTGTTGTGAGTGTTCTCACCAGCTGCATCACTGTGTGGTGTGGCTCCTGCACTGGGTCCTACCGGAAAAAGTTACAATGAGTAGTTAGGGCAGCGGCGAAGTACTTGTCTTCACTCCCTCCAGGACATCTAATCATCTAATGCCTTCTAATGATACTAGCCGTTTTACAACTACTCTTTCAAGATTTTTTAAAATAAAAGCAAGGGTGGAGATTTGTATATAATTAGCTAAGATTGAGTAAGCCACAGGTGGATGATAATTAAAATATAAAACTGTCTAAGCATTTCAAATGAATTAAAATTCTGTCTAAGTCTTCAGTTGATTGATAATGTGCTATAATCATATAGCACATCATTTGACACACATATAATATACAAATATAATAGAAAAACTCAACAACATTAAGGAAGATGTGCATCTGTATCAGTCATCTGCCTGCTTTCCAGGTTGTGCAGTAGCTTGTCTAAACACCTATAACTTCCACTTTCCCTCACTTTCAAACTCAACTCAATACAGGCTGGGCTGGGTTTAAAAAAATTCTAAATACAAATCTATTTTAATTTGAATAGTCCGATATAGATTCATTAAATCCTGAAATCAAATTTTAAAAATAAATGCATTTTGCCAGAATCCTCAGAATCTCAGCTAAATGCTCACAAAACCACCAAACAGCTAAAACAGCAACGATCAAAGAGTAAGTGACCGGATTCTGCAAAGGGATGTAAACACAAAGTGCATATCCTTCACCCGATAGCACATACACGGACATGTTGTCGGGTGCTGAAAGCAGACATCTCACAGATTCCGAAACTGAATGTTTCGTCACTCCAATCAAAATTCAAAAGAAGATGAAAACTACACTCTACATTTGAAAAACATCGTTATGAATTTTACTTTGCGTCTATCATGATAAAACCACACTTCCTGCACAGCTCTCTCTGTCAGTGTACTTCCAGACCAGTTTCCCATCAAAAATCTCTATTTTTGGCCTTATTCACTTGGTTATTAAGCACCAGTCTACCATTGTGTACAGTGTTGTTGGCCGGACAAGAAAGCCTAATTCAACGTTTCAACGTTTATGAATTATACCAAATTGCAAAGCGCTTTGCTGTTTCTTTAATACAACCTCTAACTTTGCTCTACTCCACTTCAGCAGCATCAGTCTTTGTACAGGTAACATTCATATGTAGATTTCTTCAGTTTTTGATGTACTGCAGCATTTTAAAGAGGGTTGTGATCTATAAAAGCCCAGGAAAATCTCCATGTTTTTCTGTGTTTTATCCTCAGTTACTTTGACACAAAGGGATATGCTGCGATGCTTGCACCTCTGATGAAGTATCACAAGTGTCAGCTTTGTTTTTATATCTAAATAGTTTACACTGAGTTTGTAATTGTAGAGAAATATTGAATTCAATATGGGCATGTCATTTTCCAGCAAGAACCTCAGTTGAACCTAGTGCTCATATTTTTTTTAGCCCAGTCATCTTCTTGCTTGTCTTCAAGCCAGTTGGCCTCCACTTTGTGTAAAGATCCCAACTATACCTAAATCTCCAAAAAGTTGATTCTGTTCATCTGGACGTAGCGTTTTGTGGGAGAAACGTTTCGTCACTCATCCAAGTGACTTCTTCAGTCTCAGCTGACTGCAGGTTTCCCCAATCTTATAAATAGTACATTTGCATAATGACTGAAACACTGAAGGAACAATGGGCTGGGAGGTCACTGCCATAATCTTAATTATGCAAATAATTCTCATGACCATTGATCAACAACCACTGACCATCATTGTTGATCAATGTTTCTCCCACAAAACGCTACGTCCAGATGAACAGAATCAACTTTTTGGACATTTACTTCCCTGGATGATTGAGAATGCATCAAGACATTTTAACTAGACCTAAAGTTAGTTCTATAAGAAGAGATCAATTAAAAATTACCAAATAATTTATTGAAGTACAGAGTTTGAGTCATGAATTATTTGGTGATTAGGCTGAAGCTACAAATCATAACAGAGTCAGACTATGGTAGTAAGTAGGGGATGAGTTCCCACAGTCTAAATACTGGAGACTTGCATGACGATGCATAATTAACCGGGATAAGGTAGAAATGGAGAGAAGGTGTGCCACACGAGTGAGAGTCAAGAATAGCAGAAGAGAACTGATATTCAAACCACACACAACAGAGACTGACTGGCTTGGAAATGGCAAGAAAGCAAATGAAGACATATATTATGCCCCCCTGTTGTTGCTTTATTGGGTTTCTTTGTGGCTGGGGCATTTCTCAGTTTTCCCACTAGTGGGCAGAATTACCCCGTGAGTTTGTGGCTTCTTCTTTAGTTATTTTGTGTGCACTACACTGCCCCCTTTGGTGATGTGTTGTAAGCAGCAGGCAAAGTTCACGCAGGCAGTGTGAGAAAATGCCTGGAGGAGAAAATAAGCTGCACAGCTTTAAGCCCAGTTTACATTGTTGGGGAGTTTGTTGAGCCATAATCTGTAAGTAATCAATGTGGAGCTTTATTTTCTGTAAGATTTGTTACTTTCCTGTTACTTAAAAGGTTATTCGAACTTATAAGGAAAGATGTTTATGGTGAATGTAAAGCACAAGAAAAGCTATGTTGCTAACTTCTGTTTTTGGTTACAAAATAAGTCGATACTGATGCTTACATATTATTTTACTGTATGTTCACAGTCTTACAAATTAAAATTCAGTTAAAGACACAAAGACAAAGAGGAACAACCTCCTTCTAAACGTGAGTAAGACAAACGAGCTGATAGTGGACTGCACTAAGCAGGAGAGGAACTACCTGACCCCCGTCATCAACGAGTGCCCAGTGGAGAGAGTGGACAGCTTCAAATACCTCGGAGTTCACATCACGCAGGACCTGTCATGGTCCTGTCACATCAACACCGTGGTGAAAAAGGCCCGTCAGCGTCTCTACCACCTCAGACGCTTGAGAGACTTCCAACTGCCCTCCAAGGTGCTCAGGAACTTTTACTCGTGCACCATAGAGAGCATCCTGACGGGAAACATCTTAACCTGGTTCGGGAACAGCACCATGCAGGACAGACGAGCTCTACAGAGGGTTGTGCGGTCAGCTGAGCACACCATCCGCGCCGAGCTCCCTGACCTGCACTCAATCTACAGCAGGCGGTGCTGGACCAAGGCCAGGAAGATCGTGAAGGACCTCAGCTATCCCAACAACAGACTGTTCTCTCTGTTGAGGTCAGGAAAGCGATTCCGCTCCCTGAAGACCAACACAGAGAGACTGAGGAGGAGCTTCTTCCCGCAGGCGATACGGTCTCTCAATCACACCACCACACAGTACTGACCCACACATATAGTTCTTACACACACACTGGACATTCTGGACATTGTTTTCACTTCATCACTTAAATCACTTTAAGCATATTTGCACTGCACAAGACATAATGTGGATTGCACAACACTGGTCACTATATTCTTCATTTCCAGTTAATACTTGTACAGCTGCTGTTATTGTGTATATATTTATTTATTTATATTTCTTCATACATTCTTATATAGTTCTATACTGTGTATTGTGTATTTTGTTGTACAGTCATTTTATTTTCAACTTTAATTTATATAATTTATCTTATTCTTTCCCAGTTAAATTTACCCTTCATTCTAATTTGTGTTGTACAGTTATTTCATTTTTAACCTTAATTTATATTTTATTCCTTCCTAGTTAAATTTACCCTTTTTAATTTTTCATATTTATTTCCTATCTTATTCATAGCCTTTTCCTTTTTTTTTTCTTTAGGTCACGAGCAGTTGTCTAAGCATTTCACTGCATATCGTACTGTGTATGACTGTGTACGTGACAAATAAAATTTGAATTTGAATTTGAATTTGAAGCGATGTGTCCTGTCGTTCCTGGAACCATCTCCTCTTATGTTAAGCTCGCTGCATAGGGTGAATAGCCATACATTCACCCGAGGGCAGCAGAACATAAGTGCAAAAAAGTTATGTAAAGAATAGACTAGCAGTCCGAACACCTTAGAAATCAGGCAGATGAGTGAATAGAGATTGTCCTTATTAAACTTACACATAAGCATCATTACCTTAAAACACAGACATTAGCCTGAGAACATCCTTACAAAACACTATGTCTAAAAAAGGACATGCATATGAATAACTGCAAGAACGTTTTTCACAACATCGTGTAATTAAATTCTTCTAGTTAAAAAAGAAAGATAAAGATTCCACTAGCCCCCTAGAACATCCTGGGATAATGGATTTTTTGTGGTTGATGGAGCGCTTCATGTGGGACAGGTGGGATTTACTCCCCAGCTTGACTCACAAACAGACAGACACTGCACCCAACCACAGCACCTAGTGCAGAGATTTGATGCAACACTGGCACCAAAGGCAAATGAGATTAACGTAGGGGGAAAGGAATTGACTCTTTTCTTGACAGATTTATAGATCCTGCTGGATCGAATACCAGCAAAAAGGCTGTAAAAGCCATCATCTGTGGGTTGAATTACACACAACGTGGAACAACTGGCTTGAGTTGGGAAAATACAACCACCCTTTTTTGATTTACTTGCACCGCACCCATCACACACCCACCCACCACCATTATCATCCATAGGGGTATGTCGATGGGCATTGTTTTGTAATTTAGATCTATGTTTGTCTACTGGCTTACAATAGTAACAATATTAATAACCATTCATCACAAGGCTCATCAACCCATCACATTTCTCTTCTTGGCCAACACATGAAATCTAAATATGAGCATCTAAGACTGCTGGCAGCCCTTGTTCCCTGAGCAATAATGTGTGGAGGTCAAATATTGCTGCACAGTCAATTCAACAATAAAAGTGTCTTTGCTTCTCTTGGGGGTTCTGTACCATCTAATATATTTGTAGAGTGAAGAATGCACTGCATTTAAAATCCAGTCTGCATCCAGGTGTGGCAGGATTGAGAATTTCCAGTGCCACTTCTGTTTAAGCAATGAGTTCTACAGACATGAATATCCACAAACCAGCAAGTACAGATCATAAAAAATAAAGCTGTTTTATAGCAACAAATTTGTGTTACTTAGTTACTTAGGATATAAGGAGAAGATATATTCTGAATCTACTTCACACAGAGGAATTACACCTACTGGGCAGTACTAAACCCCAGGTAAAATGAATAACTTTGATTATTAATCCAAAGATTTATGTTTCGTGCAAACCTTTAAAGACTTGGACTAAGACTAAACTTAAAGTCATTTATGGAACACAGCAGGAACAGATTAGGCTTGATGAGACAATGGAAGCAAAACTGAACATAATGCAGACAAAATGGAGACAAACAAAATAAAACATGGACAAAAAGGGAAAGGAAAGACACGACACGAAGACTAGCATGGCAGTATACAGGGGACACACATACGCACAGATGAGACAGGGAAAGAATGGACACGAAAGGGAACAACTAATTAAGTCTAAATTATGTAGAAAAAACAATAAATCCAGAAATACTTAATGCAGTAGCTCCCAAAGTGGGGGTGCACCCCCTAGGGGGGATGCAGAGCCATTGCAGGGGGGGCACAGTATGAACAAAAAAGAATGGTGGACACTGCTAGCATAATGGACAGGTTTTTGATGGGGCTCCCACACAAATGCAAAGCAGAGGATGAAGCATTGTTAGATAGGCTTCCAAACCAAATTACACCCAAGCCAAATACCAGAAAATATGATGAAGCATATCTTGTCTTTGGCTTCACCTACACAATGGTGGTGCCAAGGTAGGTATCCCTGACAGAATTTGTTTCCCCTGCATCGGGAGCACGTGCTGGGCTCTCCAAATTATGGACAAACAGTATCCCACGTTCTTGATTTTTAGTTGAAACCCCTGACAAACAGTATCCCACTGTTGTTTATGTTTTTAAACCCATTTTGCACAGAGAGACATTTTTTGAAAAATGTATTGATAGCAGTGTTTAATATCCTTACACTTTAAAACAAAAAAACCCAACTATATGTAAAATAATTACACCATAAAGGTGGTTTGTTTTTCTGTTATTTAGAAGAGGTATTTTATTGCAGCTTGTAATTAATTGCAGTTTACTTTTATTTATTTAATTCTTTACTAAAGGTTTGAGATGTGAAATAAACTCCAATAGAGTTTTAAAACAAAATATGGGTGTGTGTGGTTAAAGGATGTGTTTGTACAGTAGGGGTTTCTTGTAATTATGTTTAAACATGGTGGGGCCAAGCAAAAAAAAAAGTTTGGGAACCACTGACTTAATGAATCCATACAAAGTCAAAACACTGGGTCAATAACCCAGCAACCACGCAACCTAAACATTTTTGCAGTTATAATCTTTTTTGACCCAAGTCAAAATTTTCCCTCCTCCACACCTGAGGGTGGCATTTTTCATTTTCTCTGCTGTTTTTGCTTTTGTAAGTTTCAGGTGGAGGCTGACCATTGCTTGATGACTGAATAGGGCAGGATATATATTGGGACCCATCAAGACTGGTGTGGCCCTGTCTACTTCCTGCTTCTAACCTGGCTGTGTGTTCAGTTTGTTGTAAATCTAATTAACACATGAGTTTATTATTTATGCCATTGATTTAAATAAACATTTTGCCTCATTTTATTCAAGCAAACTAAATGCTTAAATAAGTGCTAGTTTTTTTGAACATACTGTGGGGGAAAGGCAGAGCAGATAAGGAGCAGCAGCAGCAATAATCAACAAAACAATGATAGATTCCAGCAATTGTCAGTGACTATGACATTCATTATAATTCACAGAATTAAAAATTCATTGACAAAAATTAATAAGTAATGATTCATACGAATGCACCACCCATTAGAATTATCAAATATCAAATACACTGGAATGAATATACACTACTGGGCACCCCAATTTTTACAGTTATTTATTTATTTATTTTGCAATTCAAGTCATTTAAGTCAGATGAATCGCTTGAAATGGTGCAAAGGTTTAAAAAAAGGTAAGGTTACCCAAAACCGAAAATTAATGTAAATTTTAGAATTATACAAAAAGGCCTTTTTCTTTTTTTTAAGGGACCACAAAATGGGTTAAAATATTTAAAGCTGTTCTGCAGCACTGGAGGTTGATTAAGCCTTGAAAGCTGGTGCTATTACTACAGGTGTTCCAACTTTTCTGGATTACTTACAGTGTTCCTGTGTTGGAACACACTATGGTACCATACCCTCGTAAGCATCAGTTGAACAGTATTGTACTGCAGAAAGTAGTGTGTTGCTACAAAAATAGTGAGAAAAGGGGAATTAACAATGGAAGAGAGACTGACCATCATAACACTTAAAAATGTAGGTCTTTCCTACAGAGAAATTGCAAGGAAAGTCAAGATGTCAGTGAATACAGTTTCCTTCATCATCAAAAGGCCCTGAGAAGCTGGGGTAAACTGACAGGAAGAAGTCTGGCAGACCCAAAGCCACAACTGAATCAGTTGTGAATCAGCTCCAACTTGTTCAGCCACAACTGAACAAGTTATAGTAAGCAAGTCTCACTGTTAACTTTGAAGAGAAGACTTTGAGCTGCAATTTTGACAGAATGAGTTGCAGCAAGCAAGAATAAGTTCAAAGAGGCTTGTCTGGGCAATGAAACACTGCCACTGGACTACTGAAAACTGGAAGATTAATCAAAGTTTGAAGTTCATCATGCAGGATCTTTGTACGCCATCAAATAGGTGAAAGGATGGTTCTACAGTATGTGGCATCAACTGTCAAACATGGATGAGGAAGTGTGATGGTCTGGGGTTGTTTTCCTGGATTCAGGGTCGGTGACTTGTACAGAGTGAGAGGCATCCTGAACCAAAACGGCTACCACAGCTTTCTGCAGCACCATGCACTACCATGCACTACCCTCTGGTGTGCACCTATTCTTCGGTCAGGGGTTCATCCAAAAGCAAGACAATAACCCAAAACATAAGACCAAGTTATGCCAGAACTACCTTAAGAAAAAATGTGGGAAGAACTTAATGTAGAATATTTGATTTCTATTGTACAAAGAATGCCATGGGTGTGTTCAGCTGTTATATGTGCCAAAGGAGGCTACTTTGATGAGTCAAAAGTTTAGAATACATTTCGGTCTATTAATTGGGCTGTCATCAAGTCATCAAAGAGGGACAGAAAAGAAGTTCAGACACCAACTAGGGAGGATCAGAATCGCAACAGTATTGTCATGCCCTATGTAGCCAGTTAATTAGAAAAACTCAGGAGATTCTTCTCCAAGCACAACATCGCAGTGTACTTCAGACCCAGCCACACACTCAGACAAAAACTGTTTCATCTCAAAGTCAAAACTAAACACAAACCTTACAACGTAGTGTATGCAGTACAGTGTAGTGAGGAATGCTCAGACCTCTACATTGGAGAGACCAAACAGCCACTTCATAAACACATACCACAACATAAAAGAGCCACTTTGATGGGACAAGACTCCGCTGTCCATCTGCATCTAAAGGACAAAGGTCACTCTTACGAGGTGACCAATGTTTACATTTTGGACAGAGAGGACAGATGGTTTGAAAGAGGAGTGAAAGAAGCCACTCTATGTCCACTGTGAATGACCATCTTTGAACAGAGGCAGTGGCTTAGGACACCAACTATTTGCCATCGATAATCCAGTTCTGAGATCCGTTCCCAGACACCTTAACACCCACTCACATCCAGGGGCCATTTGACACGTGATAGAAATCACATGATAGAGTGGGACTAGGTTTCACAGTGGGTTCACCCAAAACCTTGGCTGATTGTGACCCACACCCGTTTTCACACCTTGGCTCGTATTATTAGGTGGAGGATCAATAGGGGGTCCATGTCCCCCTTGGGGGACACTCCCATAGGGTTTAAAATTACAGACTCTCCACATTTGCTCTTAGAACTGCAGCTTCTAGGGGAGTTAACCCCAATGTGATCTCTGGCTAGCTAACTTAATATGTAATTTTAAATAAAATCTATTATTTCCGACTCTCTGGTATCAATCTTAAAAGTTTTGTTGCAACTTTTGAGCGTGGTCATTACGGTGGCCCCTAGAGACAAAGCATGTACAAACACTTACAAATTCCAAAGCACTTACAAAATCCAAAACACTTACAAAATACAAAAGGGTACACTCCATGAGGTTTCTGGGCGTGCAGATCTCTTTTTTTTTTTTTTTTTTCTTTTTGCCTGTCCCGTTTGGGTCTTTTGCCATCAGAATTGTTGTCTAAAGGCAAAGAAAGATGCCCAGCGGATTTACTTTACCAAATTAACCATCCCAGCCTTGCCATAATGGTCCATTTGATTCACCTTTTATTGTTTATTTTATTTTCACTTACTGAATACGGGACAGACTTGACTGGGGGAAAGAAGGGGAGAAAGAAAGAGGGAAAGAGAAACAGCTGAGAAGAGGGACGGGGGAGAAGGGCAAAAAACAAAAACCAACAGAATGAGCAGAAAGAAAAAAATAAATAAATAAATGCATATATCAATCACCTGGATCACCTGCTGAGAAAGAAAAAAGAAAACAAGCAGAAGAGAACAAGAGTAATAGAATAAACAGCATCACAATGATATATGGGAATATGACAGTAAGTACTAAATATTAAACATTATTGTGCAGCACATAAGATCAACAGAACACAGTGTGCTTTGAGGTAGGAGCCAAAAAGGGTGTAGTTTGTGGGTGTGATCACCCGTGTGTACACCTGTGAGCATGGACGTGCTTGTTTTTTTTTTAAAAAAGGTTCCTTAGGGGCAGGGATAGCTCAGTAGGTAAAGTGGTCACCCCATGATCGGAAGGTCGGCGGTTCGAATCCACTTAACGGCTACCCTGAGGTACCCCTGAGCAAGGTACCGTCCCTACACATTGCTCCCCGGGCGCCTGCTTAGTGGGCTGCCCACTGCTTCACTGAGTGAATGGGTCAAATGCAGAGAAAAACAAGTAATTTCCCCATGGGGATCAATAAAGTATCCATTATTATTATTATGTAATGATCTGCTAGAGGGTGTGGGTGTGGGGGGGGGGCCACAGCCCCGTCCTCCAGGGCATGAAGCAGGTATGGAGGAGATCAAAACTCCAGACATCCAGAGGCCCCAAGAACACAAGAGACCAAGGAAGACCAACAGAGGAGCAGCCGCGCCACTGTCCCAGAAAGAGCTGAGGAGAGTCCCAGATGAGGGCTCACTCAGCAGCCGTGGAGCAGAAGCCAGGGGGAGTTGCAGTGATGCGCCCGTGAGCTCCGCCGGCAGCCAGCTGTGCCTGAGTGACCGAGCCCCAGGCCGAGAGGCCGGGGGCACCCCACCTCCGAAATGGCCCGAGTGAGCCCCAGGCTCCAGGCCCCGATAAGCGGCCACCAAGGAGTGAGCCGGTGTGTACCTGGACGCCCATCCCCGGACACAAAGAACCACCAACGCACCGATGTCTGAGGGAGTCCGCCACTGGCAGGGGAAGTGGTGGTAGGGGGAGATAGGCCTCCAAACCTTGGAGGGCCTAAGATGTCCCCAGAGAGGTGGCGCCTGACATCCAACCTGACATATAGACACAGAAATACAGGCACACACATATACAAACATCCATTCCCACCCTCATGCTCTCATATGCACTTACTCCACACTCAACCAACGTGGAGACAGACATAAAGAGACGCTGTACACACGATCACACTCCCCAAGCGTACTCTACAAACCGGGTCTAGGTACCCTTGCCCCTGGAGGGGGGAACTGCACCCAGACCCAGGTGGTGTTACCCTTTTCCCTGTGGTGGGGGGAGGCAGACCGCCCCGACTCCGCAGCAGCAGGGAGGCCCCACACTCCAGATCGCAGTCGGATGGCCAACTCCTCCTCCTAGCCCCCCCGCTCCAGCAGGTCGCAGAGAATGGGGGTGAGAGAAGACTCCAAACCTCCCTCCACCCGCTCATTGTAGTGTTGATGCATGTGTGTTCTAAGGTGCATTTAAAACCCAGGAGGGCATGGAGCTACCTGCCAGAGAGCAGCAGGTAAGCGCATGGTCCCTCCTGCTAGACCTCAATGTCTACGTGTATTTAACCTTGAGAGGTGGGCAACGACGCCAGGGGTGGGGTGTACACCCTGATGGTACTTGGGGGTGGGCACGATACACGGAATCCAAAGATCCTATATGTATGTGTAATGAGAGTGTGAGTAATGTGAATGTCTAAGTTGTGGGATAAAATTGAGGCAGAGGCAGCCAGAAGGGGACAGAGGGGGGGTAGCCTCCCTTGCACCCTGGTGACATACCCCTACTCCAAGGTCCTGCATGTGTGGGTGGTTGTGGTGGAGCGGGAAGAGGGAGGCAGCTGGAGATGGGGAGGGAAGGAAGGGAGGGGCAAGTGACCCCTCCCTGGGGCCAGCTCCCCCGCTGACCCCAGTAGGCACCCCCATACTCCGCGACCCGCCAGGGAAAGGGGGCCCAGGCCCATCCAGACCGGGGCCCAGTGCAGCAGCTCCGCCCGGCCCCACAGAGCCCGGGACAGTCCACCCAACCCCACCACAGAGAAAACTGCACCCACCCCACCATCCACTCATCTTCCAGACTACATAAGACAATAAACGCCCAGGCTGAGATCTTCCTCCACCTCTCCTGTATCTCCCCCTCCTGCAGAGAGAGTTCCTGAAGAGAGGAAAGCTCCTGCAAGATGTGACAATCTCCCCCACCAGTTGAAGAGCCCCCCAGGTGGCTCGACGCACCGGCGGCACCCTGCGCCAGGGTTGGGGCCCCATACACCCACCCGCCCACAACCCCGGCAACACACCAACCAGGACCCAAGCCCCCGAGGCCCGGTCAGGGCCCCAGCCCAGAGACGGAGCACCCCCAGAACCTCACGCCCATCCCGGACCCACCCAGGGGCAGCCAGGCTACCAGGTCAGTAACCCACGTCCGTCAGCACAGACCCTCCCCTAGCCCCGCTGCACGCAGCCGCGAGGAAACAGTCACCTGAGAGCCAACAGAGCCCCTAACCGGACATGACCGCTACCCCGGGTTGAGCCCCCCAAGGAAGATGCCTCCGGGGAACCCCCCGATGCCCTAAGCCTGTCCCTACCCCCACACCAATCACAACAGTGAAGGCGGGACCAAACTATGACCCCCCACCCCCACTAGGTGATGGAGCTGATCAAAGGAGCCCAGAGCAATTGATCTGATGTGGTGGCAGAGGCTGTATCAAGACTAATGTAATCTAATAGATAATTTCTATATTGGTTAGAATTAAGATTATTTTTATTTTTCCAGTTCATGAGGACTGTTTTCTTGGCTATGCATTGGGCAGTGAAAACCATATGGGCGATATTCTTTTCTGAAGTGACATTATCTAAGCTGCCCAACAAACACACTAAGGGGGAAGTTGGAATGTTACATTTCAGACACTTCGATAAGTCTTCACATATCTCGTGCCAAAACTTCTGAACTGGTGGACAGAACCAAAGAGCGTGGATATAATTGTCCGGTGAATTGGTTTGGCAGTGTGAGCAGTTGTTGGTAGACGTAAAGCCCATCTTGAACATCCGATGACCTGTATAGTGCACTCTATGTAATATTTTGTATTGAATTAATTGAAGACTGGGATTTCTAATTAGATGAAAGGTTTTTAAGCAAATCTGAGACCAGAAGTTTAGGTCTAAGTTAACTGATAAATCCGCTTCCCATTTTGCAATAGGAAGTGATATTGATTCATCTGTTTTAGAAAGCATTCTGTATATTTTGGATAGTAATTTGGGGGTTTTAAGAGTAAGAAATTGAACCACACTTGGTGGTGTTTGTAGTTCAACTTGACCCGGTTTAAATTTCTTTTTTACTATGGATTTAATTTGTTGATATTCTAAAAATCATTTCTTGTTGATCCCATATTGTGTAACTAGTCTGTCAAATGAGATAAATTCTGTTCCTTCTAGTATATGTTCTAAATATTTGATTCCTTTACCACTCCAATCTGAAAAGTTTATCATATTATTGTTTTGTAATATGTCAGGGTTGTTCCAGATAGGTGTACGTTTGCATGGGATTAATGAAGACGCCGTCAATTTTAGAAACTCCCACCATGCTGTCAGAGAAGAGCTGATGTTGATGCTTTTAAAGCATTCATGTCGTTGGATGTTTGAGCTGATAAATGGTAGGTCTGAGATCTCTAGATTATTGCAAAGTGCTTGTTCTACATCTAGCCAAGGTTCATCTAAGAGGGTATGTTTTAGCCATCCTGAGATAAACTGAAGCCTGTTGGCTAAGAAGTAGTGCTGAAAGTTAGGCAGTTCTAGTCCTCCTTTATCCTTGGTCTTTTGTAGTGTTTTTAAGCTTATACGTGGGGGTTTATTTTTCCAAAGGAATTTGGACATACATGAATCTAGCGATCTGAACCAATCTTGTGGCGGTTTAGTTGGGATCATTGAGAATAAATAATTTATTTTTGGTAAGACCATCATTTTTATAGCGGCAACCCTTCCCATGAGTGATATGGGTAGACATTTCCATCTAGCCAGATCATCTTCTACCTTCTTTAAAAGTGGGATATGGTTTAATTTAGTTAGATCTGCAAGCTTGGGAGAAACATTAATACCTAAATATTTTATATTTCCCGATTGCAGTGGTGTAGAAGAGGAATTATGGAGGGAGCAATTAATCGGTAGAACTGTAGATTTTGACCAGTTAATTGAGTAATCTGATATTCTTGCAAAAGAGTTTATCAATTCAATCACCCCAGAGATATTGGTTTGTGAATTTTGGAGAAAGAGTAACACATCATCCGCATAAAGGCTGATTTTATGTTCCACGTTCTTGCATTTTATGCCCTTAATTACTGAATTCTGTCTAATTGCTGCTGCTAGTGGTTCAATAAAAATTGCAAACAGTGAAGGGGAGAGTGGGCATCCCTGCCTGGTGCCCCTCAAGAGACAGAAGCTGGAGGATGTTTGGTCATTTGTTCTAACACAAGCTGTTGGGGAATTATATAATATTTTTAACCAGTTTATGAAAGAGGATCCAAAACCAAATTTGTGTAAAGTTGCAAATAGAAATTTCCAGTTAACTCTGTCAAATGCTTTTTCTGCGTCTAAAGAGAATATTGTAGTTTCTAGGTTTTTACTGTATGAGTAGTCTATCAAATTAAGTAATCTACGTGTATTTGTTGATGAGTGCCTACTTTTTATGAAACCAGTTTGGTCAGGATGAATTAAGAGGGGGGTTATTTTCTCCAGTCTCTTTGAGAGAGCTTTGCAGATTATTTTAAGGTCTACATTTATAAGGGATATTGGACGATAGCTTGAGGGATATACAGGGTCTTTGCCTGGTTTTAGCAGGAGATTAATGTTTGCAGAATTCATATTTGATGGAAGTCTGCCCTTTTCTTTAATTTCCAACAACGTTCTGTAGAAAACTGGTGCTAGAATCGACCAGAATTCTTTGTAGAATTCTGCAGGAAAGCCGTCTGGACCTGGAGCCTTATTATTGGGCATACTTATCAGGGCTTCCTGGAGTTCACCTGGTGTCAGTGGTGAATCCAGTGCCATTGCTTGAGTGTCTAATAATTTTGGAAGAGTTATGTTGTCCAAAAACTGATCAATTTCTTTTTTAGATGGGTTTATTTGTGGTGAATACAACGTTTTATAGAAATCCCTGAAAATGTTGTTTATTTGTATCGGATCATATATTGTGTTCCCAGATGAATCTTGAACAGCACATATAGTTGTTTTTTCTTTCTTTATTTTTAGCTGGTTTGCTAGAAATTGACCGGATTTATTACCATTTTCATAATTTTGTAAGCGTACTCTTTGTACTAAGAATTTTGTCTTATTATCAATTATCTCATTTAATTCTAGTTTTGTTTTGCGTATTTTGTTCAATGTTTCCTGATCTTGGTGGGACGCGTAGGCTTCTTCTAGTGATTTGATGTTTTTTTCTAATTCCTGAATATTTTTGTTTTCTTTTTTCTTTTTATGTGATGAGAAAGAAATTATTTTACCTCTCATCACAGCTTTCCCTGCTTCCCATAGAACAGAAGCTGATGTTTCGGGAGTGTCATTATAGTCCAAATATGAAGTCCACTCTTTTTTAAAATATTTAATAAAGTCTTCATCTTTAAGTAGTGATATATTAAATCTCCAGTTTTTTCTTGGCGTAGTATTATTCTTGTGCATTAGTGTTAAAGATACAGGACCATGATCGCTGACAGCTATAGGGTGAATCTCAGTGTCTGAAATGTCGTTCAGCAGTGAGCTGCTGACCAAAAAATAATCCAGACGAGAGTAAGAGTGATGGACATGTGAGAAAAAAGTATATTCCTTCTCTGATGATCTCTCCTGGACTGCAAATACCATGGCGGTGGTAAAAAAAAAGGCCCAGCAGCGTCTCCATTTTTTGAGAGTGCTCAGGAGGAACAACCTGGAGGAGAGGCTGCTGGTGACATTCTATAGAGCCACCATAGAGAGCATCCTAACGTATGGCATAACAACATGGTATGCAGGGTGCTCAGTTGCAGACAGGAAAGTACTGCAGAGGGTCATCAACACAGCCCAGAAGATCACTGGCTGCTCTCTGCCCAGCCTGGAGGCCATTGCAAACTCTCGGTACCTCAGCAGAGCTGGCAATATCATTAGGGACTATTTTCACCCCAGTAATCAACTGTTTGAACTATTACCGTCAGGCCGACGATACAGGTCACATAAAACCAGGACAAACAGATTCAGGGATAGCTTCTTTCCCAGAGCTATCACCGTAGTAAATAAGCACAAAACAATTGAATCTGTTTAACTATACCATACTTGCCACTGTCACTATATTACTATCATTATATGAATGTTGCTATTCTGTATATATTGTACTTATTATTGTTTGAGTACTTCGGTTGTTTTATTGTACTTTTTATATTTTATATTTATATTTATTATTGCATTTTGCACCAAGGGAGTGGCACTCCAATTTCGTTGTACCTTGTACAATGACAATAGAGGCTATTCTATTCTAAAACACAAAACTAAAACACTACGCTAGGGGTAGTGTTGAGCTTGATTTGCAAAATAAACGGCAAGTTTGTTGCAAACACATGGGTGTATCCCAATTCAGGGTCTTCAGCCTTAAAGTACGCAGCCTTAACGGTCCACAAGGGCCGCGTACTCAAAGACCGCTAAGGCCGGAAGTGTGAGGCTTGTAGGCTTCTGAAATGGGACGGTCTAGTCTCCGTCACACTGCCCAGGTTGCCTAGCAACCATGATACTAACCGCTGGAAACATGTCATACAGCTTTGTTTGACAGAAATGAAGGAGAACATATTTTGTTCATTTGTTTGTTTGTTTCTACATGAGCTTTGTGTGATTTGATAAGTATCTGAGGCTGAGACCACAGGACTGTAAAACATGATTTTTGGGCTTCATTTCTGTACTGAACAGTCATTTTAAGATTAGCTAGTAAATAACAATTAGCTAATGTTGTTCATGAGACTAAAGTTATATCACTTTGGTAATGTAAATATAATATGGCCAATATTATAGTCATTATATTAATCATTATTAGTTATTACAGCAGTGAACATGAACTCTGTGTCAAATACTGAGCTTCAGTACAGATTCAAGTTGCAGTTATTTATATGTCTTATCACCTTAAATCTTCACTCAAAGACAAGTATCTTTGACAGTGTATATATAGGTGTATTATATATAAGAGACAAATGTTGTTCCTTCAGTATGTTGGCATTACTAAATTTGGCTCAATGCTTACATATACGTATAAAAAGAAAATTTACGAGCTGTGATAACTGTTTCTGATAAAATGAAGAGTAGACTGATATATTAAATATTTCTTTATTGGGTGAGAAAATCAGACCATGTAATAACTGCTTTACGTCATACAGAATAGATATCAGAGCCTTAGACAGGCTGACTTCTGATAAATGGGTCAAACTGTGCAGAAAGTATACAAACACATAACATCCTCATAGAATATGATGTAACACTATAGATCAACTTACCTCAAAATATATAAAGCATATAAACAATTACAGCAATATGATGCAACAAACACAGCAGATCTACTAATCCAAAATACTCAAAGTTTCATAGAACTGAAACAAACATGGACATTTATTTTTAGGTCCATTCTGCTGCTGATACATACTTTAGGTTTCTGAACATAAAACTTGTTTCTGCCTTTCATAGTGTGTAACCTGAAGGCCCTGAGTACTTTCTCCCACACTGAAAACACTGGAATGATATAATTATTTGAACATTACCTAATAAGACTGATTCAGGACAGACAATTAGTTATGTTAAACATTTCTAGCAGTCCTTCACAAACAGGGAACAGTCTGGCTATTTTCTCCATCTGTCAGCTGTTGCTGGCTCTTCCTCCTCCTCTTCCTCACACCCTGCTGAGTTTGTCCTGGTGGATCATCAGGGGTGCAAAGCCTCACAGATGATGTGCAGCAGTGGGTTCCTCAGTCTGTCCTCTCTCTGACTCTTGCAGTTGTCACACATGGAAATCAAATGTGTGATAAGCTGCAGGATTCAAACACAAGTGTAACTTATAAATACATGTTCATACTTTTATTACACAATCAGAGAGAAAGAAAAAGAGAGAGAGTGCAGGACAGACAGACAGGTGACAGTCTCAGGTGTATACACTGCTACAAAACAGCACAAGAGAAGGAGGATTTAGTGTTTGTGTTATTACGAGTGCTAAACAAGAAGAGTTCCCAGATGGTACAGTGGACACATGTGTGACTCCTGTGATTAAAGCATCTTTCTTTCAGCTTAACGAGTGAACCGTTAGCTCGTTCAAACAAACGTTAAAGTCCGTTTGGCTTGACACCACTGAACAGAGGCAGCAGTATCACATAGCTAACATTAACAGTGCAGTGAATTGTGGTTGTGCCATGATATTCAGGACTGCAAACTGAACAGCATTCACTGACTTTCAGCTTGTTGTGTTTGTGGATATATGACTGACTTTAATTATCCATAAAATCATCACATTCTCTGTAAGATTAAGGCCGACTATTGAACAGCGTATATTTTGAATTAAAGGCTTTAAAACCAAGTTAGTACAAACATCGCTAATGTCACATAACTTTCCCGGCATGTGGTCAACAGTAATGTTTTAATGTTCTTTATTATTAAACATTTGCGCATAAATAAATGACATAATATTCAGTACTTACTTTTGAAAGTTTACTCTTCGGCTGCCCCGCTTCCATTTTTTTCGGCAAAATTGTCCACACCCACCGCCGTGCTATGAAGTCTGGGATATGTACTTCCTGGCTTGTGTAGTTCTAGGTAACAAACGCTCAACACTGCCCCTAGCGTCGTGGAGCACTTCCGTTGTGTTTTGCAGTTTGCATGTGTTTTTGGGGTTTGCATGTGTTCTGGGGTTTGTACGTGCTTTGGAGTTTGCATGTGTTTTGGATTTTGTAAGTGCTTTGGATTTTGTAAATGTTTTGGAATTTGTAAGTGTTTTGGAGTTTGTAAGTGTTTTGGATTTTGTAAGTGTTTTGGAGTTTGCATGTGTTTTGGATTTTGTAAGTGTTTTGGAGTTTGCATGTGTTTTGGATTTTGTAAGTGTTTTGGAGTTTGTAAGTGTTTTGGATTTTGTAAGTGTTTTGGAGTTTGCATGTGTTTTGGATTTTGTAAGTGTTTTGGAGTTTGCATGTGTTTTGGATTTTGTATGTGTTTTGGAGTTTGCATGTGTTTTGGATTTTGTACGTGTTTTGGAGTTTGTAAGTGTTTTGGAATTTGTAAGTGTTTTGGAGTTTGCATGTGTTTTGGATTTTGTAAGTGTTTTGGAGTTTGTAAGTGTTTTGGATTTTGTAAGTGTTTTGGATTTTGTACGTGTTTTGGAGTTTGTAAGTGTTTTGGATTTTGTAAGTGCTTTGGAGTTTGAATGTGTTTTGGAGTTTGTACGTGCTATTTGGAATTTGTAAGTGTTTTGGAGTTTGTACGTGCTTCGTCTCTAGGGGCCACCGTAGGTCATAACATTCTTATTAATAAATTAATTAAAACATCATCATGTTTAACTATATTGAATTCAGTTTAGTTATATCTATATAGTGACGAATTTCAAAAGTCACCCCAAGGCTCTTAAAAAAACACATTTTCTGTAGTATTTAGTTAGGTAGGGAAGCCTGAAGATCACAAGTCCTGATAATAAGTCTTTGTTAAGTTTATTGCACTCAGGGAGTGCCATATATTTGTGCATGTGCTATATATTCATTCAGTATTACCAAATGCCTTCAGATTAATTAACTTGGCAAACAGGAGATGACTAGACAAACAGACATCTTAATTAATTGACAGATAACTGGGACAAGTAACTTGCAGAGATTGAGCTTTACAAAGTGAAGCAAAAGTGATAGATAATCACTTTTTAAACTCAGTCTTCATTTAAAATATTTGTTTAAAGGCAACTTCAAAGAGAACACATGCAGCTTACAAAATAGCTCTGCTTTTACTGTTGAAATAATGGATCTCTACATAGATCCCACTGGATGTTCTGATAAATAATGTGGGTTCCCAATGAGATTCCTAACCTTGGCTTTATTTAAGAGAATGAAAATGTTGATGTACCAAATTTTACTGATGCTTACAACATCCCTGGACTGAGCTGAGCATTTTCCCTTAAAAACAAAATGGCTTCAAGCTAAATACAAAGAACATTCAGGACCTCAAAACTCAGACCAGCAGCCACTATAAACACTATGACTTACCAAGAACATTGGAAATGAGTACATGTTTCTTTACATCAAATGAATACTACTGATTAAAATTTGAACGATTTAATGTTTTTTCTCAATGGACTACTTCCAAATCCACAACAAAATGATTTGTAACAGTATTAGTTACAGAACAAATGCTCTATTTTCTTTAAGAGTGCTGTGCATTAAAAGAAGCAAGACAGGTGAAATCCAAACCAACCCAGCAGGATACACAAAAGCAGAAGCAGAACCATCAATTACCCATCCCCACCCAACCCAACCCTCGACCTCCACAGTCCCACCGTACAGACCCGGCATTTAAAGGAATCTCTGGCCCACCGCAGCCTGGAGGAGAAAGAGGCAGGCCCAGAGAATCTACACAGGGAATATCCACAGGCGCAGAAAGCAGCCGGTGAGTTGTGACCAGTGGTGTGTCCAGCACGTAAATCCCCCCCAAATAGCTCCAGTTCCGGAGGCAAGGCAGAAGAAAGTAACTGGGAACAGGTGGAGCAATGGAGAAACTGGGGAGGGGGTGAAACCAAGTCCGCCAGACCCATGGCTGGGCCCCATACATGCAAACTAAGCACAATTTGCTAAATCAGCCAGCAACAGCATTCTATTCTGCTTGAGCAATAAAAATGCTTTACAAAGGCCATGTCCACACTAATACGTTTTCATTTGAAAACTCATCTTTTTCTCTCTGTTTTGGCCTTCCGTCCACACTGAGACAGCGTTTTCGGTCAAGGAAAGCGGATACATTTGAAAACGCTGTTTTCGAAAACGATGACACATTTTTGTGATGTGATGCAGTCATGTGACCAATTAAACTAAGACAGCAGAGCGCATTACACAGCAGTTGTTTTATTTGCTCTCAATTTTGACAGCAATATTAAAGATTAATATCAGTTTGTACATGCTCCAGATAGCTTTCCTCAAACTCTGTAATTCTCACTCGCTTTTGAAACTTTGTACTTTTGTGTTACTCGCAGCAACAACTCCACCTCATTGTTAGTCCATTTAAAAAACTTGGTGCTTTTCCTCAACATTTTTCTGCGACGTTTCAAAGAGCCAGAAAGTAAATTAACAGCAGACAAAAATTACGCCGGTCGAATTGTCTTGCATTTCACGCATGCGCAGTACTGCAACATAAGCGTTTTCGGCCGTTTCAATGTGGATGCACAACTCTCTAAAAACGACTGAAAACGATAGTGTGGACGCAGAGGGTTTTCAGACGAAAACGCTGTTTGCAAATTTATCCGGGCTAGTGTAGACGTAGCCAAACACAAGCCTCACCCACATGCATTCATACAACAAGTTTATCTCTAACATTCACACTGCATCAGGAATGCATCAGGAGCAATTTGAGGTTCAGTATCTTGCCCAAGGATATTTTTGCATTCAGATTGGAACAGCCAGGGATCAAGCTACCAATCTCCCAAAGCCACCCCACCCTGGCATATATTCATGTCTCAACAGTATGTCCTGGTTCCTTAACACATACATGGATGTTGTCTGTGTCTACGATGTTATGGTTATAGTAATGTTTCTCTTGCTTAGATCTAGCCTGGGAATCCTTACTGTAAGCACGCCCTGGCTGGGATTCAAACCAATGACTGTAGAAAACATGGACGATGCGACAGCGCCTCCTCCATTGTGCAAAAATGAAGCCAAAATACCCCGCTTGTGGAGGCTGCTATCTTGCATTTTTGGAGCCAGAGTCTGTGCAGTAGTGACTTGACGTGGAGCGACTGTTTAACGCTCCCGCCCACACACCCGCTGGACGTGACCGCAAACACGCCCCCCTACACTTTTTATGTAGCCTGGCTGCTCAAGTTTTTTGCTGGCTTACCGCGATTGACGACTCGTTTCATTAAGGTAAATACAACCATGTCACTATTATAAAAAAAAAGACACACAGCTTATCATCTTATAGTTCTAATATCACTCTTTTGTTAATTTGTTTGCTAGATTAGCTGCGAGCATACACACTGTGTTGGAGGCTTGTTGCTAGCTAGTTAGCGATGCTACACATCTGTTACTCTAATAGTCTGTATTATTGAAGGATTCAGCACTTCTTAGGTTGTTTTTTTTTTTTTTATCCATTTTTAGAGAGCGATGAGATCATCTGCACACTCCACAGAGGCCCAGAGTTACTGTTAATATCAAAAATGTAATGCTGTCCTTTGAGATTTTAACATAAGACTGTGAGTGTAATGGATCTAAAACTGTTTAAATCTTCACAGCCCTCTACAGCCTGGTAACATGGAAACTTTAAAAACAGCAGCATGAGGTTTCAGTAGTGTAGTATAATTTGTTCTTTTTATTTAATAATAGAGTCCATATTATATCAGCAGCTACATTCATCATGGGGAGAAACTACTGAGGGAGACCATGAGGACTAAGCTGGGTTTTCTGGGTCCAGAGGTTTGGAGAAACTTATTCCTATTCTTTCAACACAGCTGTCCTGTGCCAGAAGTTCTGTTGACCCACTGAGAGAGGCTTCATTTAAGAAACACCAGGTATGCCGAAGCTCATCGCATTGATCAAGCAGGACTCATGATCTTCACCAGCAGCTCCCTCACAGGGAAATCATCAGCACTCCTCTGTAGGCCCGCGCCAGAAGATGGATAAACCCAGCATTTCATTAACACTGTGATGGAGACCTTTGCTTTGTGTAATGTTATAAATACTCGGATACTCCCCAGAAGCTCTGGACTTTTACATAAAGATATTATATTCAGTCCTGTAGAAAGTTATATAATTAAAAAATATACAATCCTCTCTGGTTACTCTGGTATGAATAACTCTGAATTAATTTATGGTAAATAACACACTATCTGCAAAAAACTATTTGTAGTTCAACATACAAGTGATGACCTTTGACCTTCATCAGGTTTTATTTAATTGTGTCAGAGAAAATCTCATGTGCTCTTCATACAGGTGAGTACATCAAGTGTTTAAAACGGAAGCTGTGCAGGTCTGAGATCAGCAGCTCTCTGAAACACCAAACTGAGGTCCTGTTAATGCTGATGTATAGTGACACAGTTACTTGGGTGATTAATCCTTTTGACTTTTTGTCTTTAACTTTATCAATAAAACAGCTGCAGCTTTCACTGACAGCACATGTGGTACTTTAACCTTTGTACTATTTTCATCAGTTCATTTTGCATCTGTCTGCTGTCATTGGGTGGTGCTGAGGTCCGAATCTGAGGGCAGCTCCTGTAATCACAAAGAGAACAGAATCATCACAAACTCAAATATAAATTTTATCCCTCAAAATTGAAATAAAGCTGATCCTTCTCTGTTCTCACACATTCAGGATCTGAAGTTCTTCTCTTACTTTTTTTTTCCCGTATTACAGTACAGTACAGTACTTTAATCCATCGTTACTGCTTAATGAGGAGTTACGGAAGTACAAGCTTTTTTTTTTTTTAAAAAATGGTGTTACTGTCTTTACAGATGTGGCAAGAGACTGAAAACATGCTGTTGTTTGCACACATTTAATAATCAGCTCTGCACAGGAGCTGAAGCAGAGTGCAGCCTGTTGCATTTACAGTACAATACAACACAATATAAGTACAGTAACAGTAATTAGTGACTGAGCAGCCCGGGGCGTTTCTCTTGATTTCTTTAGTCAGGGTAAATCCATTCACCTGCACGGGTTAGCTAAACGAATTTTACAAAACAAGTTTCCCTGACAGGTGAGTGCTCATTTTAGCTAGCTAGGTCTCAGGACCTAGCTAAGGACGGTAGTTATGGATTAGCTTACAAACACATTTAACTTACCGAAAAAGTGCAGCGGAGCCTCGGGTCCTTCTGTCGGGTAGTCCAGTTTACTGAAGAACACCTCAGGCTGTCAGGTTAAAACAGTCGGTCGTGTTTTCGCAACGTAAACGCTGGCCCTCCTCACAGAGCCTACGCTCGATCTGCTATTCCCGAACAGAGATAAGCAGTTTCTCCGTGACTGCAGCTGCTAGTCAAAGCTGCTATGATGATGGAGAGGAGACCCCTTGGACATCAATCAGCGTGATGAGAACTATTGAAAACAAAAGAAAGAATCTTTGGAAAAAAATTATCTGAGGAGAATTAATTTATTTTAGTCTGACCCCAGTCCCATCCGCTAACATGGATTTATGACCTATACTGCAGCCAGACACCAGGGGGCGATAAAGACGTTTTGGCTTCATTTTTGGGGAGCTGTTGCATTGTCCATGTTTTCTACAATGATTCAAACCAACCGAATCAACAAGTTCATGAACTAAGAGCTAATAAGAAAACAAATTCAGGAGTGAAGTGACCTTTAGTCAGCTCTATATCAATGAGATGAAGCTGTACGCCAGTAGTGAGTGAGACTAAGGCTACGTTCACACTGCAGGCGAAAGCGCATCAAATCCGATTTTTTTGACCCTATGCGACCCATATCCGATCATGGTATGACAGTGTGAACGGCACAAATCCAATATTTTTAAATCTGATCTGGGTCACTTTCGTATGTGATACTGAATCTGATACATATCCGATGTTTTAGAAAGCGACTGCTGTTTGAATGGTCATGTCGCATTAAATCCGTCTTTTACGTCACTGACACAAGACAGACGCCAATTATCAGTGCCGGAGAAGACCCTGATAAGACATCACGAACACTTCCTGGCCATCCAGTGTACATGTCAGTGAAACTGTTGGGAAGACAACGTTGGAGAAACGTGAACATTTTATTTGTACTGTAAAATCTGCAGATTCTGACAGGAATAAGGATAATTAGTAGGTTATTTACATTATTATGTAAATAACAAAATAACTTAAAGCAAAACTTGGGAAACGTAAAGTCCGAAGTCTTTATATTAAGGGCCATCAGTCAAACAATACTGTTTGCTCTGGGTCTAAACAGAGCCATTGTGGGTGACATCTTCTTTTGCGCATGCGGGCCGCTTTGAGCGTTCACACTAGAGCGCGTTTGCTGTCGCATTTTATTTGTAGTGTGAACAAGCAGACAAAAAAATCGGATTTGATTAAAAAAATCGGAATTGAGCATTAAGACCTGCAGTGTGAACGTAGCCATAGACTTGCTGATCCACCTCACCATGAATTACAGCAAAGACATCAGATTGTCAGTTATGTTTGGCAACTGTCAAACATGCACAATATGTTTGACAGTTTCAATTGTCAAACATATTGTGCATGTTTGACAGTCGCAGGTGCAGTTGAAGAATTTGGAGATAGTCATCGATCTTTATTTTCCCAGTACACCAGTCGCAGTACACGTGAGTCAAACTTAAAGCAGACCTTTGAACAGGGGCTTCTTTCTGGTTCAGCATCCTCTTAGTCCACTGTGATGTAAAATTAGTGTTCAAACAGTTTCCAGTTCAGTGTTTTATAAGCCTTGGTGTTTCCTAAACATCCTAATGAACTTCTTCTCATCTGAGAGTGACAATTTGGATCCTCTTGGGGGTGGCTGTAGCTCAGGTGGTAGAGGCCGGGGAATGGTGAATGTCAGTACCACAGTCACCTACTAACCGGAAGGTCGGTGGTTCAATCCCCATCTGTGCCAGTCTGCAGGCCAAATATCCTGGTGCAAGTTACTAACCCCAGGTTGCTCTCCTGTGCATCCATCGGAGTGTGAATTTGTATGTATGTTAGTCAGATAGCATTAAAAACTTAGAAAAGTGCTTGGGTGAATGAACGAGTTATATAAAGCACTTTGAGTGCTCAGATAGCGTAGAAAAGTGCTATATAAGAACAAGTCCATTTACCATCTTCCATACCTTGACAAAGTGGTGAAACATCAGAATAAAGAATAATTTATGGTTCCATACATACACATATGGGTGTAATAGGGCAATCGTCAGTCTGCATGGATGACATCAAGCATGAATGAGAGCCACTCTCTCAAGCACCGTTGAAATTTTTCTACAGAAATTATCTATTTGTGCATGTAATATTAAAAGGGAGCTTCTGCCTCATTACAATAGGCTTAATAGCAATCATGCACATGGGACCAGGAGGAAGAACTAATTCAATATTTAATTCTACACCTATCATCATGATGATTAACATAATATGGAAAATACTATTCCATGTTTCTTTACTAGACTAGTAATATATATTTTACTGGCTGGGATAGCGGCTTCATCTCAGTAGATAAAAAGTTATCATCTAGAGTTCAGAGTACTGCAAAGTGGATGTAACCATGCTGAAATCATTTGCCTAATAAGCACTAATTATAGTTCAAGGGCAGTGAAATTAAAAGGACATTGCAATAAGTTAATGGTATTGCTGCCATGTTTGAAGGAGTATAAATAACATGCAAATATAGTTGTGCTAATACATGTGGTAACCAAAGCAATAATCAAAGCCTCATTACAACAAATTGTTATTTAAAATGAAAATGGATTTTATTATTCTTTACTTTGGAGTAAAACTTTCAATAAAACTAATGAACAAAACACATTATAAATTAAATTCTGAGAGTGCAATATATGTTTAAATTATATATTTAAACATATATTGCATATACATATATATTATGTAGTAAACTGTTAAGCATACATTTCAACACCCTGAATGTACACATCATCAGTAGTCATTAAAGAGGGAATTCCATGAGGGAGGTCACACATGTTGCAGAGATAACAAGCTCTCCTCAGTGTCCCCAGCAGTAGTAATGCATAACCACAAAGCATCTATATCTGAGTACTGCAACTGTTAACTGGCACTGGGCTTCCTATTTTTAGCTTTAGTGGAAAAAAATACAGTACACTTTTTGTTTGACAAGAAACCAGCTTGGGCTGTCAAAGCTCAATGACAACACTCACATAACATCTATCTTTTATTACTCGCAGACAAAGAGAAAAAGACAGTTTTTTTCCTCACTTTCAACATCTCAATATTGCTAAATACATATTGCTTTTCCAGTAACCTTGGCCCAATTTCTTTCTTTCTCCCTACTTTGATACCTTCTGGCATTTCCATTTGGGTGAGAGATCATGCTGTTGCTCAATTAAAAATATGAAGTTACATGCAATCTCTCTGCAATCGATCCAAAAACAAAGTAAATGGTAAATGGGCCTGCATTTGTATAGCGCTTTTCTAGTCCATAGGACCCCAAAGCGCTTTACACTACATTCAGTCATCCACCCATTCACACACACATTCATACACTGGCGATAGCAAGCTACACTGTAGCCACAGCTGCCCTGGGGCGCACTGACAGAGGCGAGGCTGCCGGACCCAGTGTTTTGAGTTTCTTGTGCCTCATTGTTTTTGTATTATAAATTTATGTTCCAAGTTTTCTTTGTTGCCCTAGTTTATTCAGAGCCTAGTGTCCTAGTTTGAGTTTCTTGTGTTTTTAATAGCGTTCCCTCATGTAGTTGCCCCCTGTGTCTCCCTTTGTGTAATTGTGTTTATATTGTGATGTTAGTTCTGGTGCCTTGTGTTCCGTGTTTTCCTCACCCCGTCATGTGCTGCTCCTTGTTCTCTCTCTGTCCCTCCAGGTTGCCTCTGTGTACATCCTGTGTTGCATTGAAGGTTTGTGTCTGGTGTCAGCATTTTCAGTTTCCGTGTCTTTCCTGTCCTGTCACGTGTAATTATCCTCAGCTGTGTTCCCCATTTGCTTCCACTTTCCTCGTTACCTTCTGTGTATTTATGTCAGAGTCCCCCTCTGTTCCATGTTGCGTCGTCCCTCATAGCTGTGTGTGATTCTCCCTGTGTCTCCTTGTGCACATTATAATTAGTTTTTCCCAGTTTAGTTTTGTATTGTTTATATGATCTGTTTCCCAGCAATAAAGCTGTGTTTTTGAGTTTAAGTTCCGTTCCCGTGAGTTTGCGTTTGGGTCCATTCCTGCCTGCCACACAGCCGAAACATGACAGATTGTTTTTGAAGTTGTTTTAAATATGACAGGCTGGTATCATAAATTACATATCTGTCATGATCATGGGCCATGTTGGCCCAGCATTCTTAGTTTTCATGTATTTTTGTATTTTGTTCTTTATTTAGGCCATGGTTCCTGGGTTGCTCTGTTAAGTTGTTTCTTATTTGATTTCCCCTTGTGACTTTTACCCCCTGTGTGCCCCTCTGTGTCTCTGTGAGCCCTCGTCTCCCCTCCTTGTGTTTTATTCCATGTTTCCCCAGCCCGCTATGCTCTCCTGTCTCTCTCTCTCTCCTCCTGTCTGCACCTCTGTGTACTTCCTGTTTTACTTTGACAGTCTCCCGTCAGTGTTGTGTTACTCTTGCCGTGTCTTGTTATGATTATCTGTGTCAGCTGTGTTTCCCGTGTGCTCCCACTTCCCTCGTTAACCCTCTGTGTATTTATGTGTATGTCTCCCTCAGTTCGGTGTCGCGTCGTCAATGTCTCCTCCCCGAACCTGTGTGCTTTTCTGTGTTCCCTCGGTCCTCAGTTAGCATTCCCAGTTTAGTTCAGTTCTTTCTGAAGCCTGCAATAAAGCAGTGATTTTGAGTTCAGCTTTTTGTCTCCGTGAGTTTTGCGTTTGGGTCCTCATCTGCCTCCACACAGCCAGTTCATGACAATATCAATAAAGGACCTAATCATTTTGATGTTGTTGATAAATGTTGTCCATTTTTAACGGTGCCCTAGCCTTAACTCTAATCTTTGCATGAAAAGTACATACTGGATTTGCCTAAAGTACTGTTCTAATCATATGCAAACCCATTGTATCACATTCAAAATTAATAAGTGTCCTTAAAAAAGATATGCTTGGTGAAGATATATGCCAGATATATACTAGGAGACATCAGTGTTGGTATTTATTATGTAGGAAATTTTTGACCAAAAAGTGACTTTATATGAAAACATATACTGGCAGCCAAAGACAGAAGTACATCTTTTCTTTACCCTAGTCACAACACACAAAACACATTTTTGTAGCTCACAGTCTGCACTGGTGTGGGACGTCTTGGTTCCATACAGTGTTTTTGACAGTGACATGACAGCAGTCTTTTATGACTCCCTTATATTCCCCTACAGTGACAGCAAGGGAATGGAGAGAGCTGCCAAGAATCATGGAAAGGAATCCCTGTCAAGTGTTACCCTGAGGCTTTCCCTCCTTCATGTCAAGATAGATAACCACCAGAACCTCATGGAGAGCAGAGAGAGAGAAAGGAAGACAGAGACAGGGAGAGAGAGAGAGAGAGAGAGCGAACAGACCTGGACAAAAAAGGGCACACAACTGTGTTTCTAAGAAGCTGGGGTTATTTTTTTCTGGATGAGATAGCAAGCGTCACTTTTTCTTAGCAAAATAAAAAACATTTTTTTTGCTTTTCCTAATTTCCAGTTTGCTTACATTTACATATTTGCATGTTCTGCCACAGTCAGCTTTTACATTTGATTTGACTGAAAAACTCTCCAATAATGGTAAGTAAAGTAAGTAAAAGTAAGTATTTTTTCATGGCACTATATTAATAATTTTTCATACTTGTCAGATTTACTTGTTTTATTTTGTCAAAAGTGTCATTTTAACTTTTACATTACATTTTAATTCAGTTCAATTTTATTTATACAAAACCAAATCACAACAACAGTCGCCTCAAGGCGCTTTATATTGTGTGATTGACCCTACAATAAGTAGTAGAAGTTAAAAAAAAATTATCCTGGAATGTCAGGTTGTGTGTTTGTGATTCATTGGTTAATGCAACCCAATACTACAGGTTGGTACACAGAGAGAGCCTGAACATACAGTTCTTTGTGTCCAATACCAAAATGTGATACCACCATAAATGTCTCTGTGTCATTGACATATAAGTTTTTAATCCATACCTTCTGATGTATTTTGCTAAATTTAGCTATCTAAAAATGGTAAACAAAGAGCCCCCCACAACACACACAAACACACACGAAAATAGATGAAACGGATTACATTGAACTGCACTCAAACAGTTACTAATATTTGCATAGCCATTAGACATAAGAAATATCAGTTTCCGTCATATTACACTCAGTGCCAGAGAGCTACCTAAATATCACAGGAAACAGAACCTATCCTTTTTGTCTCTCTCCTCATTGCCAAACAGCAAACGGGTCAATAACCCATCATTATAGGGCTTCACACTTCGCTGCCTTCAAATTGACTGCCTGAAGGATTAAGGAGAAAGGCAACAATGACAAGATGAGACAACATTGCTCATCTTCTCTACCTACCTAAAAACCCAGGGTACTAATACTGGAGCTTAGCTGAACAAAGTGGAGGCAGCATGACATCTCCTACAATTTCCAATGGAAAGTAGAGCAGTGCATGAAGTAGGTCAAAAGTCACATACTAGAGTCACAACAATATTGATATTTAATTGTCTTAAATGAAATGGTCTCCAATAAAATGTTGGCTAATTCTCTGTACTTCTGTCTGGAATGGACGCCTCTACAATCTTTATCTTATCCTTTGCTCATTTGGCACTTGCTGGTTGACACTAACACATTTTTTGTTGTCTTTCATATATAAGCAGTCTCTATAGGGAATAGAGTGTAATCTTCATAATACATGTTACATGGAGCAAGAGGTCATTCAGCACTTTAGAAAATACACGTTTATGTAGATCAGTACTATCTTATTTACTGTCTTTGTCTTTGTTAATAGCAGAAACAATTCTCAGATTTAAGAGAATCTATTATCTGAGCAAACCCCAAATGACTGACTTCCTGTTTACCTCTGAATAGAAATAGAACATTTGTAATTAGCTTTATGAAACAGAAATTTTTGCCTATGTTCTGCATATATATATATATATAAAAAAACACCCAGCACGCCCCTGCGGGCGGTTTATCCTTCAAGCTCGGGTCCTCTACCAGAGGCCTGGGAGCTTGAGGGTCCTGCGCAGTATCTTAGCTGTTCCCAGGACTGCGCTCTTCTGGACAGAGATCTCCGATGTTGTTCCCGGGATCTGCTGGAGCCACTCGCCTAGCTTGGGAGTCACCGCACCTAGTGCTCCGATTACCACAGGGACCACTGTTACCTTCACCCTCCACATCCTCTCGAGCTCTTCTCTGAGCCCTTGGTATTTCTCCAGCTTCTCGTGTTCCTTCTTCCTGATATTGCTGTCATTCGGAACCGCTACATCGATCACTACGGCCGTCTTCTTCTGTTTGTCTACCACCACTATGTCCGGTTGGTTAGCCACCACCATTTTGTCCGTCTGTATCTGGAAGTCCCACAGGATCTTAGCTCGGTCATTCTCCACCACCCTTGGGGGCATCTCCCATTTTGACCTCGGGACTTCCAGGTTATACTCGGCACAGATGTTCCTGTACACTATGCCGGCCACTTGGTTATGGCGTTCCATGTATGCCTTGCCTGCTAGCATCTTGCACCCTGCTGTTATGTGCTGGATTGTCTCTGGGGCATCTTTACACAGCCTGCACCTGGGGTCTTGCCTGGTGTGATAGACCCCAGCCTCTATGGATCTTGTGCTCAGAGCTTGTTCTTGTGCTGCCATGATTAGTGCCTCTGTGCTGTCTTTCAGTCCAGCTTTGTCCAGCCACTGGTAGGATTTCTGGATATCAGCCACCTCCTCTATCTGCCGGTGGTACATACCGTGCAGGGGCCTGTCCTTCCATGATGGTTCCTCGTCTCCCTCCTCTTTCTTGGGTTTCTGCTGCCTGAGGTATTCACTGAGCACTCGGTCAGTTGGGGCCATCTTCCTAATGTATTCTTGGATGTTCGTTGTCTCATCCTGGACTGTGGTGCTGACACTCACCAGTCCCCGGCCCCCTTCCTTCCGCTTAGCGTACAGCCTCAGGGTGCTGGATTTGGGGTGAAACCCTCCATGCATGGTAAGGAGCTTTCTTGTCTTTATGTCAGTGGCTTCTATCTCCTCCTTTGGCCAGCCTATTACCCCAGCAGGGTACCTGATCACGGGCAGGGCGTACGTGTTGATGGCCCGGATCTTGTTCTTACCATTCAGCTGACTCCTCAGGACTTGCCTGACCCTCTGCAGGTACTTGGTGGTTGCAGCTTTTCTAGCGGCCTCTTCATGGTTCCCATTCGCCTGTGGGATCCCCAAGTACTTGTAACTGTCCTCTATGTCTGCAATGTTGCCTTCTGGTAGTTCAATCCCCTCAGTTCTGACTACCTTCCCTCTCTTTGTTACCATCCGACTACACTTCTCCAGTCCGAACGACATTCCAATGTCATTGCTGTATAGCCTGGTAGTGTGGATCAGTGAATCGATGTCTCGTTCACTCTTGGCATACAGCTTGATGTCATCCATGTACAGGAGGTGGCTGACAACTGCTCCGTTCTGTAGTCGGTATCCGTAGCCAGTCTTGTTAATGATCTCACTGAGGGGGTTCAGGCCTATGCAGAACAGCAGTGGGGACAGAGCATCTCCTTGGTAGATCCCGCACTTGATGGTGACTTGTGCTATGGGCTTGGAGTTGGCCTCTAGTGTTGTACGCCACATCCCCATTGAGTTCCTGATGAAGGCTCTTAGGGTCCCATTGATCTTGTACAATTCTAGGCATTCCAGTATCCAGCTGTGGGGCATTGAGTCATAGGCCTTCTTGTAATCAATCCAGGCAGTGCACAGGTTGGTCAGTCTGGTCTTGCAGTCTCGGCTGATTGTTCTGTCTACCAGTAGCTGGTGTTTTGCGCCTCTGGTATTCTTGCCAATTCCTTTCTGTGTCCCGCTCATGTATTGACCCATGTGCCTGTTCATCTTAGCCGATATGATGCCTGACAGGAGCTTCCATGTAGTACTGAGGCAGGTTATTGGTCGGTAGTTGGAGGGGACCGGTCCCTTCTTGGGGTCCTTGGGGATCAGGACCGTCCGGCCTTCAGTTAGCCATTCCGGGTGTCTCTCGTTAACTAGCAGCTGGTTCATTTGTGCTGCCAGACGCTCGTGGAGTGCAGTCAGCTTCTTCAGCCAGTAGGCGTGAACCATGTCGGGCCCTGGTGCTGTCCAACTCTTCATACTGGAGACCCTTTCTTGGATATCTGCCACTGTGATGGTTACTGGACCCTGTTCAGGGAGGTCGCTGTGGTCAGCCCTCAGATCCTCTAGCCACTGAGCATTGCCGTTATGGGTTGCATCCTTCTTGGATATATATATATATATATATATATTGATGAAGAAATGATTTTATTAATGTGATTAGGGGTTGTCATGGTGATTCTGATAATTAAAAATTTAATTTCATTATGCTTTTAATTATGATAAGATTGCTGTGAAAGCTATCATGACATTTTCCTAGATATGATATTTTTGTGTGTATGTTTTAATTAAGGTGAAACTTGTCCCATTTGCAAATTCTATTTATTCAAAAACTAATATTTACACACCTGCTGTAACATCTGCTTGTGGTAGCTTTGGTACAGAATCATACATATCTCCCTATAGAGAATAATATCAACTTGTCCTTTTCTTGAATGTGACTCAAAAAAACTCATGTGTGTTCATAATTTGAGAAATTGTGTTTGTCACTTTCTGGAGCTCTAAGTATATCTCACCATTAAAACCAGAGATGCCAGTCAAACCCATGATTTTAATTTAAAGCTTAAGTCCTTTTTGCAAGGAGGAGGGAAAGAAGCAAAAGCAAAACTCTATTTTTGGAGAAAACATGAAAAGACAAAAAATGAAAAGTAACATCAACCATGTTGTGTATCAATGTAGTGTTGATACTTCAGCATATCCCAAGGGAAGTCAGCAGTGGAGTCTGTTTTTGATTCGTCATTTTATTATCTCTTTGGGTCCTAGACAAGGTGCTGGCTGGCTGGCTGGGCTGCCTGGCGTTATAACTGGGGCTAATGGAATTCGAATGTTGGGGCCTCATCTCTCTGTTGTGATGGCTGGGTGACAGGCCCTGATGGATTGCTGGAGCTGAAGGCTCGCCTGACAGTCACGCTCGGTTGATGGATTGTGAAATGAGACAGACATACAAAAGCTGTGGGCAGCCCAGACCAAGAGTGACCCCCCACTCCTCAGCATGCATCCTGCACCATCTTCCTCAGTTAACCAGTATACTGTCTATGACAGAGAAACCAAAACACTTCCTCCCTGATTTGTTGCCTGGGTAACATGGGTGGTTTAGCAGGATGCCATGGACTCAGTGGGCAGAGCCTTTTTGATAAGGGTCTGTGGGTATCTATCATGCTGACATTTCATGTGAATTCCCCTCTGAGGGGATCAAATTATCTACTCCACATCAGCACTCACATCAGGCAAATTTAAATGGTTAGGTATCACAGAACAAATGTGTACTAAGTCATAAATAAGTAGTTTTTATGGTACCATTACAACAAGTTTTAATATTAACAAAATAATCAACAAATTGCAAAGTAATTATCAACTGGCTTCTGAAAAACAAAATAAACTTAACATATTTTGTCACTGAGTATGGTATAGGCCTAGAAAAAATTATATATTATAGTTAATATGTAATTATACAGTAAAACCCCTAATTTCTGTACAATTAGGCTAAACCTCTGTACTTCAAGCAGTAGCATGCTGACAGTTAGGTAGCACCACATAGATAAGAACATGATTGGCTTTTTTTTAATTGACAACACAGCACTTCTATTATCATTGCTTATTAACAATTAATTAAATGCTACCAATAATTGATTTTCTTGCAGTCTTGATCCCCATTCAAATGATATTTATTTCTCATTTTTGGAGGGTAATGGTATTATTACCAGATCTACTAAGTGATATAAATAAGTATATAAATCATTTCCCTCACTGGTACCTGAAGTGACCTCCTATTTTTTCAAAGAGTGTCTAGTGCTCCTGCAATTTAAATTCTGCCTCCAGCTGCAGCTTCTTCTTTTTTTCCAGTTCATAGGAAGTGCTTCTTTTTAACGTATGATATTAAAAGAACATTTTAGATAAAAGAAATTTCAAATAGGACAAGTTAAACATATTAGTATCAACTTACTTTAAGTCAGTTGAAATCTATTTTCATCCTGGGGCCCTCTATATTGTATGTAAAGTCAAAAACAATATCAGAGAGAACAAAAGCAATCTCATTACAGGAAGAGACTGGAACGGGGCTTAGAGAATGACATCCATCTGACCCAACTTGTTGGGTTGAGGGAGAAATAGATGCCAGTGGCAAGAAATTCAAGCACAAAGTATTTAAACTACGCTTACAGTTTGTTAATGTGCTATTGTAAATTCAGCTATAGGTATAGTTACAGGTGCTCTCAGAGGGCTCTGTGTTAGTTTGTGTTATATCCCTGTTTTAATTTTCCTGTGGTTGTATGGACAACCACTACTGAATAACTGTGATTGTAATAAGAAACCAGAGAATGTCATGATTCTCACAGAAGTTCTAAAATGAATATTTTAACCCCCACATCTAGTATCCAGTATCACGGCAAAGCTTTGGAGAGGCAAAGTGTGAAATGGACACATATACAGAAGTTGCAGTAAGAGCAGAGGGATGTTTTTATGTCAATCCAACACTACATTTAAACATCATGGGAGAATGTTTAAACAGACATTACTAACACAATTAGGTGTAAATACATGTTAGCCCTGAAATGTACTTCATACCTTCCTTGGCCATTAACGACTTCTCCGCTTTAAATATATTAACTCTCCCCGCTGGAAGATTTTACTGGAAGAGACTTCTGTGTCCACTTCACACTTTGGAGAGGCAAAGCGTGAAACGGACATGGTGGACCCCGCTTCGCTGTAATATTGCGTTGCATGTTTGGTCATTTATGCTATTCTAATGACTGTTCACAAGTTTTTCACATCTAGCATTAAAGTTTGGCCTATTCTCACCCTACAGACATAATATTCTTAGAGCATTGCTAATTTCTCTCATTTGCAAGCGCCTGAATGTGATAATGAACACATCCTCCAAGAAAAGCTGAGAAAAGAATAATAATTAAAACATTAATAGAATGAATAAGAGAACTCAAACAGCCTACCTTTGACACATTTGAATTTGTTTATTCTCATCATAGAACGTCAGGGAAGATGTTTCAAACTTCACCTTGATTTTTGTTTTCTCACACTCTGTTTTGACAGTTATGATTCAGTGTCTTCTATGGTCCCTTTAAAACATTAAATTCAGTTCTCCTCATGTTTGTTCTGGAACATTTAGCAGTCATTCTGCATGAAAAGATCTTAACGATGTGAAAATGTTTAAATGAACAAATAAGTAGGGTAGACCAGGGTTGGTTATCATACATGTTGGTTGTCAAACTTGTTCTACCACAGAGAGCACTGTGGTATTTGGTCACACATTTGAACTGACTTTTTCCAATTTGCAGTGGTCAGTATGTGGGAAATGCACAGACTATTCTTTCAGACTATTTTTTTCAAGTTGTTGTTTTTATTAAAAGATCCCAGAATATTAGTCTTTTTGTAAACAACCAAAAACACACTTACCAAAAAGCTTAAAGCAGTTGTTTGATTTGAATCGGTTTGGGTAACATGGTGTTCAAAAGGTCAGTTGGGGATAGTTGTCTCACTGGTTCTGAGTATGAGAAAGCTTTTTGCACTTGTGAAGGAAGGGCATGTGAAGGGAGCAATATTTTTTCTTTGTTTCTTTGCTGGTAGAATGGTCCGTGTTGAGCCATACACCAATTGCTAGTTGAAGAAAGTATGGCTTTATTGTGTTGTTAGGTGTCTTGAGTGTTCCTTAATAAATATGCAGCTTTCATCTGATATAACACAGCTGTAGATCATGTTCACTGTCAGCCTGTCCTGAACACCATTCAAGTTAGATGAATAAATGAAGACAGGAAATAACTCCCCCTCTGAGGTGATGAAAATTTCATGAAATGTATAAAAAGGGAATACAAGAAGAGACCTGGACAATATGGCAATTTGGATGACAGTTCAATTATTGTAGTTGATGAGACGGCAACCTCACTCTTCATCTGCATGCTGGTGAGACGATATTAACAGTAATCGACATACCTCACATGTCATGTCCCAGCAAAAATACTCAGTGAAAGACAAGTCCTCCACATGGCCTGAACCAGATTCAGTTCTGCTTTCACCTGATCAATGCTGTGTGCAAATAAAGAAGGACAAATGAGGCATTGATGTCTGATGAGAACGGGGTCTGTGATGGGAGGGTGAGAGAATGATATTTTTATAAGAGGATTTGTCAGATTGAGTTTCTTAGTGTGAGAACAGGAGAAGCCACAAAGACACATGCCCTCTATCTGGACACTTTAATGAGGATCATCTTCACTCAAGCCGTCTAGAGACAAGGATGAGAACATGTAATACCCCAGAGGGTTAGCTGGAGTTTAAAAGCTCCAGTGATGAGTCATGGTCAAGCTAGAGGGCACACACATGCAGACACACTCACCTATCACAGCACGCTGTAGACAAGAAAATAATCAGCCTTTGTTTTGTTTTTCTTTCACATAACCTTTTACCCAAACTGTAATGAATATTAATACAGGGCTTATAAAGTTTGGAAATATGAAAAATGTTTATGCGAACAAGAGTACCTATTCCTGCCCTAAATTTGTTTACATTAGATATATTTCTCATACTATTATGTTTGATTGATTTGATTTGATTGGTAATTTATTTCAACATGTGAACAATATACAGGTACATTTAGAAAAGAAAATAAGAAAAAAAAATACTATACAAAATACATACAAAAAAACCTTCTGATTAATTTACATGTTGAAAGGGAGTGGGAAGAAGTAAACACTTATTTAATCCCACCCCTTTGCCATAAATTATCAGTTAATATCAGCTTCCTTTCTGATATAATTTGTAATAAAAATAGTGAACAGATTTCTGATATACTATATACTATAATATCACATCATGAATTATTGTTATTTTTTATTTATTTATTTTTTAAATAGAGACATTAACTTAATTTCAATATTTTCCTTTTCTTTATAGTTCGAGAAGATCATATTTTTATAACTCTTTTTGAACAGTTTTATGTTTGGACATTGCTTTAATTCCATATTCAGACTGTTCCATAGTTTCACTCCATGAGCAGAAACACAAAAGCCTTTTCTTGTAGTACGTACCTTCCCTGTTTTGAAGTTACAAAACCCCCTTAAATTATAACTTCCTTCTTTCAAAAAAGAAGGAAATCATCATGTTAAATCATCATCAAGTTGTACTTAGATTGGGCAATGTAAGAAAAATAGAGTTACCGTAATCTGCAAAACATAGGTTCCACCGATTTTTTTCTTTCTGTCTTCCCGTTATAACCTCAAGTACATGTTACAGTTTCTCTGGGAGCCTACACTAGCTACATCTGCTAGAAGGAAAGTGCTAAGTTGCCAAGTTGATTTTGCGTATAGAGACATGGAACACAGTTAGACTTAAGTCTGATTTAACTGAAAACAATAATATGACCAACAATATTTCATTAAGTTACACTAAGACTGTACAATGATTTACTGTTAATTTTTTGTGCCTTTGAGGCATTGAGTGATATATATAACCAGTATTGGTCAAGTTACTTGAAAAAAGTAATCAGTAACTAATTACTGATTACTTCCCCCAAAAAGTAATCACGTTACTTTACTGATTACTTATTTTCAAAAGTAATTAATTGCTTAGTTACTTAGTTACTTAATTAATTTTTTAAAACACGATTTACAACCTGAAGAGGTGATAAAGCAATAGATCTTTCAGCCCAATTCTACTTTTTCTACATAATCCATCATACAAAATGTGATCAAATGGAAAAGTCTCTTTTTTTAACTTGTTTTATCAGTTTTAATCTTTTAACTTTATGCATCAAGCAAAAATTTTATTATATGCAACATTCTCTGACTTGAATAAATTAGTTTTCTACACATTTTCTAAACATTCCAGCACATAAAATAAAATACTTTTTGTGTTTACACTCACTCTTTCAAATAGATGCAAGTAAAACAAAGCAGAAAATAAATAAAGTCAAAGACTCAGCGGTCCTGTTGCTCTATTTTCACCTGTAAAGCAGGACTACGGTAGGCGGAGGTTTACCCTGGTGCAGGTGTGCCGCGGTCAGTTGAAGAATCCGCGAGTTTCTCTGTGAATTTCCCATTACGTTTTTGCACACTCGGTGCTTACTTGGAAGTTTAGGGGTTTTTTTCGCTGTAAAAAGAAGTTTTCTTCCCACGCACGATGGACACTAATGTTTTTGTCACTTTTTATGGAATCAAACTCAAAGTAAGGTCAGTACTTCCACGCTTTAAACGCTGCACGCTCATACTCTCTCCCACAATCGATATGTGATCCCTTGTTGATCTGCACACAGCTGTTGTCACTAACGGCGCACTCGCTTACGTCACTGTTGTGAGACATTCTTGCAAAAAAATCACGGTTTTAGTAACGCAGTAACGCAGCGTTCCTACGGGAAAGTAACGGTAATCTAATTAGCATTTTTGCAATAGTAATTCCTTACTTTACTCGTTACTTGAAAAAAGTAATCAAATTACAGTAACGCGTTACTGCCCATCTCTGTATATAACAGATCAGTACAGTGCTGTACATGTTGTAGTGCTGTGAAAAAAATAATTGCTCCCTTCAGTCTTAGATATATGACTGTCTCACGATGAAGGTTGCTCATGCAGGCATGAAGATCTAGATGGAATTTCATTGATGTAGAGGTAAATTCTGAACAGTGTAGGAATCCAAAGAAAGCATGCAGGAACACATTCGAGCATGTGTCCCAGGAAGTAGTCACTGTACTTGCATGAAGGGTATGATGGAAGGGGAATTGCTTTGGCCTTTGTTAATTATGTCTACTATAGCACGGTTGTGTGAGTGGATGAGGATAGATAGTTTTTACCTTTCATGGCCCCATAGTAAGGCTGCAAAGACCACTGGGTCAATTTCAAAAATAGCTGAAGAAGGCAGGAACCGCTCCTGCATATTTTGGCAAAACTCGGGATGCCATGCTGAAGAGAAGAAACAGTTTTATCCCCATCAGGTGATGTGGAAGGGGATAAAACCAGGAAATTTCAAGAAGAGAGAGAATCCAATATAGGGCTTTGTGGAGTGGGTCAAACAGTTTGGGGCTGCTGTTGCAACCAAATGTTAGCCTGACCGTTAAATAATAGGAATCTTTTCACTTGACTCCAAACAAGTACCAGAAGTCAGGGTGAATTGGCAGGACTTGGAAAGAGAGAAATGGCATGGTCCACTGGGAATGAGGCCATTTATGCTCGGTATATAGCTATCATCAGGCATGGACAAATCTATGATAATGCTTTTTTTTCCCTCAGTGTTTTCTGGTTGTACTTTCTCCCACACTGAAAACACTGGAATGACAATATTATTTGAACATTACCTAATAAGACTGATTCAGGACAGACAGTTAGTTATTGTAAACTTTTCTAGCAGTCCTTCACAAACAGGGAACAGTCTGGCTATTCTATCCATCTGTCAGCTGCTGCTGGCTCTTCCTCCTCCTCTTCCTCACACACTGCTGAATTTGTCCTGGTGGATCATCAGGGGTGCAAAGCCTCACAGATGATGTGCAGCAGTGGGCCCCTCAGTCTGTCCTCACTCTGGACACTTGCAGTTGTCACACATGGAAATCAAATGTGTGATAAGCTGCAGGATTCAAACACAAGTGTAACTTATAAATACATGTTCATACTTTTATTCCACAATCAGAGAGAAAGAAACAGAGAGAGAGTGCAGGACAGACAGACAGGTGACAGTCTCAGGTGTATACACTGCTACAAACCAGCACAAGAGAAGGAGGATTTAGTGTTTGTGTTATTACGAGTGCTAAACAAGAAGAGTTCCCAGATGGTACAGTGGACACATGTGTGACTCCTGTGATTAAAGCATCTTTCTTTTAGCTTAACGAGTGAACCGTCAGCTCATTCAAACACACGTTAAAGTCCGTTTGGCTCGACACCACCAAACAGAGGCAGCAATATAACATAGCTAACATTAACAGTGCAGTGAATCCTGCTTGTGCCGTGATATTCAGATTCACTGACTTTCAGCTTGTTGTGTTTGTGGATATATGACTGACTTTAATTATCCATAAAATCATCACATTCTCTGTAAGATTAAGGTAGACTATATATATATATTGAAGTAGAGGCTTTAAAACCAAGTTAACGCTGAAAGTACAAACATTACTAATGTCACACAACTTTGCCGACATGTGGCCAACAGAAATGTTTTAATGTTCTTCATTATTAAACATTCGCACATACATAAACTACATAATATTCAGTACTTACTTTTGACAGTTCACTCTTTGGCCGCTCCCTTCTGCCGTATTTTGCGGCAAAATTATCCACACCCACCGCCGCGCTATGAATTGTGGGATATATGGGACCACGCTTGATATTTGGGGAAATCGACGGCGCATTTGGAGTATGCATTTGAAGTACACTTCGAGTTGGGACAGCCGTCGTTGCGTGGTGGTGACGTAATCGCACTTGAAATGCGTACTTCAATCGTGCAGACCCTGAATTGGGACACAGCCTATCTCCGTCATGCCTGAAAGTGTGTGCCAGCCAACTAGCCCCTATTTTCACCTGAATCTTTAACAGCTCTCTGGAGCTGTGTGATGTGCCTTCCTGCTTCAAACGCTCGACCATCATCCCAGTCCCAAAAAGTCCACCAGCACTGGATTAAATGACAGCAGGCCTGTTGCTCTTACATCTGTTGTCATGAAATCTTTTCAAAGACAGGTTTTGAACCAACCGGAAGAACATTGCAGAGACTCTGCTGGACTCCCTGCAGTTTACTTACTAGCCAAACAGGTTGGCCTAGGATACAGTCGGTAAGGGACTGTACACATCACCTCAACCAACCTAGGACTATACGCCAGGATACTCTTTGTTGACCTCTGCTCAGCCTTCAATACCGTAATCTCAGACATCTTCCACTGGAAGCTAACCAAGCTTTATGCGCCTCCACCTGTCAGTGGATCACTAGCTTCCTGCTCAGATGACACCACCATTACTGGTCTCATCCAGAACGATGACAAGTCAGACAGGAGGTGGACCAGCTCGTTCATTGGTGCAGTCAGAACCACCTGGAGCTGCTCCCGGTCAAAAAAGTGGAGATGTTGGTGAACTTTCTCAGAAACCCCCACAATAACCTTCCTACACAAGAGTGTCTCTACTGGGGATCAATTCAGATTCCTAGTATCCCCCTTATCACATGATCTGAAGTGGTCCTCACATTTTGACTCTGTCTGGAAGATGGGCGTCGCATAGTAATAATATAATACTTCCTCCATCAACTCAGGAAGTTCAACCAGCCATAGGAGCTGCTGGTTATTTTCTACAATGCCATTATCCAGTCTGTCATGTGCACATATGTCTGCACATCACATCACTGTCTGGTTCTGCTCAGCCACAAAGAAGGACAGGGCAGGATTGCAACAGACAATCAGGTCTGCAGAGCCAATCATCAGCACTGATCTTCCCTCATCCAGGACCTGTACAGGTCCAGGGCTAAGAAGATCCTCAACATAAACTGGTCAAACTGCTGCTTTTAGACAAGCACTAAAGAGCGCTGTTTACTAAAGCCAGCTGCCAGATAGAAAGTTTCTTCCTTATTTCTGAACTATAAAATAACCTACTGTTATATCACTTAGGTCATATGCACATATGCACATTGCACCACTCAATTTGGTACTTGTTTTCATAGTTTCTTGAGACTTTCTCTAACTTGTTTTTCCTTTACTGCACAGGGCCATCAAACTCATCAAGTTTGAAAGACAAACTGTCCACAGGTGTGAAGGGGAATTTTTTATTGTATATATTTAACAAAACATTAGTGTGTTTGTTTTTTGCATGCAGAGAGCAAAGAAAACCAAAATGTGCTTGTGTGCACAAATCTGGCCAAATAAAGATCATTCAGATTTTTATCAAAACAGAAAAAGATCTGGTCTGAAAAACCTTCTCCATGCCAGTGGTAGGAACTAACCATAGTTTGACAGACCGGCCGGAGAACAACCCCATATTTTCCAGTAAAAATCTGCATTAATTCTTGTGGACTGACAGAGCATGGAACTTGCTCATCGTCCTGGCAGATGTTATGATTATCAGGAATGAAGTTTTGAGGAATAGTATCCTCAAAGAGCTAAAAAAGGGTGATCCTAAGTTACACCAAAGGCCTGTCAAATGGTAAGCCTCTGGGCACCTTTAAGAAACCGGGAAACAGGGATGATTCATCCCCATTGACAAAGTGACCAAAACAAAATGCCTTGATTGCCGCCACCATACCTAGCAGTGTACCACAAATTTCCCCGCCTCCAGTCGAACTACAGGAACTACTGGATGCCCTGATACAGAGTTATTTTAGTTTTCTCTCAGGGTGTCTCCTGGATGAAGCTCCAGTCAGGCAGTTTATTTTTCTCAATGGAGTTTCCTGATAGTCTTGTACCCATTGACTTACTGGTGACCATGGAGGATAAAATTTGCCTAAGTTAGGCCAACATATATCATGGAACACAATATTATCTGCACATGATCTACTCCCTTCAGTCACCACGCTGACAAATTCTTCGTTTACAGATTTATTCCAAGCTCACCAACAGGATCACTCAGTGTTGTCATTGTGAGAATAATTTTTTTTAAATCAATTATATTTAGAATGTCACAGTTTCCTCAACATAAAACAGTAATGCTCTTTTAGCTTGTCAAGGTCAAGGTCAGTTTTTTTTTTTATATAGCACCTTTCCAACAGCTCATGCTGCACAAAGTGCTTTACAAACTAAAAGGCAACTTTGTGAAACTAAAAACATTCCATGCCGAACTATTTGTACACGATAGTATGACTAATATGTACTATCATGTACTGTAGATGATGAGGTATTACTTTACCTTATCTAGAGACAATATTTTTAAACCTCTATCCTTTGAAGAACTCCGCCTCTCTAAGATGTCCTTTTTATACCCAATCATGTTACTGCCCTGTTGTCACTTAGCCTAATTGGTTGCAAAATGTTCATCCAGCTATTTCTTTTGAGTACAACTTAGAGTTAATTGCTCCGTTGCTCTGCTAGGACACAGTGCTGCCAAAAAATTCAAAATGAGATAATATTTTCACAATATCATAAAATATATCAATATAAGCATTTGATATGTTTTTTTTATTTTCTATTGTGAATAAGAAAACAGTCTAAAAAAGTTGTCAACTACAACAAGAAAAAGATTAAATTACCTATCAGTAATCAGAGATACTGCTTCATGCTAATCTGTTAGTGAGGACATTTTCTTTATGTTGTCTTTATGTTGTTGTTTATGTTTTCTGCTTATGCTTAACCAACAAGCTAATCTCCCATATGCTCAATATATTCCATTAATAGGTTTAGTAAGGGCTGCAGCATTTTACTCTTAATATGTATCTCACTATTTTTGTGAATAAGGTCAACAAAAAGGGTTATATGTTGCCAATGGTAGCTGCCTGAACATCTGTGATTGGGAGCTGCCACAGTTGGCAAGAGCCACTGCCAGCTGTGTGGACCTAAGAATCTGTTGGTCCCATTGGAGTGGCCAGTCACTGTGTTGCACAGCGGAGTTGCAAAGCTAGCTGACTGTCACCTCATCAAAATATCACTTTGCTGCCATGCAATCTGCTCACTGCCAACACCTGGGCTCCTCAGTGTTCAGGGAATAAAAGGAATGGAAACAACAACAGCAGCCAATAGCGGCTTTTAACAAGCCAACTGGACCTGAGAAAAGTTTGGAATATTGCTCTGCATTGTCTAACAGCACGGCTAAAGTTCAACTGTTAAGTGACACAGAATAAAGCAGTGAGTTGTTGTAGGGGGTTATTAAGGCTGAAAGCAGAGACAGATGATGGACTGTGTACTTTCTGACAAGCACTCAGATGTAATTACATATTAGAAAAAAAAGCTATAATGTCCCAGATATCCTTTTCTTTTGTTTTTTTTAAAAATGGAAGTGTTCAAATGCATTTTGTATTTTTTGGAGAAAATACAAAACAAAATCCTAATTATGTGGGCTGCTTACATACATAGCCCTTTCAACAGACACAGCAAACTCATAATCATACAACTATCAATTTTCCATACATCACAATCTCACTAAGAGGAAAGTGTGAGAGCTCACATTAAGGTTCATTACACATAGTAAGCGATTGGCAAACGGAAGTCATTAATTTTCAACTTGTTAACAGACAAGGAGGCAGACAAGGAGGCGCTGCAGTCATTCCATAGTCATGCTCACTCTTTAAAAAGAAACAGTAGCACTAGAATACATTGTTTTGACTTTTCATTTGTATATGAAAAGTTGAATTTAGCTGTTTTCCTTCTATAAATCACATACTAGCTCCACCACTGAAAAATATGAGGAAATTCACAGAGAAGCATATGTAACACAAACACTAATAAGTCCTTTTGGGGGGGCCTCTTTATGGCTTTTTTTTAACTTTTGACAGGGACAATGAAGACTTACAGGAAAGTGGTGGAAACCAAGACATGTGGCAAAGGACCGCGGTTCGAACGTTCTCAGCCGTGAGGCATATGGTCACCTGCTCATTCCAGTGAGCTAAACCAGCGCCCGAGTACAGTAATAAGTCTTAAACCTGTACTGATACTTCATGGTATAATCCATGATGCTATGATTTTATAATAGAGAGAGAGAGAAAATAAAAGTGACATCTTTCACTGAAAGTAATGAACAGAAAAGAAAACAGGGAAACTGGAAATAAGGATAGCATCTCATAATGCTATCTTCAGGTTCAGGATGATTTTACGATACCTGTGGTTACTGACTGTTATTTCCAAGTGGAGCGCATCATCACTGCAAACTGCGCAATAGCTATGCTAGTCCACCGCTCATAGCAGTAATTTTTATTTATTCTTTTATTTTTTAACAGGGATCAGTTTTAATCTAACAAATATTTATTCTAAAACACTTGCACTCTGGGTGCAAGTTGTAATAGTCAGCAAAAGTAGCTGACTTTGCTGGTAAATGGACTGGTTCTTTCTTTTCTTCTACTCTTCTGAGCACTCAAAGGGCTTTACACAACTTGTGCATTCACCCAAGCACATTTTTCTAGGTGCTTTCTAAGTAACATTCACACACACGCACTACGATGGATGCATTGGAGAGCAATTTGGGGTTAGTATCTAAGGATATTTGGTATGCATACTAGGGGAAGCCAGGAATCGAACCACCAACCTTCCAATCAGTAGATGACCTGCTCTACCGCCTGAGCTACAGCCACCCCATTTGATGTATTTAGTTAACTCCACTGCACTGAACTGCAAAACCAAGTCATTTAAACGCATCAACCTTTGTCTTTATTAATGTGATTCTTAGGGATTTAAGTTAAGTTGTATCATTATGTTCTTCTGACAATGTGATCTTCCATATGTGAGGGGGTTTATAACAATATCACTTTATGGTTAAAAAGTGTGCTGGCTCATGAAGTGCGCTGGCAACAATATTTTTTTGGAGACTTCATGGTTTGTGCAAATCTAAACCGCTAAGTGCCCTCCCATGTATTTTCCTAGACATATAGTTAGGAATCATTCAGTCTCTTCAAAACCTACACAAGCATCTATACTTTAAAAAATGTCATTGTGTTTGCTACATCATGGCGAGACTGCATGTATGTCTTACATACACCCTTATCCATATTCTCCACATTTTCTTTTAAACAAGACAAGCCTTACAATTTATACCTATATGTACATTGTTAAGTCAGTTTTTCTTTTACAGCCGGCCTGTTACTGTAATTTTACGCATGCTGTACATGAATACATCTTCATCAGTCTGAACTGGTTTGTTTGCCTTGCACTGGTTCTAGTACAAGCATTAGTGGAAATCTGTATTTACTGGACATTGCACCACCTTATACAAGATTTATTTATTAGTTTACTTGTTTACATTTGAGTCTCCTACGCACCACAACCCATGACACTTCTTTCAGATCCGATGTTTTTATGAAGGGGGTTTGATTTGTCGCATGTGATCCTCTTTGCAGGGGGGCTTTTAAAAAGTGCTCACTAAATAATCATTATTATTCAGTAAGCATCACTAATGATGCAGCTAGCATCAATAAAGCTGATGTTAGCTGAGAGCAGAAAGGTGGTACTGGTACAGATCACAAAATGAAGAAGGAGACTGGGCAAAAATGGCATCCATGGAAGAGTTCTAAGGCAAACCTTTATACCAACAGTCCAACATGGTGGTGATGGTGTGACTGTCTGGGGCTTGGTTGCTGCTTTAGCAAAGAAGCATGGTGATACTCATGACATCTACCGCTGATTTCTTGTGTCTGAACAAATTCACAAGCATTTGATTTCCATTGCACTGCACTGGAACTTTATAATGCAGGAAGATTATTTTATACTGAATAAAAAGGGCTAAAACAAACAATATTATGTGAAAATAATCATCGCAGTACAGGGCACAAGAACAGAAGTCATTATATGTAGGACAAGTGTAAAAAGCCCTGAATAGTGATACTCATTATCATAAAAGCCTCTGAAACCTTTTGTAGCACCAAAGCAATGTCATGATTGCTGTGACTGAGAAAAAAATATGCTCTTTCAGTTTGATGAGACATCTAATCAAATGAACGATAAGTGGATGTGAACTCATATAGGAGAGGAAGAAACAGATGGGATTTAAAGTAAAATTATCTAGTACTGCATGCTATGATCCTAGATATAACTCTACTGGGTTGTGGGAAGGGAGTGGGTCAATGATTATATACTTCGAGTTTAGAAACTGGTTTGTTCTGTTGGAAAAGGATGCTAGTTAAAGTGATGGAAATGGCTCTGTGATCCTCCATTATTCGTCTTCCTTTCTTCATAATATACCTTTTCCTTTGCTCCATTGATTGCGGCCACTGTATGTTGTCATTAAATCAATTCTTCACAGAAGAGAAATGGTTTGTGTATGAGCAGTCCTTGCCCTTACCATCGATGACTGAACTAGCATCAGCACTGAAATGAACAGGGATGAAACCAAAGATAACTGAAGTGTTATAGAGCAGGAAATTTATTTTCTGCTTGCTCGAGCCATTCTATTAGGCATGCATGTTTGTTTCTAAGTAGGACGGCAAGCCACGTGCACATGGGCTGCCAAGCGCAGTATTTCCTGACTGTCACTTATTCTCCCCCTTTTCAAGGATGAAAGTAATTTCAGAACTGTTGTATCCCATAGCATAAAATCCACTGATGTAGGGTTTTTTGTTTGTTTGTTTGTGAAACAACAAAGAGGAAGTTTGAAGTGTCTCAGCAAAATGCTGCCAGGAGCAGAAAACGAATTTGGTGGGCTACACAGTTTCTATAAGGCTAATAATTTCCTCCTGTCTTTTCACAGAGGTCTAAATGGGGACTGCTCTGTGATCAAAATGCTTTTAACGGTTGACACAGATTACCTGAGGCTTCTGGTAATGGAGGAATACTTTTAGCTCTGCCAAGCCCCACTGTTGCCTGCAATCAGGTCTGTAATGTATTTGCTGTAAAATTCATTTTAAAAGTAGCATTAGCATTATCGACTTATGGTACCTTAAACCTTAATCAAAGACTAATATTTGATATCATTAAAACACCAGCACATACATTAGAGAGATTCTCTCTTAAAAAAAAAAGAGGCAAAACTGGATCGCTGCTTCTACAGTTTTCTAACATCTTATCATGAAATCCCAGCAGAAACACTTCATTGTCTTCCTACGCAATCAACTTATTTGACACACACAAAACAGGCAAGAGTATATATCAGTCTGCACACCGCTGTGATACTCATGACATCCACGACTGATTTCCTGTGTCTTCCTACTTCCCTGAGTTCTTCTTCTCCCTGCACAGACAGACAGTGGCAAAGACCTATATGTGAAATATAGTAGAACACTTCTGCCATCAAGTGGGCAACTACATTCAAGTTCAGTTTTAAAAATGCATTCCCACAGATACCACAGCGTTTTTGATACACACGTATTATCATTTGGCAGCAGTGGTAAGGTATGTCTATAGCACCTTGATGAGGTGCGTCAAGGTACAGAGAAAGACTTTCACCATGAAACTTAAAGTTTCACTGACTGTGTCCAATTTACCCACTCTGCCACCCCCCTTTGCTTTTAATTAGTGCATCTAAAGTGGACCCTTATCAGTAATGGGCTATGCTCTTAATGAGACTGTTATTAAGCCTTTCCTTTCAAGGCTGATAGACTCACAGCCACCTATGGCATGTAGGCTGATAATGCTGAACCTCAGTTAACTCCACTTCCTTTAACCATAATGGTGAACAATGGGGGGTGTACAAATGCCTTGTGTGGGTGATTTCAGGTATGGAAAATGGCAAGCTGCAGTGGAAGAGCTTCTGCCTCCAGGCTGACATGGTAGGGAGGCCATTGGGTGTGTGAAAGTCAGAATGTAATATTTAGAGAGCCAACCTTCCTGCTGCTAGGATCTAATTAATGGCATATTTGTCTTGTTTTCTTTTATTTCTGTGAAATTTTATGATGTCTTGCAGCCCAGTATTGCAGCAAAACATGTAGTAGACCGTGTCCATTTCACGCTTTGTCTCACCAAAACGTGAAGTGGTACCAGCAGAGGGAGATGTTTTATTTCAAGCCACCACGAAAATAATTACAGGAAAGTGTTTAAAAACACATTATTCACACATTGACATATAAATGCATATTAGCTGCTAGCTTAATCATTTCTGGCAATTACAGACCCTGAAATGTACTCCATAACTTTCTTGCTAACTAGTGACTTCTTGGCTTTAAGTATATTATCTCCTCCCACGGGAGATAATTTCACATGTGGATTACACAGTATTTACACAGTGGACTGGTGTGTCTATTACATGCTTTGCCATGATATCAGGTTGTGTCTTGATATCAGTTATTAAGTTAGGGCCTTTAGCACTCACAATAGTATGACAGCAACAAATCATAATGAAGGATTTCGAACAGGATAGGCCATAAACACTGATGATGAAAAGAAGAAGTGATGCTTATTAGATGTTAAATAATTGGAAGGGGATCGGATTAAATAACCTTGTGCTTCTTGCTACTCCTGGACATGTTAGTGTAAGTTATTCCATCCATCCATTCTCTTCCACTTATCCTTCTCACAGTCAAAGGAAGGGCTGAAACCTATCCCAGGTATATTAGGGAAAGAAGCAGAGTAAGGGTACACACAGAGAGCACATGATAAGTTATTCACTATGATTATTCTTTTTCTTTTCTTTTCTTTCCTTTTAATTGTTTGCGTTTTTCTTTCTTGCATCTTAACATGTTCAAAAAATGAACAAAATAAGACATTATCTGTCCATTCCTTTTACTGTAAGCACATACTTCTGTGTTAGTTCACATTGTCATCATTGCTATTCTACTGATATAATTTTATCCCCAAAAGTAAGAAGTATAAGAAATATCTTATCTACAGCAATAGAAATGCGTGTTTTTAGTTAAAGTGTGCTTAATTAAAAATATTACTGTCCAGTTTGCCAATGTTAGCTTTTCATATCACCGAATATCTGTGTGCATGCTGCTGCCTCAGCTCATGTTACTTAAAAATTAACCCACAGCTTTAAAACCCTTACACAACATATTCTCAGTGAAATTTACTGTTATTGGTTTGAAATAGAAAAGTGAATTATTGCATGAAACCTGATGCAGCTGTTAGGGGTGGGGGCATGCTTTCAATGCATATGAACTTTTAGAACATATGAACTGAATATTTGTTACCCCTGCATAGGGCTGCTCGATTATGGAAAAAATGATAATCACGATTATTTTCACTGAAATTGAGATTTTGATTATTTGATGATATTTATTTAACAATAACAATGTATTGAATAATGGCTTTAAAGATTGTCATAAAATAGTGTGCAAATACTGATAACAGTGCAAATGTTTGCAATATAAAAAATAAATGAAATGAGCAGTGGTCTTTGGCGAGGAAAAACGTTACCGCGTTTGTTATCTCCTTGTGTCTCTGGGAGCTGGTGGGATATTTAGTCGCATTGGACAGGGTAGCGTGCGTGAATGGAGGTCTGTGAGGAAGAAGCAGGTGTTGTCGAGAGTTTTTCTCTATGCTCCTTCATTGTTTGATTGTATGTCACTTTGTGAGCGGTCTTCAAATGATTGAATAAATTTGTAGTGTTGCTCTGTGGTGCAGCTACAACACCGTAGCAAAGTTTACACATTATGTCTACTTGATCCCCGTCTGACTCTGCGAACCCATAATGTTTCCACACCACTGAAGCTCTTTTACCTCTCTTTTCAACCAACGGCATTCTTTCTTCAGCAGCCATTATTCTCTTCTCCCCAAATAACTTCTGCTTAGCTTTCCGAGCTTCCCTCGGGTCCTCTTAATTTTTGTGAGGCGTGTTCGAAACGCAGAGAGGTGCGCTCGATTTGCCACATGGAGCAACGCGAGAGTAAAGTACGAGGGAGGTGCTAATAATCGGCTCAGTCATTTATAATGATCGTTGAAAGCCCAGGTCGTAATTTAGATGAAAATTCGATTAATTGAGCAGCCCTACCCCTGCATTTATTCTTATGTTTTTTGGCAGCTTTTGAAAATCTGTGGCAGCTGTTAATGTCAAATCTAGCCTTTTTTAGTAACATAAGCATCCAAACTGTTTTTACATTTAACCAATATTTCTGTTTAATTACACTTTAATAATAATAGTGCTCTTAGTAAATGGACTGATTCTTATATGTACTCAAAGCACGCTCTACCCAATCACACAAGCACTGTCTTCTAAGGTTCTTAGTGCTTCCTAACTACCATTCATACACATACTCCAATTTAGCAATTTAGGTTAGTATCTTGCCCAAGGATACTTGGCATGCAGACTGGAGGAGTCAGGGACGAACCACTAACCCTCCGATCAGTAGATGACCTGCTCTACCTCCTGAGCTACAGCCGCCACCAGTAGTAGTATTTGTTTTATTAAAAATTGTGTTTAGACACAAGTTTTGTTGTGAAAGTCCGAAGCTGTGAACTAGATTAGTGGCCTGTTCAGTGGTTAAAGTCTAGGTTGGCTTTGTAGTTGAAAATAAAGTAATTTAGCTTATCCTTCTAAACAAATAAATTAAATTTTTCTAAAATGAAATAATCTGCAATATTTTGCGGTAGCCTATGTTACATATAAACACTGCCACATGCTTTATCTGGTCATTGCGCTTATTAGAGTCTGTTTATATGGGACGTTAGCCTTTAACAAACACATTTAAATTAGGTGGTCTTTTTTTAAACACATATCTCTTCAGGCCTAAACTGACAGTGCCAGGACCACACATTCAGACACAGTAGTAGATGGTGTTTTTAATACCATATGTGCTAGTCTAATTTGGTTGTATAAGGTCTACATTGACCTTCTGTGTTGTAAGTTTTAATGGCTGCATAGCCATTAAGGATCAAATCAGCTTCTAATTTTGTGTTTTTTCTTTCTCTGCTTGCTTCTTACTGTCTTTGAGGCTCGAGACCAGCACTCCCCACATTACATCAAACTCTTAAAAGTCTAGAAAAGAAACTGTTGGACAGAAAGACATCAACTGAGTGGTAAGTATTTTGGTTTTCCAATATATTAGTAATCATCAGTGTCATTTATATTAATCACGCTAAACTTTAATCATACTTTAGATCAGGGGTTGGCAACCCTAGGCACGCGTGCCACAGTTAGCACGCGAAGGGTTAACTGATGGCACGACCATAGCTGGGCTAGCCATCGGGCATGCTCGGTGGCCCGATAATTTTCTTCTTTTTTTTTTGTAACGGTATAAACAATGAAAGGTGGTGGATTGGCCAGATGCTGGCCGGTGTGTAAAAATAACTCAGTTGTTTGGTGTTGGCTATGGCGGAGCTTCCATAGAGGCCAGCAGGTGGCTCAGGGAAAGGGGAGGCAGGAGGAGCAGAGACCCGAGGCAGCCACCGGTCCGACTGTCAGGTGAACTGAACTTCAGGCAAGAAGTTATGACCTGCAGTCTATCTGGGTCAGATATAAACCCAGTTTAGGTGGAGTTTATTTTTGTTGTGCTAAATTTTTACAGTCAGTTACAATAATTTGTGCTGCGTACTAACTAGCATGACAGAGTTTCTATACAGCTGGGTGGGTGCTTTGATGTTACTGATAGTGAACTTTATTTTATTCATAAGGTTAGTTAGTAGAGTTGTCAACCGTCCCGTAAAAAGACCAAATCGTCCCGCATTCAGAGAAATTATTACGCGTTTCGTGTTGAGCTGAGAAGGGACGCAGTTTGTCCCGGACTTAAGCTAGGATGGAAAAAGACACAAATGTGGAGTTATTCTGTCATTACACTGCACAACTGCCTTTTCTTCTCCTCTCATTCTCTCCCCTCCCTCTCCTGTTGCTAGTTTAATAATGAAACTGATCAATGATCAGCTGATCGGCTTTTCTCTCTTGTTTGTTTATCACTGTGGAGCAGGGAAATTATTTTACTGCTATTGTTAAATAATCATCATTACCATTGCATTAATAATAGAATTTGCAGCATTGGTATTGTATTCAGAGGTTTAAACAGTGTGTCTTTTAGAAAGACTAAGTGCAGCAGGCTGACAGGAAGTTGCAGGAGAGTTTGCAGAAGTGAAAGCAGAGTCTAAGTATTCTGAGAAGCAGGCTAGACGAGGCTATTTGAATTACTAGGTGAATTACTTAGTAAATTGTCTTTTACTAAGCTTTTGGTAGAGGCTCTTGATTAAAACATTTATTTAGTAGATGACATATACATAGTCTCAGTTAGGATGAGCCTCTGTTCTGGTGAAAGGTCAGAAGTGCAACAGGTGAATTGAGAAAGAGCATTTAAGGACAAGACAGTAAGTGAGAGGTGACATAGAGGCTGAGTGAGGTCGTGACATACACACACACACACACATGAGTTAGATGTATTTATAGGAAAGAGGTTAGTCATGTCTGGTTGTAACTGCGAAAAGTGTCTTTGTAAAAGAGGAACAATTCACTTCAAGACAAGAACTGAAAGGTAGACAGGAAGTACCGGCCATGAAAATAGAAGACGATGTTCTTTCGAACTGTGTTAAAAGTCATTGTGGTTGATTTGACGTATGTGCATATATTCTGTCGGTGACGCACGAAGGGGCGTCAGTAAATCAAACCCTGATGCTATAAAAATCTGTGTATGCTTTGATTAAGTCGAAGATCAATTGCTGTCTGCGTACAGAGTTGTCTTCCCACGCGTGTATTCATTAAAATCATCGTTTGACTTCACCCGGCCGGATCAGTGTGGTTATTCTTCGATCACCTCTTGTACCCTTCCTCAATATTGAACCCTTAACATCACCCACTTTGCGCCACATGTCACGCTAAACAACAGCAGCATGTTTAAGCTTGATCAGCTGTTGTTAGAATTTATTTAATATTAATTTCTAGTATCAGCTGATGTTTGCTGGAGCCACAGCTGTAAAGCTGCTGGTCATGATATCGGTTTGTATATCTGGTGAGAGGGAAACATGAAGATGAAACCAGGAGATGTCCTTACTGAATCATCAGAGCTGAACAGGTGATGGAGAAACAGGTTTACCTTTTAGGTGACATGAATGAGTTGGAGGGAAGTTATGAACTGTTTCTGAGAGACAAATAACATCATTTCTATGTAGCTGACGGCTGGTAACTGTGCAGGGGTGGATCTAGCAAAGTTCTGCCAGGGGGGCCAGGTGGGGCATTAACAGGGAAAGGGGGGCACAAAGAAATACTTTCTTATTCTTATTTAAAATGTCTGGCTGTTATTAAATAATTATCTGAAGCTTACAACCAAAGTTTTTACCTGACATAAAATGTATAGAAATCATACATATACCAACAAGATTGTACATCACTGTCACAACAGTGTTTGTTTTCATTCAAAGGCTTTATGGCTTTAATACCTGGTGGGAAGGTCCTTGGTCAAAATGCCCGGGCTGTTTTTTTGTCCCAGTCCAGCCCTGGGCACGACATGCAGTGAATTAATCTGAGAAGGTGCATCAAAAAATAAATGGCCGCACCAGCGGTGCACATCGCAAATCAGCTTGCATACACACATTAGTTGTTCCTCTTCTTAATGACGGTATCTTAGCTAACGACCCCAACTACCAGATTCAACTTGTAATTGGCTAAAAATAACTTAGCCTACTGGTGAGAGGGACGTTGTTAGCTTTCCACATTCTGACACTTCAAAAGCTTCAGGAGCTTTCCGCTCAGCACAGCATCAGCACCACGGAAATACACGGACCAAAGATCACATTAACATGTGTGTCTCTGTATTAACAGACATGCCATATTGGCTTAGTTTATTTTTCTTATTATTGTTGTGAGGAGACCATAAATAGCATTTGTATTTTCCGTTGTACAGTTGATCTGCTGTTATGGAGTTCTTGTTATGGATAAAAAGTGTCTATTTTGTTTCAAAATAGCTGATAACTATTCGCTGGTAGCTGCCAACATCTGCAAACCAATATAATTCTATAAAGTAGGGCTGCTCGATTATGGCAAAAATGATAATCACGATTATTTTCACTGAAATTGAGATCACGATTATTTGACAATATTTATTTATTTTATTTTATTCTACTGTATATAGTATTTTATTTTATTCTATTCTGTACAGTTGTGTACTGTATTTATTCTTATTGTATTCTAATTTTTGCCTCATAACTTTTGCACTGTCCACTTCCTGCTGTGACAAAACAAATTTCCCACGTGTGGGACTAATAAAGGTTATCTTATCTTATCTTATCTTATCTTATCTTATCTTAACCCTTTAAGACATACCATAGAACCAAGTCCACCAGAGCTTATATTATTTTTTTTACATGCTTTATTGCCATTTGTGGGAGCATTTCAAGTTGCTATACATCAATACAACTGTTATAGCCCATATTTTAATAATATGTATGCATTAAGTCCATAGTAACTACATTAATTGCAAACAAGTGCAATGAACTACAAAAAAATTGAAAATCATTTTTGTTTTTTTGTTTTTTTACATATATTTCTACTTGGAGAAATTTAAGAGGTTTATCCCTCAAAACTTTAAATACAAAAAAGTTGCAAAAAATAGTTTACAACAACAGGAAATTTATTTTGAGTGTCTTCATAGTTTTATTTTAGAGATACAGCAATTTTTATATACTGCAGGAAAAACAAAAAAACAATCCTATGATGCAAATTTGCAAAGAAAACAGCACGTGCATCAAACTATTTCCAGCTGTGCAATTCAAGTTCTAAGCATCCCAGCAACTATTCAGAAAAGTCAAACATGACTTATAAAAACACTAGTATAGGCTTTTAAGGCCTACAAGTAAAAAACTACATTTTCCGCGAAAATGACATCACTTCCGGTTTCGGGCAGGAAATGCGATAGTTCGCGTTGACGTCTTTTTCAAAGTGGGAAGTGTTAAGAACAGCTGATGGATCGGCAAAGCGTGTTTCTGGAATATTATGTTTTTGTTCCTGCAAGTGCTTTTTATGCAATTTTTGCAAAGCTATATGTGGAAGGAAACCGTGACCGAGGACAAGCTGATGGCACAAGATGTAAGTACAACTCCTCCGGTATGCAAAACAAATTATTGCGCTAGCTTACGCGGTTCAGGTTCTACAGGGATTTAAAAATAGTTACACAAAACGGAGTGTGCTGCTCTGACCGGCTTTAAAGGGTTAACAATAACAATGTATTGAATAATGACTTTAAAAAATAATATAAAATAGTGTGCAAATACTGAAAACAGTGCAAATGTTTGCAATATAAGAAATAAATGAAAAATGTAAACATCTATGTTTAGTGAACTTTGCAGTGTTGCTCTGTGGTGCAGCTACTACATCGTAGCAAAGTTTACACACTGTCTACTTGATCCACGTCTAACTCCGCCAACCCTTAATGTTTCCACACCACTGAAGTTTTTTTTTTTTACCTCTTTTCAACCAACGGCAGTCACTCTCCTCTCCAAATAACTTCATCTTAGCTTGCCGAGCTTCCCTCGGGTCCTCTTAATTGTTGTGACGCATGTTCGAAATGGAGAGCGGTGCGCTTGATTTACCACACGGAGCAGCGCGAGAGTAAAGCATGAGGGAGGGGCTAATAATCAGCTCAGTCATTTTTAATGATCGTTGAAAGCCCAGATTGTAATCGTGATTAAAATTCGATTAATTGAGCAGCCCTACTATAAAGTGGTTATATATATTGTGTAACTGTTCATATAGAGTGTTATTAAATTTATTGCAAATGAATCATATGGCACACTGACTTCTGAGGAAATTTTAAATGGCACTCGCCATCAGAAAGGTTGCCTACCCCTGCTTTAGATCAACCTGTTTTTACTTATTGTTTCATTTGTGCTTTGGTTTGGGAAAATTGTTTCTTTACTGATCTTTTCTTGTTTTCTGTTATTAGACTTGAGATATGACTGCTCTATGCTGTTGCTGATGACTCCAGTTAATTCTACAAGACATGCTATGTAAGTAAATACAAACAATGATAGTTTGGTCTGCATTTCTTGAAAGATCATATCCCACAAACTTAGTTTAGAGGGTCCACCTGTCTGCACAGTATATAGTGAAGTTTTTGAACAGTGAATTTTGTTTTGTGCCCAAATTATTCTGCAGATTATCAGAATGAAAAGTTATTGGCCATGTTTGCATAGTCCATTTTAAAAATATGCTTTCATGACATTAATGTGTGTCGGGTGGTGGTCAGGGCTATCCAGACTGACAAACGGGACATTTAATGTGACCTCTCCAGGGTGGGAGGGAGCCTGTGATTGTCTAAATTAGGGTCTGGTCTATAGCAAATGCAGAAAAAATGTTTCATGAAAGCAAAAAATATATATATAATTGTTTCCTTGCAGGTCACCAGGAGAGATGGGTCCTCCGTCACAGATGGTTGGTCAGTCACCTGCAGGTCATTGCATCTCCAACCTACATCCACTGCCAATGTACTTAAGGAACTTTCTTCTGCACTTACATTTGGATCACCTAAATCCATGACAGTCATTCACGCAGTAGTGCCACGATTGGAAACAAGCCATCCTTAAATTATTACAACACACCAAGCTTCTGTGTTTGAATGCAAAAGAAATGTAATTTTATTTTGATTATATACGTAATGTAACTTGCAATGCAATGTTAAAGGAAGCCAAAACTTAGTTTCAGAATAATTAAATCTGAGACTTAGTTTCATTGTAACATTATAACAGTGATGGTAATATAATTGTTTGTTGTTAAGCAGAACAGTGTCCAGTATGTTGGCTGATATACTTTTTTGCATTTTAAAATAAAAGTTGGTCTGATTTAATTTTACAAGAAGTGCTGTTAATTATTCTTTTTGAATTATACTTGCATACAGTGTTATATGAATATAGGTGTTGTATTAGAAATGTCAAGGATGACAAAACATAATGTGATTTTTTTAAAAAGTAAGTTACCACAAATAGTTTTTTAATTTACTCAAACTTGAAATGTTTGTCTGTGGGTAAAAAATTTATATTGTGCCCCGAGAATCATCAGATTATTCTTAGTACTGTGTATTTGAAATGAATAAGTTGTTCTTACTTAGTTATCTTAAGTAAACTTTACTTAGTTTTTTTGAGGCAGCGTACACAACCAGTGCTTACAGTAACATAAAAGAAAAGAGTAATTAATAGTGACGCATATCTACGAGTAAATAAAGAAACTCATTACCTGGAAGCTCATTTGTCGGCTATGCATCCATGTTGCAAATTTCCCCTTCAACCATAAACCAAAGATGCACTGAGATCAGGCGACTGAGATTATTTGAGCTATGTGACATTATTCTGCTGGAAACACTCATTAGAAGATGGTTACACTATGGTCATAAAGGGATGGACAATACTTAATTGGTACAAAAGAGCCCAAACAGTGCCAATACAAATGTCATTATACCACCAGCAGCAGCCTGACGCTTTAGCACAAGATATAATGGATCCATCCTTTAATGTTTTTACAGTGAATTCTGACCCTGTCATTTGAATATTACAGGCAATGTTCATCCAGCCTTCTGTTGTCCAGGATTGGTTATTTCATCTCATAACAGTTTTAATATTTATTACAGTTCTGATTATAGACTTGAGTCTAATGCAGTCACATGCACTGCTATTTTCAGGAATTGCAACCAGTTGTTATCAAATCCTTATATTATATGCATATCTATCCTAGCTGTTCAGTGATCATTAAAATTACTTGGAAGTGTGGCACAGTCATCATTGCCACGCAATAAATCAGCTTTCTATCAGTTCAGATAATGTTGCATGTAAACATATCATTCTCAGTCAATTTACAGCCTTCATGAAATGATATGCTATTGTTCAGTCGTATAAATATTCAAACCAACCTGACACCAAACTAACACCCATTTTTTCTACTACATTCCCTGACAGTTTTGTTGGTATTGATGTGATGAACATATATAACATTGCCTTTTCCTGGCAGAGACAGAAGATGGGGCTGGTGTTCTATATAAAATCTCAGGTTTGTCAGGCATGATTCTATTAGCCTGCGAATACACCGCAAAAACTTTTGCAAAGTTTCTGGTAACTGCCAATAACATCCAGTCAAAGTCAGATCCTGACAGCCAATAACTGTCTACATCCTGCAACTATGGTAAAATTCAGGTTTGATTTTTATGTATTTTTTTTTATTAATGAAGTTCAGCTCTCCCTGCTGTATGTTAAGCAGCCTAAGAAAAACAACATTTATTCAGTACTGTCAAAAAGCTGCAGGGGACTGAAGAGTGCTGTCTAATAAACAGCAAGCATTCCTTCTGTATGTAGACTGTATGAATAAAAGAACAGGTTTGTGCACTCTTGTTCTCACTCTCAGCTTCTTCTTGTCAGAGGTGGCAAGACGAACAGCATGTATTAACATAAAATCCAACTTACAAAATGTTCTAAGTATAATACAATTTTCATTGTCCCCAGAATGATTACACAAATCATTCATAGCACTATTTCTTGCTTTACCTTTGTTCCAAAGGAACGATGGTAAAGCAATGCCTTTACATTTACATGAAATTTAAATGCACTGCTTTGCCCCCTCTAAGATCAAGCCTTCTTTCCTGTATCATTGATGCAGAAAAATATTATGTTTGGTATTGTATGAGATGGCATAAAAATACAGTATCTTATGGTATAAGCAAGTAAGCAATTTAGTGATAAACAATAGATAAAGTTTTTTGTTTGGGTGAGTTTTCATATCCTACCTACAAATCTTTCAAACACGATTAGCATCAACATACTATTTGATTGATAAACATAGTTTCAAATGTTGAATATTTAAATAATTTACAGGCTTCCAAAATGAACTCATGCCATGCACAGGATGCAAAGACAACTGCTGTGTAATTTTGAAACTGAAAACGAATTATCTCATTCAAAGCCACAGCAAATAGTGGCATTTTATCTGGTACCAACTTGCATCAAAAGATGGCGTCACCTAGAAGTGAAATGTCATCAGTGGTGAAATATTGTAATTAGTACATTTAAAGAGAATGCCAATAAATGTTAAATATTTATCACATTCCAGTGTCAATGTAGCTCACAGCTTTAACAGTGTAAATGTGTCTATTAAACAAACCTCCAACTTGACATTGAATCTGGAAAAAGTAATTCAAGGAGCCACTGCATAACCAACTTTAGTATCTTTATTTTAGCCACAAGGCTGTATCCTAGCCTTCTTCCTTTTTAATAGTTCAGGTTCGTTTGAATGGATATAAATACTTTTGCTGCACCATTGACCTTAGTAAAAAACCAGTGATGGAAAAGGCTTTTAAAAGAAAAAAAGTGTTTCCATTGATGCCCCTGGCATGTTATTCCCTGCATGCCAACTAGCCAAACCTATCTTTCAGCCATCAATCTTTATGCATCACACTGTAACATCATGACTGAAAGAGCACTCTGACCACAATGCCATTTCTACTAATGTAGTCTGTGCTAGTTCTGACAATTGTAAATATCTGCAGCAGAAACTGTCTTTCCTCTGTTGAATTTGTGCAGAAAACGTGCAAATCTCCCTTGTTTCACCATCACTTAACACGTGAAGAAGGAGAATGTTTCATTGTGGGTATAAAGATGTTATAGATTGCAACAAAATCCTGCAGGATAACAATAAATTTATTCAGGCTCAAACAAAATCATGATGGCAAAGTTTAGCCCCTTTCTTTAACAAGTCAAACTGATTATTCTCATTGGGGCATATGCTACCAAACATTGCACGCTGTACAACTTCTGCTTTTTTTTTTACTGTCATCACCATGCACTGCTTTGGAAAAGTGTGAAGGGATGTAAACCTTTTCTGAAGAAGTAACGCAGGGTTGCCAATACTAATTCATCTTGATTTTCATGCTTTTAGCCTTTGCCTGATACTCTGCACTGTAAAATGTAATATTGCGTTTAATTAAAAATATTAAATAGGCTGAACTCAATTTTTACTTAGAAAAACTAAATAAGCTGGAAGTTTTGCTTCTCAGTGCGGAAGGATGAAAGATGTGTTTTGAAAATGCCACGTGACTACCGTCCTCCGCCCTCTGGATCAGTCCGCATGTTCATGGTGCCAGCATTTGTTATGGAATATGTTGAGCAAACCTGGAGAAGCGTCAGCTCAAGAGATTATTGTCATTGCTGTGGATCTTTACCTGATACACTGCACTGTTAGCCTTTGCAGTAATTTCCATAGCTTAGTACTGCAAAATCAACAGTAAAAAAACTCTAAAGGATGCTAGCAGTTTAGTACTGTAATTTTCATGTAATTGTGGGAAAATTCCATGAGATTACATTATTTTTACGGTAACTCACCGTACTCATGGAAACAGCTGTAAAATACAGCAAATGTATTAATTGGTGATGTTACTGAGATTATACTATTACACCATCCGGATTTCTGTTGTTTTCCACTGTAGATCTAAGAGTAATTACTTAAATCCTCATTCAGAGTGTATTACTATAAAATGCGATTCACTGTGAAAGTAGTATAACATATAAACTACAATATACAGCATCATTTTTAACTTAAGGAGTAAGTTGCAGCCACACTAAAATTTAATTCCTTGAACTCAATGGAACCTCATATATTAATAAATGTATTTGTTTATTCAAACAATGTGAAACATTATTAATACTGTAAGGTTAGTATTCTGATAGAGTCGAGTATATTTAATTATACTCTTGTAGACATTATGACATTATGCTAGTACATTTTTGGTGAACAAAAAGTACATCTAAAAGTTAATTTCAAGAATACTGTTATGTACTAAAACGGGGGCCAATATAGTCCCAAGAAGCATTATTAGTATACGTACTAGGTAAGGTATACTTGGGAAATATAATTGAAGTATACTTATAAGTATACTTATTTTTTGTATGGCCAGCAACAAAAACTAGTGGCTACATTTAGAGTAATGTTTAAAAATGACTTAATTTAGCAGGGTGTTCCTTTTTTCTCTTCTTATTCTTTCTTATACTGGACCTTCATTTGGTTTGTATAAGGTGGTACTTTTTAAGACACCTCTGCCTAACTACAGTGAACTAACCTAATAATATGCTCTGGTCGTCATTTTACTCAAGTTAAGGTGTCGCATCCATGAAACCTACACAACTAACCAGCATCAGTCCTACAACTTCACTCTCAAAATGAATAAATTCTGGGACAAGCAGAAACTGTATTTTTAGTGGTGCATTTTGTGGCAGGCCAGACTGCTATTAAATGCACTCTCCTAAGCAAATAATTCCTTTGTAGCACGACTTCGTCTTTGTTCAGAAGAGATGTCCTGGATATACGTGATATTGTAACACGGGTGTTTATGTTTGTTCATGTTTAGCGCGTTGGGTTGTGTTTTTAAAGCGATTGTTACGTTTTTAAAGCTTTGTAATGCGACAGGTGCGATAGCCGACACCACACCTTCACCTGACGTACACGTCGGGTATTCACTTTCAAAACAACAATGGGGATAGAAAATATTGCTCGAGGTGGTTAATGCTCCTTTCGCTGGTTGCCAACCACCATTAAATAACAACAAGAAGAAACTATTGATCTGCTTCTCAAGTTTTGCACGTTTAAACCGCAACTCAGACTCAAACAAAGCTGCAAATCAGGAGAACAACATGACCATTAACTATTGATGAATAGACCGTTAACATGTGCAACTTAGAAGTAGTCAGAGGTAACTGGATGTTCAATCGGGTTATATGCAAGGTTGATTGGATTATATCTGAAGATCGTATGCTATTCGTGATAACTCTGCAAGACTCCAAATTGCTCGTCCATGCGGGAGTATCTCAAAATTAAATGAAACCACTTAATACTTTTTCCCTAAAACGGACTGACATGGAACACATTAAAGTTGGTTTGACTCCAGCTAATCAGTCTGAAGATAAGTGTTTTTTTCACTTATTCGAGAGAAGTCAGAAATGCGTTCTTAGTACTGTTTGTTTTGACTTTCAAGCTACCCTACCAGGATATTTTCATTCAAATGCTAAGACAAAATGTCAATATTTATGAATGTGGAGACTCAAAAGACTAGTTAGGTAATAGTTGCCAATGGATATATGAGACTTGATAGAAACTTGGACGTTTGCAACAGGTGAATCGGTGAACTACCGAGGTTGCGCCCAAATGCTTAAAGCTGTTAGCTGGTCAGTGTTTTCAGGTGTGCTTGTACTACCTGTACGTTGCGGGGTGCTGACTAAGTCATGTTAAACCCATTAAAGAGTCGAGCTCAAATATCTTTTCATTTTTGTGCACTGCTCTCTTGTTGGCACACATTTTCTGTTTATTGAAGCCTTTTGTGAATAATTTTCATCAGGTAAAAACTGGGAATTGGTCCCTATTGACAATACTCTTACTTTTTGCATTGCATATGTAATTTTGGAAAGGTAATTGGTCACTGAACTTTTTGCAACTATGTGTATTTCTAAATTTTGTGGCTTCAGTGAACGCAAATATATATTGTTCAGTTTGCATGTTAAAAGCCACAAACATGTAGCTAACTATAGGCTTTCTTGTGGAACTGAGAACTGTCCTGCCACTTTCAGAACATTTTCTGCCTTCATTCACATATGCCTAGGAATCAAAGAACAAGAAGGGAGACCACTAAGGAGGAGTTTTATAAGTTCACCGGTGACCTCGGCTGTCAAGTTCCTGGATGTGGGTATGCTGCACAAAACTTCACAACTCTTTGTGCCCCTCTCAGATTTCATATCAAAGATGGGGGGGAAAGTATTATGTCCATTTGAAGGCTGCTCTAAATACTTAAGTGTCCGAACATAGTAGACAGTTCAGCAGTCAAGGCAACAAGAAATGGGGGGATTTGCCATAATACAAGGACAGGACACAGTTAATCTATTAGAAGACAGTTGACTTTGTGTCATTTAAAAATGCAGGCTAAAATGCTCTTGCCAACCAGCACTATACAGGGAGTGCAGAATTATTAGGCAAATGAGTATTTTGTCCACATCATCCTCTTCATGCATGTTGTCTTACTCCAAGCTGTAAAGGCTCGAAAGCCTGGGGTGTCAGTGCCATCACCAGTGTGTGAATGTGTGTGTGAATGGGTGGATGACTGGATATGTAAAGCGCTTTGGGGTCCTTAGGGACTAGTAAAGCACTATATAAATACAGGCCATTTACCATTTACCAATTAAGCATATTAGGTGATGTGCATCTCTGTAATGAGAAGGGGTGTGGTCTAATGACATCAACACCCTATATCAGGTGTGCATAATTATTAGGCAACGTCCTTTCCTTTGGCAAAATGGGTCAAAAGAAGGACTTGACAGGCTCAGAAAAGTCAAAAATAGTGAGATATCTTGCAGAGGGATGCAGCAGTCTCAAAATTGCAAAGCTTCTGAAGCGTAATCATCGAACAATCAAGCGTTTCATTCAAAATAGTCAACAGGGTTGCAAGAAGCGTGTGGAAAAACCAAGGCGCCAAATAACTGCCCATGAACTAAGAAAAGTCAAGCGTGCAGCTGCCAAGATGCCACTTGCCACCAGTTTGGCCATATTTCAGAGCTGCAACATCACTGGAGTGCCCAAAAGCACAAGGTGTGCAATACTCAGAGACATGGCCAAGGTAAGAAAGGCTGAAAGACGACCACCACGTGGCTGGATTGGTAAAGGGCAGAGAGCTCCAGTCCGACTCAGACGCCAGCAAGGTGGAGGTGGAGTACTGGTTTGGGCTGGTATCATCAAAGATGAGCTTGTGGGGCCTTTTCGGGTTGAGGATGGAGTCAAGCTCAACTCCCAGTCCTACTGCCAGTTTCTGGAAGACACCTTCTTCAAGCAGTGGTACAGGAAGAAGTCTGCATCCTTCAAGAAAAAAATGATTTTCATGCAGGACAATGCTCCATCACATGCGTCCAAGTACTCCACAGCGTGGCTGGCAAGAAAGGGTATAAAAGAAGAAAAACTAATGACATGGCCACCTTGTTCACCTGATCTGAACCCCATTGAGAACCTGTGGTCAATCATCAAATGTCAGATTTACAAGGAGGGAAAACAGTACACCTCTCTGAACAGTGTCTGGGAGGCTGTGGTTGCTGCTGCACGTAATGTTGATGGTGAACAGATCAAAACACTGACAGAATCCATGGATGGCAGGCTTTTGAGTGTCCTTGCAAAGAAAGGTGGCTATATTGTTCGCTGATTTGTTTTTGAATGTCAGAAATGTATATTTGTGAATGTGGAGATGTTATATTGGTTTCACTGGTAAAAATAAATAATTGAAATGGGTATATATTTGTTTTTTGTTAAGTTGCCTAATAATTATGCACAGTAATAGTCACCTACACACACAGATATCCCCCTAAAATAGCTAAAACTAAAAACAAACTAAAAACTACTTCCAAAAACTTTCAGCTTTGATATTAATGAGTTTTTTGGGTTCATTGAGAACATGGTTGTTGTTCAATAATAACATTATTCCTCAAAAATACAACTTGCCTAATAATTCTGCACTCCCTGTACAGAGCATCATAGAGGAATTTCAGGATCTTTGCAGCTGTAACAAAAGTAGACACTGAATCTAACACCATCTCTCTTTTTTTTAGATGGCAGACCAAAGAATTTGAATGACACCATTACTCTGGAGCTTGGGAATGATTTCCACTCCAACTGTCGCATGCAATCACAAGAGGAGACAGAGGTCATCCAGAGGAAAGAAGTATGATTAGAATTGTTGTGGAGGCCATGCAAGTTAACTGCAGAAACATTAAACGTGCATCTTGTGAAGAGGTTGCTAAGATCATTGTAGACAGATACCCTCAAACATTTGCAGATTTTACTGAAAAGGGAGAAAGACTGGGTTGTGGACATTATTCACTACTAAGAAGCATCAAATCTAGAGTTGAACATGTTAATCGAGATAATACAACACATAGACTTCGTCAAACAAAGAGAACCAGGAATGAGGAAGACTGCAGTTCCAACAGTAATGCAACCTCACATAAAAAAGTTAGATGCCTTGTGGATAGCTATGGCTGTATAAATTGGCAGCCAGTTGAACTTCCTGAGGGGGAAACGCCAGCTTCTTTAGAGGAAAAGAAACGCATCTTGTTAACAATTTTTAATTCAGAAGGACCTGGAGCTGTGGAGAGACCTGATGTGGATGACTTCATGTGCCTCACATATATTTCTCAGCAGCAGCTTATCAACAGTTGTCCCTCACTTTCAGTAGCTGAAATTCAGGAGCAGTGGTCATTCTTGTTTACTCGGAAAGGTTTTTCGAACCACTTTTACAAACTCACAGGCATCGATATCTTTGAGCGCTTAGGTCAGGCCCTCATAACCAAAGGCAGAAGGATTGTTAACTATTTCTCCACCCAGAAGCTCAAATGGAACCTTGGTATAAGGACACTCATCCAGCAGATAGAAAGTGAGGGAGTTTTGGCCAACAACAAGGTTGGCACAGCAGCCATACTTCTCATGATGAAGTATTACAAGGAAGATGAAGACTCCCTCTTTGTCTTAGCAGATGTAAGCTTTTTTCATACAGCTCTATGTTTAATGCTGTTGCTTGCTGTCCTGTTATATTTTTTTATTTGTTACATAAAATATCTTGGTCCTTTTTCTAGCAGGAAACATCTACCAGGATGTCCCTTGAAGCAGAGAGCAACCTGCCCATCACCTCAAGGCTGATTATGCTTGGTAAGAAGTCATTTATGAAATAGAGCTGATTAGACCATATTAGAATTTCTGTTTGGCACAGGAGCTTTTCGTGGACACAGGTATCCAGTCTCTGTTTTGTTAGCTCAAAATTCTGTAATTTCCTCTATAAACCAAGGTTGTTGGACAAGTGTCTCAGTGAATCCAGCCAAGTAACAATTTCAAATTTCACATTACATATTACTGATCAACGTAGTAGTCTAGCTACACCAACAGCAGAAATACTGAAGTCAATACTGTAAAGTTTAACAGCAGCACAAACTATGAACTCCAAAATAACCATACAGTTGATTCATCTCTGGTAATTTAACTGGGCTGACTGTTTGTTAGGTGTGTTTAATGTGCAGAATAATTCCCAATTATGTACAATTATAATATGTTAAAACGGACTTATGTACATAAGGCCATTAATAATTAACAGTACGTAGCTATTTGCTTTATGACTATTGTGATATTATTCTGTTATCATATGTTACCTTATATATGTAATCAAAGTAGTTGAATTATGATAACAGCTGTAGGACATATATTATCCTTTAGTTTAGATGGTGTGCTGTGTATGTAGTTTAGTCCTCATTATACTTTTCGGTTAAAAGAACATAATCATTTTTGTAGTTCATTAGATAAGTGTGCATCACTCTGTATCCTTGATCTGCTGTGAATGTGTTACACTGTTTTCTTGACATGCTTTACTGTTGAATCATAAAAAGAAAGATTGTTCAGGAGACTCTGTGTCTAAGACAGGGGAGATAGACCACATTCCATACCCCCACCTTACAGAGAGCAGAGAAACAAGGAGCCGAGGTCATAACTTAGGCGCCGTAAGAGAGAAAGAATGTGAATGTTTAGGCTTTTACGACTAGGTGGGGGCCGCTAGGAGCTATAAGAGGCTGTGTAACCCGTCACCATTTTGAGACTCGCTGTGACCCTCTGCAGGCAGGTCTCCCCATCATGATGGTTCTAATGCTCATAAGTGTTGAATTGTATGGAAATAAATGATTGCTGATTGAGCATTTATACACCGAGTATTGTCCTTCCTTCAGCCCAAAGATTAAAAGAATTGGGAGATTTCAACACTATCTAGACAGTGTGAAGAAGTGAAGTATTGAAATTATTTTATGTTGCATAATGACAACATGTTGCCCCTATACATTTAAGGACAAAGTTCAATGACCGCCACCTGCTAGATGGTGAGTGCAGAGGGGCGTGTAATTGTTGAGCTGGACAAAGAGAACATCTTTGCTGATGCAATATCAGTCTTGTTTGGTTCATTCTATGTATTGAACCTGGAATACCAGGAGTCGGCGTGTGCAAGGTTTTTTGTAAGGATAAACCCTGAAGAGGGAACAAAATGTACCTCCAAGTTTGGGACAAGCAGAAAGACTGGGACCACTGTGAAGCGAAAGGTTGTTCACATTAACCCTCATGTCACAACTTTCCTCCAGCAGCTTACTGAATTTGAGTGGAGAACTTCAAATTAGGTAACTGTTTTTGCCATTTTTAGTGAATTTCTTGTATAATTTAGGTGACCAATGTGTTGTTACCCATGTCTCCACAGATGATCCATGGCCCATGTGTTCTGGACATTTACACAAGACGAGCAACAATGAAGACAAGCTCTCTTGCCATCTTGCAAGACGCTGTCTCTGTCCAATAGGTTTTTTGAGTGCAACAGTTTTGATTTTTTTTCCTTCTTTTACCCGTTTGTTAAAAATTACTTCAGCTACTTACACTCTAATTGTCACATGTATTGGCTCACCCTACAAATCAATGAACTCAGTCCACAAAGCAAGATCAGGGTTCAGTGCAGGTCAGTCAAGTTCCTTCACACCACACACGCTCATCCATGTCCTTGTGGACCTGGCTTTGTGCATTGATTTGGTGGTGTGAGCCAGTATTTTGGACAAAGTGTATATAAAGGCAGAAGTGTGGGGCTTAATATTATATTCATTACAATTCAGTTTATTTGTATGGTGCCAACAAAATGAATGCCAAGGCACTTCACACTGTAGGTTTAAGACCCTACAAAATATAACTAAGAAAACCCAACACTTGAGCATATGTTGTCTGCCATGATATGGATATGACATAATATCGTTATTGTTTGTACAACCATCTGAGAAAATAATGGATGGTTTAGTAAAAACAAGTGCTTCCTCAATGAAAATGTTTTCAGTTCTTTTCAGTTTTTGATTTTGGAAATGTGTATTTCAGCAGGGAAAAATCAGTGATAATAAATAAAGTGGTGTAAAGCACATGAATTATATTTTGTGTGTGTGTATCTATCTATCCAATTTTTTTGGAACCCTCCAGTCTCTTACAGTATGTTACTGTTAACTGAAATTACAGTAAAATTACGACCTGTTAAACAGTAAATGACTGCCTGTTGGGACACAGTATCCTCTAGCAGAGATGAATATTTTTGGTACTGATTATGCGTGATAACGGTAAGTTACTGGTTAATATATTGCAGTTTATTACCTTGCAGCGGGCTTACAGTGACATACCGTGAATAAACGGTAGTATACCAATTTTTTAATCACAGTATGATGTTGCTTTGTTGGCGTAATTTACGACATAACGACATAACGGTATCTCACTGGCGTCGCTGTCGCCAGTGAGATACCGTAAAAAAGGCTACGGTGCGTTACCATAATTTGTCCAAGAGTATTATACCACACCAGCAAAAAACGGTATCATCCTGCAGAACAGTAAGCTACCGTAACACGGTGTCACGGTACGACGCTGGCAACAGTGACGCCAGTATGTTACCGTAAAGTGGCGATGAAAAGTCTAACAGTGTGACTTGGTGAGTAAATGTTTACTCTTATTCAAACTGATTTTGTGGCTTCTCTTTGTTTAGCACCAGGTTTATAATCTTGCTAGCTAGTTAGTGTTAGCCTAGCGTTGCTGCTGCCGCTGGGCTCATGTTACTTAAAAATTAACACCACAGCCTTAAAAACCTTACATAAAACTATGTCTGTGAAATTTTCTGTTGATTATTTGAAAAAAAAAAGTGAGATAAGAGCCCAGACAAAATTCTTCGGGAGGTGCAGCCGTTAGGGGTGGGGTGTGGTGTGGTGTGGGGGGTATTTTCAATCCATAGCCATAACTAACTAACTAACTAACTAACTAATTATATATATCATGTTTAACCTGAGTAGCAAAAGACCACGGGGGGGGGGGGGGGGTTGAAAACAATATGCCAGGAGTTAGCTGTGCTCACCGACTCTTATCAAGCCTTGACCTCCCGGTCAGCTATCACGCTGGTGGATAACGGAGCTCTCCGAAAACGTGGAAGCACTTTTGCAAATAAGTGATATTTTGATAAATTAAGTAGATATTTGAGCATTACACAGCTACATTCTCGGCTGAAAATATCGTAAAAGGTTATTTTGTGACCAAGAAAGGGTAGTCTGGGGAAAAGGAGGATCGCATTTGTCGGCCACGGTTGTTGGAGCCTGTGCCTACTTGTAAGCGCGGCAATGGCGGAGGAGCGCGGCTAAAAAACATATTACTTTTTCTGGGTCACAAAATAAACTTTTAAGATATTTTCAGGCGAGAATGCAGCTGTGTAAAGTTCAAGTATCTGCTCGATTTATCAAGACATCACATATTTGCAAAAATGCACCAAAGTTTTCAGAGACGTTTATTTTTTTCATGCTTTGTGGCAGCTTTTGAACATCTATTAATGTCAAATCTAGCCCTTATTTAACAACATAAGCAAACTCTATGCTACAATGATTGCACAGCCATTAAGGATCAAATCGGGTTCTGAAAAATGTTCTGCTTTTTCTCCCTTTGCTTGCTTCTTACTGTCTTTGAGGCTCGGGACCAGCACTCCTGTTGTTGGACAGAAAGACATCAACTCAGTGGTAAGTATTTTGGTTTTCCAATATATTAGCAACTATCAGTGACATTTATATTAATCAGGCTGAACTTTAATCATACATTAGATCAGCCTGTTTTACTTATTGTTTTATTTGTGCTTTGGTTTGGGGAAGTTGTTTCTTTACTGATCTTTTCCTGTCTTCTGTTATTAGACTTGAGATATGACTGCACTATGCTGTTGCTGGAGACTCCAGTTAATTCTACAAGACATGCTGTGTAAGTAAACAAACAACAACAGTTCGGTCTGCATTTCTTGAAAGATCACATCCCCCAAACTTAGTTTAGAGGGTCTACACTGTATATAGTGAAGTCTGCAAGTTTTCTAACAACAAAATTTGTTTTGTGCCCAAATCATTTTGCACATCATTAGAATGAAAGTTATTGGCCATGTTTGCATAGCCCTTTTTAAAATGATGCTTTCATGACATTATTGTATGTTGGGTGGTGGTCACAGCTATCCAGACTGACAATTGGGACATTGAATGTCACCTCTCCGGTGGGGAGGGCGCCTGATATTGTGTAAATTGGAGTCTGTTTTATACCAAATGCAGAAAAAATGTTTTAAGAAAGCAATTAAGTTCATGTTCCAAAAAATATGATTGTTTGCTTGCAGGACAACAGAAGAGATGAGTCCTCCGTCACAGATGGTGTGGTCAGTGATCGCCTGCAGGTTCAAGGTCATTGCATCTCCAACCCACATCCACTGCCACTGTACTGAAGGGAAGTTAAAGACTTTCTTCTGCACCTACATTTGGATCACCTCGATCCATGATAGTCATTCAGGCAGTAATGCCTGGACTGGAAACAAGCCATCCTTAAAATAATACAACATTCCAGCTCCTGTGTTGGAATGAAAAACGAATGTGTTGTTTAAATTAGAGACTGCAATTGTGACAGAACAACAAATATTTTATTTTGATTATATAAGTAATGTAAGTACAAAACAAAATTGTGGTAGGCCTAAACCTATTTTCAGAATAATTACATCTGAGACTTTGTTTCATTGTAAGATTATAACAGTGATGGCAATATAATTGTTTGTTGTTCAGCAGAACAGTGTCCAGTATGTTGGCTGTTATACTTTGTTGTATTTGAAAATAAAAGTTGGGCTGATTTTAACATCATTAAAAAAAGTGTTGTTAATTATTTTTAATCATATTCAGGTTACCACAAATTTTTTTTATTTAGTTGAACTTGAAATGTTTGTCTGTAAGTAAACAATTAGTATTGTACAGTCAGATATATCAAGTTATTCTTAATACTGCAGACTTGCACTGTATAGGTTGTCCTAACAGTCATCTTAAGTAAGCTTTACTTAGTTTTTTTGAGGCAATGAGTTTCCTTAATTTTTTTGAGTTCTAGGAACTAATGAGCTTGTACAGTGGTAGGTTTTGTATTGTTGATTGTCATTTATGCTTAGAAATATCTACTTATATATGCTTAGAGTTTTATAATTAGTTTTAGATTGGTAGAGGTTTGATCCTTGATAGTCTGCAAACTTTGTGTGCATTAGAGAGCACTCTGGGAGCATGGGAGAGGTCGTACCTTGTCTTATTGTTTTATGGTAGGATTAACGTAGCTATATCTGTCTTAGTCTAAGTGCCTTTTGGTTTGATGAACTGTTGGATTTCCAGACCAGCAGGTTTAGGGAAGTTATTTATGGGGTCACACTCTGACCCCACACACACACACACAAAGGCAAGGTACTCTTTGTGTGTATGTAGACGTCATATGTTAATGAACCTATGCATATTCATGTAACCTCAATAAAAGAGCAGTGTTACGGGGGAGCAGACGAGAGCAACTGGGGTCAAGCGAAGGAACGGCGTTTGTCCGGTTCTCTCCCGTGCACGAGAAACATGAAGAACTTTGCCTACTTCGTGTCTTGCTTGCTGTGTAATTATATTGTCTTCAACGTTCCAGCGAATAGGTTCAAGCTACAAACCTATCATACAGAGTACTCAAAATAAATAAGTTGTCCTAATTTAGTCATTTTTAGCTAAGCTTTACTCAATTTTTTTGCGGCAATGAGTTTCCTCAATTTTTTTGAGTTCTGGGAACTAATTAGATTTTACAGTGTGAGGTCTCCAAAGTGCTTTTGTTTGTTTAAAACAATGCAGTGTAAAAATGGAAAAGGTGTAAGTGAGGATGTCATTTACTCATGCTAAGGAATGTTTAGACAATCTTCAGAACCCGAGACATGGTTAACAAACTTGTAGTTACCAGTGTTCGGCAAGTTACTTTGAAAAAGTAATTAATTATAGTTACTAGTTACTTCTTCAAAAAAGTAACTGAGTTAGTAACTGAGTTACAATATTCTAAAAGTAATTAATTACTTGAAAAGTAACTATTGCGTTACTTTAACAAAAACGTTTAACCGTCTGGGGTCCAGGTTATAATTGGCCATTTTTTGACTACTTTTGATTTTACCTCTACATTCGACCTCTAAAAACTATGTAATTTGCCTTGTTTAGTATCATTCTATTCAGCACAACCTCAAATGTCTGAATTTACAGTTATGTTTTCATTTTGACATACTGTATTAACACAGTTGATCTAAAATCAGACAAAAAACATAAAATCCAAGTGGAAAAAGTTATATTTTTAACTGTAACAACCACAAACATTTTTTAATTGTCTTTCTCTCTTTCTCTCTCTCTCTCTCTCGCCATCACTCCTAAAACCTCTTCCTAAACAACCAAATTTCATGTTGCCATATCATTTTTTGATTGGTCGACATGGTACAGTTTTCCACCAATACGAACGGGCTGCTTGTTGTTTTATTCTTTTTTACATTTTTTGGTCATAAGAAGAGAGTGCTTGCTAGCGCTGTCCTTAGACAATAAACGTGACGAAACTATTGAGGAAAAAACACGCATATATATATTGTTTATCATGACTGGTTTTACGTGGCCTATCAACACAATTTAAAAACTGGTATATATCACCTTGTTGCTTTGCAATCTTGAAGTGGTTATGTGATTGGCTTACCACGACTACTTTATTCTTCCTCAGTCAAACAGCAGCACTCATGCGATTGTTTTGCCCCATTAGCTCCAGGTGTTGTGCCAAAAAGTGATCGTGATTGCCGTCTGCGGGAGCACGCGCAGCTGCTTAAAGCTGTTGTGCCCAGATTACTTACAGCTACTTCCGTGCAACTGATATAAGATGCGGTAAGCTTCAACCGTCTGTTTGTTGAAAAATAGTAACGCGACCGCACCGTATTTTGTTGTTAGTAACGGTAACGGTGTTGCAACGATAGGAATAGTGATTAGTTAGATTACTCGTTACTGAAAAAAGTAATGCCGTTAGTAACGCCGTTACTTGTAACGCCGTTATTCCCAATACTGGTAGTTACACTACCAGTCAAAAGTTTGGACACACCTTCTCATTTAACGTTTTTTCCTTATTTTACTACTTTCTACTTTGTAGATACATACTGAAGACAAAAAATGTATGAAATAAGATTAATGAAATTATGTAGCAAAGAAAAAAAGTTAAATAATTCAATAACTAAATATGTCTTTTATTTTAGATTTATGAAAGTAGACACCCATTGCTTTGTTGACAGTGCTGCAAACCCTTGGCCTTCTCTCAATGAGCTTCATGATGTAGTCACTTGAAATGCTTCTCAGGTGTGCCTTGTCAGGAGGGGTTTGTGGAATTTCTTGCCTTCTTATTGGGGTTTGGGCCTTCATGGTTAAATAGCTGCTGAGAAACCACTACTAATGGAAAGGAACAAGTAGAGTTTGGGCCAAGAAATACAAAGAATGGACATTAGACCAGTGGAAATCAGTTTTTTGGTCGGATGAGTCGAAATTTCAGATCTTTGGTTCCTCCCGCTGTGTCTTTGTGTGACGCACAATAGGTGAACTGATGGTCTCTACATGCATGCTTCCCACCGTGAAGCATGGAGGAGAAGGTGTGATAGTATGGGGGTGCTTTGCTGGTGACACTGTTGGGGATTTATTCAAAGATTTATTCAAAGTTTTCTGGTTACTGTGTTAAGTTGAGTTATGCCATGGCAGCAACATAAGTGCTGTTTTAAAGTATATTTGTCTACAAATTGTAAGTTTGCCACATCAATTATCAACACGTATTGCTTGCTGTGTAACAAAGTCACTGGATTACTTTACTGCTGAAGAAATGTTTAAAATCAGAAGATTTTAAGGCTAGTCCTGAGTCCACTGCATTGCTGTCCCATCAATCTGTTGTACAGTATTACATAGCTTTTATGGTTAAAAAAATCATCATAACAATGAGCATGTATTGTTCCTAAGAAAAAATAAAAGTAGTTTCAGTCAGTTTAGTAAGATTAATTTTCCAAAATATGACCAACTATAAAACATCCTTATGTTGCTGCCAGATGGCCACTCAGCGAAACACAACCATGCACATCTGGTTGCAGACCTCAACTCAATGTATTATCAGGCTCCACTGTAAATGTAATAGTTCGACCAGATAATATTACAAATTCTCTGAACAGGCAGTCTGTTGATTGGACAGAAGATGAGGATGTAACAAGCTGTCTTTGGTAAGGAGCTCACTTGTCTGATCTGAACTACTGCTTGATAAAATTATTGAAAATTGATAAAAATTTAAATCTTGAATCTTGAAAATGGTTTGGCTTGTTGCTATTATTTTGTGTAAATATAAAGGGTCTTATAACTATATCACACACACCATTGTTGTAGCTGCTGCATGCTAGGTCCATCACTCCAGTCTACTACCCTGGACCTGCAGACAACACCACACATCTATCTGCTCAAATATTTTTTGCACAGTTTTCTTTATAAAAAATAAAATTTTTGTTTTATAAGTTTATAAATTCAGAGGTGTTTTTTTTTCAAATGTCTGCTGTCTGCAGCCAGTTACTTACTAAGGCAGCAGTAGCTGCTTTAAACCGCAGCAATAAATGCTCCTTAACATGTTAAAATATAGCTGAATAAAAAGGCTTCAACAGCTGTGGCATGGTCAATATCGGCAGTGGAAATATATGTATTCAACATGAGCTTTAAGCCAGGAGCCGTATCCTGACTCAGCATCCTATGAAGGACACTAAGATCAAATATGACAGTCTAAACTATGAAGCAAAGCTCCTGTTGCCTAACTGTTGAGACAGTACAAGAGAGAGATTTTGGATTGCATTGTTTGACAGAGATGGAGGCAAAAATCTTTATATAATTTGTCTTACTGGAGAAAGTTCAAATTTTTCATTGTCTGTGTTGAATCTAGCTTTTGAGATTAGTTTCATTTCATTAACAATAATATAAATATACTAGGGCCTAAAATATATCATATTTATATCCTAAACATTTTTCATATGTAATTCATTAAATATGTCTAATGGTCGCCCCTCCTTGAATCGCTACCTTATCGTGGTGGAGGGGTTTGTGTGTCACAGGGATCCCAGGGGCTATGTTGTCTGGGGGCTTTTGCCTCCCTGGTAGGGTCTCCCATGGCAAATTGGCCCTGGGTGAGGGACCAGACAAAGAGCGATTCATAAGACCCTTATGAAAAGGACATCGAGGGAACAGTTTACCCTGCCCGGGATAGGGTTACCGGGGCCCCGCCCTGGAGCCAGGCCCGGGGAGGGTGCCCGAGGGCAAGCATCTGGTGGCCGGGCCTTAGTCCATGGGGCCCGGCCGGGCACAGCCCGAAGAGGAGACATGGGCCCATCCTCCCGCAGGCCCACCACCCGCAGGAGGCGCCATAGGGGTCGGGTGCATTGTGTGCCGGGTGGCGGCCAGGAGCGGAGGCCCTGGCAGACTGACCCCCGGCTGCCAAGACTGGCAATAGGGACATGGAATGTCACCTTTCTGGTGGGGAAGGAGCCTGAGTTAGTGCGTGAGGTTGAGAGGTACCGGCTAGATATAGTCGGGCTCACCTCTACACATGGCTTGGGCTCTGGAACCAGTCTCCTGGAGAGGGGCTGGACTCTGTCTCAGTCTGGAGTTGCCCCTGGTGAGAGGCGGCGGGCTGGGGTGGGTATCCTAATATCCCCTCGGCTTGCTGCCGGTACGTTGGGGTTTTTCCCGGTGGACGAGAGGGTTTGTTCCCTGCGCCTTAGGGTCGGGGAACGGGTCCTGACTGTCATCTGCGCTTATGCGCCGAGTGGCAGTTCAGAGTACCCAGCCTTCTTAGAGTCCCTGGGGGGGGGGTGCTGGAGGGTGCTCCACCTGGAGACTCTGTTGTCCTGCTGGGAGACTTCAATGCTCACGTGGGTAACGACAGCGAGACCTGGAGGGGCGTGATTGGGAGGAACGGCCTCCCTGATCTGAACCCGAGCGGTGCTCTGTTATTGGACTTCTGTGCTAATCACAGTTTGGCCATAACGAACACCCTGTTCGAACATAAGAGTGTCCATAAGTGCACGTGGCACCAGGATGCTCTAGGCCGTAGGTCGATGATCGATTTTGTAATCGTATCAGCAGACCTGCGACCATATGTTCTGGACACTCGGGTAAAGAGAGGGGCTGAGCTGTCAACTGATCACCACCTGGTGGTGAGTTGGATCAGGTGGCGGGGGAAGACGCTGGACAGACCTGGTGCACCTAAACGCGTAGTGAGGGTGTGCTGGGAACGTCTAGCTAAGGCCCCAGTCCGCGAGATCTTCAACGCACACCTCCGGCAGAGCTTCAACAGCATTCCGAGGGAGACTGGGGACATTGAGTCCGAATGGACCATGTTCAGCGTCTCCATTGCCGAAGCTGCTGCATTGAGCTGCGGCCGCAAGGTGGTTGGTGCCTGGTAATCCCCGAACCAAATGGTGGACACCAGAGGTGAAGGGAGCCACCAGGCTGAAGAAGGAGTCCTATCGGGCTTGGTTAGCCTGTGGGACTCCGGAGGCAGCCGACAGGTATCGACAGGCCAAGCGGAATGCGGCTCGGGCAGTGGCTGAAGCAAAAACTCGGGTGTGGGAGGAGTTCGGAGAGGCCATGGAAAAAGACTTTCGGGCTGCCTCGAAGAGATTCTGGCAAACCGTCAGACGTCTCAGGAGGGGAAAGCGGTGTTCTACCTGCACTGTGTATAGTGCTGGCGGAGCGCTGCTGACGTCGACTGAGAAAATTGTCAGGCGGTGGAAGGAATACTTCGAGGACCTCCTTAATCCCACTGACACGTCTTCCGAGGAGGAAGCAGAGTCTGGGGATGAGGGGAATGACCCGCCAATTTCCGGGGGCGAGGTCACTGAGGCAGTTAAACAACTCCTTGGTGGCAGAGCCCCTGGTGTTGATGAGGTCCGCCCCGAGTTCCTGAAGGCTCTGGACGTTGTAGGGCTGTCCTGGTTGACACGCCTCTGCAATGTTGCGTGGAGATCAGGGGCAGTACCTGTGGACTGGCAGACCGGGGTGGTGGTCCCCATCTTCAAGAAAGGGGACCGGAGGGTGTGTTCCAACTACAGGGGGATCACACTCCTCAGCCTCCCTGGGAAAGTCTATGCCAGGGTGCTGGAAAGGAGAGTTCGTCCGTTAGTCGAACCTCGGATACAGGAGGAACAATGCGGTTTTCGTCCTGGTCGCGGAACACTGGACCAGCTCTTTATCCTCTCCAGGATACTTGAGGGTGCATGGGAGTTTGCCCAACCAGTCTACATGTGTTTTGTGGACTTGGAGAAGGCATTCGACCGTGTCCCTCGGGGTGTCCTGTGGGAGGTGTTGCGGGAATATGGGGTGTCTGGCCCATTGCTACGGGCCATTCGATCCCTATACAACCGTTGCAAGAGCTTGGTTCGCATTGCCGGCAATAAGTCGGACTCGTTCCCGGTGGGTGATGGGCTCCGCCAGGGCTGCCCTTTGTCTCCGGTTCTGTTCATAATTTTTATGGACAGGATTTCTAGGCGCAGCCAAGTGGCGGAGGGCTTTCGCTTTGGTGGCCTCAGAATCTCATCTCTGATTTTTGCAGATGATGTGGTTCTGTTGGCTTCATCGGGTGAGGGCCTCCAGCTTGCACTGGAGCGGTTCGCAGCCGAGTGTGAAGCAGCGGGAATGAGGATCAGCACCTCCAAATCTGAGGCCATGGTTCTCAGCCGGAAAAGGGTGGAGTGCCCACTCCGGGTCGGGGATGAGTTCCTGCCCCAAGTGGAGGAGTTCAAGTATCTCGGGGTCTTGTTCGCGAGTGATGGGAGAAGGGAGCCGGAGATCGACAGATGGATTGGGGCTGCAGCTGCAGTAATGCGGACGCTGCACCGGTCCGTCGTGGTGAAGAGGGAGCTGAGTGTAAAAGCGAAGCTCTCAATTTACCGGTCGATCTACGTCCCTACCCTCACCTATGGCCACGAGCTGTGGGTAGTGACCGAAAGAACGAGATCGCAGATACAAGCGGCAGAAATGAGCTTCCTCCGAAGGGTGGCTGGCCTCTCCCTTAGAGATAGGGTGAGAAGTTCGGCCATCCGGGAGGGGCTCAGAGTGGAGCAGCTGCTGCTCCACATCGAAAGGAGCCAGCTGAGGTGGTTCGGGCATCTGACAAGGATGCCCCCTGGGCGCCTCCTGGGTGAGGTGTTCCAGGCATGTCCCACCGGGAGGAGGCCCCGGGGCAGACCCAGGACACGCTGGAGAGATTATATCTCTCGGCTGGCCTGGGAACGCCTTGGTATTCCCCCGGATAAGCTGGAGGAGGTGGCTGGGGAGAGGGAGGTCTGGGCCTCTTTGCTTAGGCTGCTGCCCCCGCGACCCGGCCCCGGACAAAGCGGATGAAAATGGATGGATGGATGTCTAATGGTCGAATTGGAGCCTGAGCTGGTACATGAGGCTGGCACTTGGCTAAAAAACATATCTTGGGCTCTGGAACTCTGGAGAGGGGCTAGACTCTACACAACTCTGTGTCATGATCCTGGGTCCTTTTGACCCAGCGTTTTGTGTTTTCTCTTCTTGTGATTTTTGGTTCTGTTCTTCCTCTGTTTAGTGTTTATTCTGTTCTGCCCGTGTGTTCCTGTATCTAGTCCGCGTTTCTTAGTTTGTGTCCTTTCATGTGTAAGTTCCTGTTTTATTGTGAAGGTCTGCGTCTTATGTGAGTGTTTTCAGTTGCCTCACTAGTCTCGTCATGTTAATCACTCCCAGCTGTGTTCCCCACCTGTGTGTAATCTCCCTGTGTTCTCTGAGTGTATTTAAGTTGTGTCTTCTGTCATAGTAGTTGCTGGTTCGTCTGTGTTGTTTCCCCTCGGTCTCCCTGCATCTCTCCATATGTATTTCCCCGGATCTCCCTGCATCTTCGTTTCTGGTTTGTGTTGTTAGTTTACCCAGTTTAGGTTTCCGGTTTCATGTTCACCCACCATCGCTGTTTGTACCCACTCCTGTAAATAAATACTCACCTGCACCAGAGCTGCCGCCTTTTGGGTCCTGTCTCCAACTCCACACGGCTTGCCCCGCCAAACCGTGACACTCTGTCATGGATAAGAGGCAGCCAGCATGGGTGGGTATACTTGTATATCCCCAGCTTGGTGTTGGTATTTTGGATTTATCTCTAACAGACATCTGGGTTCATTCCCTGCTCCTCTGCATCTGGGATCCTGTGGGGGTGCTTTAGAAGTATTGGATAAACGGTGCACTGTAATAAGTCATCCAGCCCCTGTACAGCACAAATGACAACTTGATGTGTATTGCCAGCTACTGCAAGCTACTGTCAGACTGGTTCCTGGTGGCAGCTAGACTCCACCAAGGCTGCCCTTTTGTCATTGATTCAGTTCATAACTTTTGTGGACAGATTTTCTAGCCACACCCCGGGGTGGACTGTTTTTGCTTTGGATTGTGTCTCTGCTCTAAAACTATTCAAAATTAAATCAAACTATTGATTTAAGGAGCTCAGGTATTTGGGAGCAGTTCAGATGAGGTGGCTTGGGCATCTGACTAGGAGATTTCTATGCCTTGGTTGTTTCGAGAATACCACTGGAGCTCCTGAGTGGCAATGATTAATGATCATTTCTGAATAATCTTACCAACAGTTTTCACCTATCTCACCAAGTTTCTTGCTGATGATCTTACAAACCATTCCAGCATTGTACAGGTCTATAATCTTATCCCCAGTGTCCTTTGACAGCTCTTTAGTGTAAGTATAAGAAATTGATTCTGTGGAGAGATGTGCTTATACGCATAACAAGATGAGATCAGGAGTATCCATGACTGACTGACTGGCTCAAACTGTGAGTAATGCTAGTATGCTTAAACATCAAAACAAGCAAAGAAGAAGACGGAGAATGACCAGTTTTCACAACAGCCTTTGAGAGTGTTTCTATTGTTGGTTTCTATTCACTACTGCTTCTTCACTCTACAATCTGAGAGGATTAATGCAAAGGTTGCAGTGGGCTCAGCATAGATTCAGCAAATAACAGCAAAATCCACTATTGGGGTCATATGGTACTATGAGGTCTGAGCCTGATTATTCATGATGGTGAAAGGGATAAGAAAGATTTGGTTGTGCATTTGACAGGGAGTAAATGAAGAATAGCCAATAAAAGACAAATATGCTCTCTCTTTCTAGTCCCTGTCAGTACTCTTGCTGCAGCATTTTGGATCATCTAAAAGCTTTTTTTAGGGCATCCTGATATTAATGAATTGCAGTAGTATAGCATAGAAGTAATAAATACATGAACTAGTTTTCCAGCGTCACTCTGAGACAGGATGTTTCTAATTTTAGAGATTCTGTGCAAATGGAAGAAAGCAGTTCTACATGTTTGTTTAATATGTGCATTGATTGACATATCCTAGTCAGAAATGACTACAAAATTCCTCACAAAATTCCTTACTGGAGGCCAAAGTAATGCCATCCAGAGTAAGCATCTGATTTGGTACCATATTTCTAAGATTTTTTAGGGTGATAAGCACCAGGCTCATAGAGCTTCAAGCCAAATACAGTTGATAGGACCCAAGTTGCAGGCTGTGCAAAGGTGCCCTAGAGACTGTCCAGTAGATATTTGAATTTGAATGTGTTTATTGTCATTTGCGTGAAACTGAATTACAGTGTCGCTCCTTTAAGAAATGCAAACAACCATTTAGAGTCCCGATCAAAATTTTAAGACCACTTAACCTTGTTAAAATCCAACCATGTAAAATATTATTTTTTGCCATTTTTCAACTGGTCTTAAACTTTCGATCGGGAATACACCAAATTGGCAGTGGGGAGACAGAGTTCAGTTCAGTGATAGCAGGTATTCAAATACATAAATACATTCCTCCACAGATGCTAATGACTTCTACAAAAAGAAGAAACAGTTTATTAAAAACAATTGCAATGAAATCCATCACTCTTTTATCAGCGACACATTCATTTACTGACAAACTACAGGTAAGTAAAAATAACTGGGTTATATGGCTTATGATTTCAACCCTCAAACCCAGCCCATATAAAATGTGGCTATATATGCTAGACCCTACAAAACTATACAATACTCATGTTATTTTACCACACTTCTGATGACTGGTGTGCAGTTTCTGCTTTAAATTGATTCATTGTTTATATTTAATTCTTAATTTAATTCTTAGCTCAGATTTTGAAGGGACTGGAAATGTGTGTGCTTGTGCCATTTAAACAAATTAACTTAAATCAATAGTGTCATCTCTATTCTTTGTCTTGGCAGAGGGCAGTAATATAAGGAATGACTGAAGTGACAGCTACCATTGCAATAACTCTGTTTCAGTTCTTTAGGCTCAACCTTAAATGGTAATATCTGTACTGATGTATTTACAGACAGCATTTTATTAATTACCTGACTTCAGGTAATTAAGGACTTCAGCACTGACTTCAATTGTGATGAAGTGTTTTGAAAGACTGATGAGAGATCACATCACTTCTTCACTTCCTCCCACCATCGACTCACTTCAGTTTGCTTACCGGACTAATCGTTCCACAGACGATGCCATATCTCACCTGCTCCACACATCCCTGAGTCACCTGGACACTGGCAGAGGGAATTATGTTAGGATGCTGTTCGTGGACTACAGTTCAGCATTCAACACAATAATTCCCTCTAAGCTTTTCACCAAGTTGACGGATCTAGGACTCAGCTCATCACTGTGTCAGTGGATCCTCAACTTCCTCACAGACAGACCCCAATCAGTGAGGGTAGGAAAACAAGTCTCCCCCTCCATCTCACTCAGCACTGGAGTGCCTCAGGGCTGTGTTTTAAGCCCCCTGCTGTACTCACTGTACACTTATGACTGTGTTGCCACATCCGACACCACCTCCATTGTCAAGTTTGCTGACGACACTGCTGTTGTGGGCCTGATCTCCGACAACATCGAGACGGCCTACCTGGAGGAGATTAGGAACCTGGAGACCTGGTGCCAGGAGAATAACCTCCTCCTAAACATCAGCAAGACTAAGGAGCTGATCGTGGACTTCACTACAAAGCAGGCGAGGAATTACAAACCCCTCATCATCAGTGGCACGCCAGTGGAGAGAGTGGACAGTTTCCGATACCTGGGTGTCCACATCACTCAGGACCTGTCATGGTCCTGTCACATCAACACCCTGGTTAAGAAAGCCCGTCAGCGTCTCTTCTTCCTCAGAAGACTTAGAGACTTCCATCTGCCACTGAAGGTGCTCAAGAACTTCTACTCCTGCACCATCGAGAGCGTCCTGACGTCAAACATCTGCACCTGGTTTGGGAACAGCACCAAGCAGGACAGACGAGATCTGCAAAGGGTGGTGCGCTCGGCAGAACGCATCATTCAATCAGAGCTCCCTGACCTGCTGTCCATCTACACCAAGCGGTGCAAGTCCAAAGCTAGGAAGATTATGATGGACCTCTCCCATCCCAACAATGGACTCTTCTCACTGTTGAGGTCTGGGAAGCGCTTCCGCTCCCTTAAGGCCAAAACAGAGAGAATGAAGAGGAGCTTCTTCCCCCAGGCTATTCGGGGCCTGAACCAGGTGTAGGACTGGACTCTCCCAAACACGTCACTATAAGACTGGACTCTCACACACGTCACCACACGCACCACCACACATTTCCTATAATTCTATAATTCCTATAATTTATAATCCTTATCTTTATAATCTCTTCTGCTATTTGCACATTCTTTACTGTAAATTCCTAAGTTAATTTGTAAATTTTTGTAGTAAATTGTAAATATTGTAAAACTTTTCTTCTGTCATTTAATGGTCGGGCATTGTACAGCTACAAGCATTTCACCCCCATGTCATACTGTGTATGGTTGTGTGTGTGTGACAAATAAAATTTGAATTTGAATTTGAATTTGAATTACCTTTAAATTCATTAATTTAAAGGCTGTAGGTTGGAGTCATTGCTCTAACATGGTGTCCAAATGTAACAGGGCTCAGTGGTGGTTCTTAAATTTGGAGCTGCTTTGAACTTTATTTGTGAAGCTCATATTAGCATACTAAAAATGGTAACTATCTAGTACTGCTGGGACATAATATTTTCATAGATGATCATGAAAGAGTGGGGATCTACATGCAGTGATGCTAGCATTAGCCAAGTAACACATTACCTTCAACAGGTGGTCAGGCTGTCCACAGGCACACACGCTTAGATTTCACTGCAGCATCCCTTCATATTCTTAATATAGCCATGTGGGGGAAAGTCTAAATGCCAAGGTTGAATGTGGTACAACACACATACTTCTTAGTATTGCAAAACTATTGACACAGCAGTGTAGAAAATCCAGACAGACAGCCTGTGTCTCTCTAACCAATCAGAGAACTTGTTACATTCGACACTATGCCTATATTGGGCATATCTGGCCCAGCTACTCCGGTATAAAGTGACTGTCAAGGAGGGAGAGAAGCATACTTTTTGGATAAAATGGGAGCACAATTTTCTAAACACTTTATTACTACACTTGAAGGCGACTGACAAGTGAGCTTGTAGAGTGAGTGAGAATAAAAGTAGACAAGATGGCTCTGCGACAAAGATTTGATAGGAAATTAGATATAAGCAAATGTGAGCAATTGGTAAAAAAACTGACAATAAATAGGATTTTTTATTTATTTATTTTTTTAAAACAGTCACAAAAAGAAGATATATCTGAGAAGAAGCGGTAGCATACTTGAGTGACACTCAAGAAGCAGGCAAGAAAAAAGGACAAGGAGCTCTGAATTCCACTCTCTAAGAGTAGACCAGGACATTGGGTCGGAAAATGTAGATCAAAACCAAGGCAGGATAGAGAGGACAGGGAAAGAGAGTGAGGTAGAGAGTGACTAGGCAGGCAAACTGTAGGGATGGAAGGGCCGCAGGATCAAGTACAGAATCAAATTGGGGAAATAGTTAATATTAATTCAGCTGTTTTCAAGTTAAGTCACAATGAAAAATCAGAGCTCACTTGAAGTTCTGCTATATTAAAATAAAAAAATAAAAATAATATTAGTACATGAAATATTAGATTCGAATCTACGCTTCACCAAGTTGGTGAAAGGGAACTCAAGGTGTGCTTTATTGGAAATGCAGAGGGAATACAGCAATAACATTTGATAGTAGACTGTTGATGTGATCGGAGTCCCCATTGAGTCCCTGATGAATTTAAAGCCAGAAATCAGACTGCCGCAGGCTTTGAGGCCATCTTGTTTTGGTGGGTAACAATAAACAAATCTAGATTGGATTAACTATCTTTATTACAATCAATAGAGGTGTGTGAATTATCCAAGGGATGCAATTAAAGCATTGCTAATCAACTGGGGCCAAATGTGCATTTAGCAGTAAGGAGCGTGCAAGATGTTCACTGCATTCATTCCAAATAATAAAGCCCTATTGAGGGCATTACGAGGGCATTAGAATGTATAACTTTGCTCCCTGAAGAATAAGATGAAAATTCTGGAATTGAAGATCCATTCGGAGATTGGATGCAGAAATGGTTTGGGAAATTGGATGCACTGATCTCTCCTAGCAACCATAGGTGTTACAATAGCAATCCTTGCCTTGTGTGGATGCTGCTGTATTGCTTGCATGAAAGGACTGCTGCAATGCTGGATTGACTCTTCCACTACAAATATAATGTACTAATTGGTAATAGACGACGAAGGCGGTGACAACATCAAAGTCATACCCTGCAGAAGCTGGAGTGAATTGTTAATGATGTGTATTATTAAAATCTGACTGAAGAGTAATGAACTGAAGCAGTACACAGCTGAAATGCAGAGAAACCTTCTTCTGGCAAAAAGTGTTCTTAATTTACTTTATCAACAATGTATTGCTAAGGAGTTTTTCTTTGGATTGAGCAACATTTAAACAGAAGGAAAATTGGAATGGAATATTTTGGTAAACCATTGCTCAAATTATGTCTGCATGAGAGCAGTTAATTCTTGATGTAGTTGCAAGGCGACTTGTGAAACAGGAAAAAGGCTGTTGAAAAGGAAACAAATTGAAGTGACAGCTGGGCTCGATGGTTCTGCAGCAGGACGATGATTCTAAAGACACCAGCAAGTCCACCTCTGAATGGCTTTAGAAAAACAAAATGAAGACTTTGGAGTGGACTACATAAAGTTTTGAACTGAATCTGATGGCAAACACTTGATGGCAGTTGTACCCCTACATTTAGATTTTATGTTTACTTGTGTTATCTTTGTCAAATATTTAAATCTGTTTGATGATCTGAAACATTTGAGTGTGAAAAATACAAAAAATAAGAAATCAGGAAGGGGGCAAATGCGTTTTCACACCACTGTAGTTTGATATCATCCATGTAGACGAGATGGCTAATGATAGCTTCATTCGATAGTCAGTATCTGTAGCCAGTCTTGCAGAACAGCAGTGGGGGCAAGGAAATATCACACTTGATGGTGACTTGTGCAGCTGACTTGAAGTTGACCCCTAGTGACATTCCAGGATTCATGTGTGAGACATTAAGTCATAGCCTGTCTTGTAGTCAATCCAGGCAGTGCACAGGTTGTTCAGTCTGGTCTCGCAGTGTCAAGGAACTGCCTACCAGGAGCTGGTGTTTTGCCCCTGTTGTGTTTCTGCCAGCTCATTTCTGGGCCCCGCATGTGTACCAAGCCACGTGCCTGTTCATCTTAAACCACTGTGATGCCTGAGAGGAGCTTCCATGTGGTACTGAACAGTGCTGATCCTATGGGATCAGCACTGTCAAGCCTTTATTTAGCTATTCCAGGTGTATCTCATCCACTAGCAGCTTGTTCATTTGTGCTGCCAGATGCTCAAAGAGTGCAATTAGCTTCTTTAACCAGAAAGTGTGAATCATGTCTGGGCCTGGTGCTGTCCAACTCTTCATGCTTGAGACTGTGTCTTGCATGTCTGCCACTGTGATGTTTACTGGAGCTTGTTCAAGAAAGCTTGCTATGGACTGTACAGCTGGATTATTCTCCTGGCTTCTATCTAAGGCCTCAGGTACGGACAGTTTGGTCAACTTCTTAGGCATCCTTTTCTTCGTTATACTTTTCTGCAGCTATAATAGCTGGAGAAAGACAGATACCTAGCCCTCTACCCCTAATGGTTACACTTATGTATTCTTTAAAGTTCAAATGTACCCTCTGGGGCTGTTACTTATTGTGGGTATACAGTGGGGCAAAAAAGTATTTAGTCAGCCACCGATTGTGCAAGTTCCCCCACCTAAAATGATGACAGAGGTCAGTAATTTGCACCAGAGGTACACTTCAACTGTGAGAGACAGAATGTGAAAAAAAATCCATGAATCCACATGGTAGGATTTGTAAAGAATTTATTGGTAAATCAGGGTGGAAAATAAGTATTTGGTCAATAACAAAAATACAACTCAATACTTTGTAACATAACCTTTGTTGGCAATAACAGAGGTCAAACGTTTACTATAGGTCTTTACCAGGTTTGCACACACAGTAGCTGGTATTTTGGCCCATTCCTCCATGCAGATCTTCTCGAGAGCAGTGATGTTTTGGGGCTAACGCCGAGCAACACGGACTTTCAACTCCCGTCACAGATTTTCTATGGGGTTGAGGTCTGGAGACTGGCTAGGCCACTCCAGGACTTTCAAATGCTTCTTACGGAGCCACTCCTTTGTTGTGTTTTGGATCATTGTCATGTTGGAAGACCCAGCCTCGTTTCATCTTCAAAGTTCTCACTGATGGAAGGAGGTTTTGGCTCAAAATCTCGCGATACATGGCCCCATTCTGTCCTTAACACGGATCAGTCATCCTGTCCCCTTGGCAGAAAAACAGCCCCATAGCATGATGTTTCCACCCCCATGCTTCACAGTAGGTATGGTGTTCTTGGGATGCAACTCAGTATTCTTCTTCCTCCAAACATGACGAGTTGAGTTTATACCAAAAAGTTCTACTTTGGTTTCATCTGACCACATGACATTCTCCCAATCCTCTGCTGTATCATCCATGTGCTCTCTGGCAAACTTCAGACGGGCCTGGACATGCACTGGCTTCAGCAGTGGAACACGTCTGGCACTGCGGGATTTGATTCCCTGCCGTTGTAGTGTGTTACTGATGTAGAGCTGGGCGATATGAGGTTTTTTCATATCACGATATGTTTTTTTCATTTCAGGCGATAACGATATCTATCACGATATAAGCCAAATCACTATATTTGTAAGATTTAAATGTGCCGTTGCTCACAAGTAAAATGTGAAATAATCAGCAGCTTGTTTTTATTTAAATATTTATTTCCCATAATAAGTTCAACAGGGTAGATGTACTTAAGGAACATGAGACTTTTTCAGATAAATAAAGGCAAATATTGCAAACTACACAAAAGGCAGCCGCTAAAGCGTTTAAGTTTCAAAATAGAACAAACGAAACAGACTACTAAATTGTCAATTCCACTTAGAAACAAAATATTAATTCTAAAAATAAATCTTATTTTGTTTTACAGAAGAACAGACAAAACTGACTAACTTTTGTCAATATCAAATAAACTGAGAACTAAAAGGAAATTCTCAATCTCTCCTTGTTGTATAGCTTAGCTTTTCAAACAGTTTTAACAGTTACTTTAGTCTGACAAAAGCCGAATGACGAATTAGCGCTTCCAGTCAGAGACTGAGGCTACGTCCACACGTACACGGGTATTTTTGAAAACGGAGATTTTCCGTTTTCGTTTTAAAAAATAATCCCGTCCACACATAAAGGCAGAAATGAAGGAAAACGCTGCTATGAACATGCCAAAGCAGCAGGTGGCGCTATATTCCTAACCGTGCAGAAATGTTGGCCAATCAGAAGTCTAGAAGCCTCGGTGGGAAAAAGTAAACAAAGCTGGGGCATAGAAGCAGAACCCAGTCGTATGTGTGGACGGACAGTAACTGTGTGTATATGTAAGCATTTAAACACTGCAGAGAGTAGAATTAACAGTATTGTAGAAATTAATTTCACCGAAACAATAACGTGGCGCACAGTGTGACGCATGCACCAGTTTATAGTATTTCCAGACTTGCTTTCGGCATAATTTACAGTGCACGCTACTCTGTTTTTTGTCAGACTTGAAATAGCCGAAATACCTTCACACTACGGAACTTCTATGGCTCTTCCGTTCGACAATCTCTCCGGCATTGGAACCATCATCTGTTTTCTCTTCGGTCACGCTCGGTTGATTTTTCTAGTCGGCACACTCATTTCCTCCATTACCCGCTGGCTGCTTCCCAAACAAACACACATGCGGCTTGGCACTTGTGCTGTACGTAACAAGTCACGCGACGTGACGCTGCGGCTGTGATTGGTTCGGCTCTGCGCTACTTGATTTGGATTGGCTGACCTTTTTTTTTTTTTTTTAAGAGGACAAGAGCGGCGAGGTCTATCGCGATAACTTAATTTCTCTATCGAGTAAAAGTTATATCGCCTGGTGGCTTGGATCTCCGACTACCTCACCGACAGACCACAGTACGTCAGGCTGAAGGACATCACGTCTGACACAGTGGTCAGCAGCACAGGAGCACCACAGGGAACTGTGCTGTCCCCTCTTCTCTTCACCCTGTACACCTCTGACTTCTGCTACAACTCTGAATTATGCCACATTCAGAAGTTTGCAGACGACACAGCCATCATGGGGTGTATCTGGGATGATCAGGAAGAGGAGTACAGAAGTCTGGTGAGGAACTTTGTCGCATGGAGTCACACAAACCACCTGCAACTCAACACCTCAAAGACTAAGGAACTGGTTGTGGACTTCGGGAGGTCTAGAGCAGGTCCACTGCCGGTTCAGATAGAGGGGGAGGAGGTGGAGGTGGTCAACAAGTACAAGTACCTCGGGCTGTGGGTGGACAATAAACTGGACTGGTCATGCAACACAGAGCACCTGTATAAAAAAGCCCAAAGCCGACTGTACTTCCTCAGGAGGCTGAGGTCTTTTAACATCTGCAGGAAGCTCCTGAGGATGTTTTACCAGTCGGTGGTTGCTGGAGTACTTTTCTATGCTGTGGTGTGCTGGGGGAGCAGCACAGCAAAGAAGGACTCATCCAGGCTGGAGAAACTGATCAGGAGGGCTAGCTCTGTGGTCGGCATGAAGCTGGACACTCTGGTGACAGTGGCAGAGAAAAGGACATTAAAGAAACTGATGGACATTATGGACAATGCCAGGCATCCTCTGCACACGGCCATTAACAACCAGAAGAGTCTGTTCAGTGACAGGTTGCTTCTCCCAAAGACAAGAACTAACAGACTTAAAAACTCCTTTGTCCCACACGCCATCAGACTGTTTAACTCCTCTCTGGAGGGGAGAGGGAGGGGAAACAGGAGGACAAAGGAGGGGGGAACAACTAAGCTGTAGTGCCTCTTCACCTCACTGTGCAATACCTTTTGTGCAATACTTTTGTAAATAGTCAACGGTGCAATAGACTCAATACTTGAAATGTGCAATTCACTTGTATTTTTATTTTTATTCCTATTTATTCTATTTATCCCCTTCGTATATTTTATTTATATTGTCTCTGTATTTATATATATGTGTGTGTGTATAACTCTGTAACTTCTGTCGGTGCTGTGCTTTTTTGGAAATCGAATTTCCCAGAGGAACCCACCCGAGGGATTAATAAAGTTCTATCTAATCTAATCTAATCTAATCTAATATCGCGATACATATCGTTATTGTTGTATCGCCCAGCTCTATACTGATGGTGACCTTTGTTACTTTGGTCCCAGCTCTCTGCAGGTCATTCACCAGGTCCCCCCGTGTGGTTCTGGGATCTTTGCTCACCGTTCTCATGATCATTTTGACCCCACGGGATGAGATCTTGCGTGGAGCCCCAGATCGAGGGAGATTATCAGTGGTCTTGTATGTCTTCCATTTTCTGATGATTGCTCCCACAGTTGATTTTTTCACACCAAGCTGCTTGCCTATTGTAGATTCACTCTTCCCAGTCTGGTGCAGGTCTACAATACTTTTCCTGGTGTCCTTCGAAAGCTCTTTGGTCTTGGCCATGGCGGAGTTTGGAGTCTGACTGTTTGAGGCTGTGGACAGGTGTCTTTTATACAGATGATGAGTTCAAACAGGTGCCATTCATACAGGTAACGAGTGGGGGACAGAAAAGCTTCTTACAGAAGACGTTACAGGTCTGTGAGAGCCAGAGATTTTCCTTGTTTGAGGTGACCAAATACTTATTTTCCACCCTAATTTACGAATAAATTCTTTACAAATCCTACCATGTGAATTCATGGATTTTTTTTTTCACATTCTGTCTCTCACAGTTGAAGTGTACCTCTGGTGCAAATTACTGACCTCTGTCATCATTTTAGGTGGGGGAACTTGCACAATCGGTGGCTGACTAAATACTTTTTTGCCCCACTGTATTTGGTCATCTCTTTTCTTTCTCTTGCTGTCACCACATACTATTGGTAAGGCAAGGCAAGGCAAGGCAAGGCAAGTTTATTTGTATAGCACAATTCAACAACAAGGTGATTCAAAGTGCTTTACAGAGACATTAGAAACAAGAACAAATAAAAAGCACGATTTAAAATCGATTAAAACAAGCAAATAAACTAACTAACTAATTAACAAACAAACAAACAAACAAACAAACAACAGTATATAAAATCAAAACAGATAAAATCAGAACAGTAGATAAAATCAGTAGTTAAATGTAAGTTTTGAAATTTAAGCTTAAAGTGTGGATTTGGTGCTTTATTCAAATGCAGCTGAGAACAGGTGAGTCTTCAACCTGGATTTAAATAAACTGAGTGTTTCAGCTGATCTGAGGCTTTCTGGGAGTTTGTTCCAGATATAAGGAGCATAAAAGCTGAATGCAGCTTCTCCGTGTCTGGTTCTGACTCTGGGAACTGATAAAAGACCGGATCCAGATGACCTGAGGGATCTGGATGGTTCATACTGGGTCAGGAGGTCATTGATGTATTTTGGTCCTAAACCATTCAGAGCTTTATAGGCCAGCATCAGAACTTTAAAGTCTATCCTCTGACGGACAGGCAGCCAGTGTAAGGACCTCAGAGCTGGACTGATGTGGTCCACTTTTTTGGTCTTAGTGAGGACTCGAGCAGCAGAGTTCTGAATGAGCTGTAGTTGTCTGACTGATTTTTTAGGTAGACCTGTAAAGATGCTGTTACAGTAATCAAGCCTACTAAAGATGAATGCATGGACTAGTTTTTCCAGGTCCTGTTGAGACATCAGATCTTTTATCCTTGATATATTCTTGAGGTGATAGTAAGCTGACTTTGTTATTGTCTTAATGTGTTTTTCTAAGTTTAAGTCTGCATCCATCACTACACCCAAATTTCTCGCCTGGTTTGTGGTTTTTAGATGTATAGATTGAAGTTCTCTGGTGACCTGTAATCGTTTTTCTTTGGCGCCAAAGACTATTACCTCAGTTTTGTTTTTGTTTAGCTGGAGAAAATTGTGGCACAACCAGTCATTGATTTTCTCAATGCATTTACCAAGAGCCTGTACAGGGCCTCGGTCTCCTGGTGACATTGTGATATATATTTGTGTGTCATCTGCATAGCTGTGATAGTTTATTTTGTTGTTGTTTATAATCTGTGCCAGTGGGAGCATGTAGATGTTAAACAGAAGGGGTCCCAAGATGGAACCTTGGGGAACTCCACATGTGATACTTGTCTGCTCAGATGTGAAGTTACCTATTGATACAAAGTATTTCCTGTTTTCTACGTATGTTTTGAACCAGTTTAGTACAGTTCCTGAAAGACCTGTCCAGTTCTCCAGTCGTTTGAGTAATATGTTGTGGTCAACTGTATCAAATGCTGCACTGAGATCCAGTAAAACTAGGACTGACATTTTTCCACTGTCTGTATTCAGACATATGTCATTAAACACTTTGGTCAGAGCGGTTTCAGTGCTGTGGTTCTGTCTAAAACCTGACTGGAAGGCATCGTAGCAATTATTCTGTTTTAAGAAGTAACTGAGCTGTTGAGAAACTGCTTTTTCAATGATCTTACTTAAAAACGGGAGATTTGAGATCGGCCTGTAGTTGTTCATTTGTGTCTTGTCAAGATTGTCCTTTTTCAGTATAGGTTTGATTACAGCAGTTTTTAGTGATTCTGGAAACACACCTGATAATAAAGAAAAGTTGACGATCTGTAACAGGTCTGACTCTAAAGTCTTTGAGACCTTTTTGAAAAAACTTGTTGGCAGGACATCTAAACAGCAGGAGGAGGAGTTCAGTTGACCTAAGATGTCCTCCAGGTCTTTGCTGTTAATAGGTTGAAACTGTTTCATGGTGTTTAAACAGTTTTTTGGTGGACACAGTACATATCCTGGATCTGCTGTTGATGTACCAATTGCTTGTCTAATTTTTTGGATTTTTTCAGTGAAGAATTTGGCAAAGTCATTGCAGGCCATGGTCGAATGAAGTTCAGCTGCCACTGACACAGGGGGGTTTGTTAGCCTGTCAACTGCAGAAAATAAGACCCGAGCATTATGGCTGTTTTTAGTGATGATGTCAGAGAAGTAGGACCTCCTTGCATTCCTCAGTTGTAAATTATAATTGTGAAGTTTCTCTTTATAAATGTCATAATGAACCTGGAGGTTTGTTTTTCTCCATCTGCGCTCAGCTTTCCTACACTCTCTTTTTTCATTTTTCACCAGTGTGGAGTTTCTCCATGGAGACTTTTTCCTTCCAGAGATAACCTTCACCTTAATGGGAGCAATAGTGTCCATTACATTTAACATGTTAGCATTGAAGCTATTGACGAGCTCATTGACTGACCCTCTGGACAGGTCAGGTGTTAATGGGAAGACCTGGTTAAAAATTGCACTACTGTGTTCAGTTATACACCGTTTTGTGATCACTGTTGTTGATATATTTGTGTGGGCTGAGATTTTACTTTCAAAGAAAACACAGTAATGATCAGACAGGCCCACATCAGACACAGTAACCTTTGAAATGCTCAGGCCTTTGGAGATCAGTAGGTCAAGAGTGTGTCCTCTATTATGTGTGGCCTCTGTTACATGCTGAGTCAGCCCAAAGTTGCCCAGAGTGTTACTCAGGTCTTTAGTCCCTTTGTCCTGAGGGTTGTCCACATGAATGTTAAAATCCCCAGCAATAATTACACAGTCAAAATCAACACAGATCACAGACAGCAGTTCACTGAGGTCATTAAAAAAGTCTGTGCAGTATTTGGGAGGCCTGTAAACATTAAGAAACACAACTTTGGATGGGGCCTTCAGCTGTAAAGCCACATATTCAAAAGACTGAAAACTTCCAGGAGATAGCTGCTTACATTGAAATGATTCATTAAATAAGACAGCAACCCCTCCTCCTCTCCTGCTCGCCCTGACCTCACTGATAAACCTGTAGTTAGGAGGGGTCGTCTCGATGAGAACAGCTCCACTGTTACTTTGGTCCAACCAAGTTTCAGTTAAAAACATAAAATCAAGGCTGTGCTCAGTGATTAAATCATTAATTAAAAATGTTTTCCCAGCTAGAGATCTAATGTTTAATAAAGCCAACTTAAGTGTTTTAGAGGTATTACTTGTCCCCTCGTGTTTGGGAGCAGTCTGTGGCACACAAGGTATGTTTACTATGTTTAAAGATCTTTTAGAGTGCAGCTCTCTGTGTTTTGACCAGGCCACATGTCTCCTGTCACCTAAAAGTACAGAAATTTTAAAACCTTCTAGTAAACAGGGTCCCAGCTTCTCCTGGGAAAAGTCATCACTGCCATAATCCTCACAGCCCGGACCCTTCACACATCACGCATCAGACTGCGGAGACAGGGCATGAAGAGGAACTAAGGGGGGCGAGGCTGGGCAATGTGACTTCGATTGCTCTGTTGAGGGTGGGGCTCGATGGCGAACCTTTGGCCGCTCTGGTGGGGGGTTTATGGGGGACAAAAAGGGATTGGGACGGGGGGTAGATCTGAGCCCAGCATTGACCCGCTCCATCATCTCCTCAGTGAATTTCAGGTGTGGGGAGGAGGGAGAAAGGGAGGGGGAGGAGGGTGATGGCCTGTCAGGGGTTTGGGGGACTGGGGAAGGTCGTGGTCCCTTGTCCTGGTCGTTGGTGTTGTTGAGAGAGTTGGAGGCAAATAGGGACCCCTCTTCTTGCCTTAGATGTCTCTCCTTTCTGAGGCTCTTCCTCAGATGCCATGGATGTCTCTCCTTTCTGAGGCTCTTCCCGGGTGGGGGCAAATGGAGCTCCTCCTCAAGGTTTCTGCTGGGCTTTGTCTGTTCTTGGAGTACTGTTTGTTCCTCTTTATGAGATAACTCCTCGTTTATCTCAGCCTTGGCACCAAGCACGGATGGATGACGTATGGAATAAAACAAGTTGGAGGTGAACAGTTTCACCCCTGACTTGTTAAAATTAAATCCATTTGCTTTGAACAGATGCCTGCGTTCCCAAAAAATATTAAAGTTGTCGATAAAATGCACTGAGTGGTCAGCACATGCTGATATAAGCCATTTATTCAGTGTAAACAACCTGCTGAATCTCTCGTCTCCTCCTCTGACCGGCGGTACAGGTCCACTGATGAATACAGCTGCATTCAGAGAGTTTACAGTATTTAATAATCCAGTAAAGTCCCGTTTCAGAACCTCCGACTGTTGTTTGGACACATCGTTTGACCCTGTATGCAGAACAATGTTTGTCACAGTTGGATATTCATCTGCAATTTGAAGAATTCTCTCCTTCAGGATGTTGACCATATCGTTAGGAAAGCAGAGGACTTTAGTGTTCTTACCGCACATCCTTTGTACATCCTTTACGGCAGAGTCACCCACAATCAGAGTTTCAGGCCTAGCCTTTAGCTTTCTCTGTGGCCTTTCACTTTTCAACAGATTTTCAGACCTTATTTCGCTGCTTTTAGATGGATGGTTGTCCGATATAGATCCAGGGTCCTTTGATAGTGGAGCAAATCTGTTCTGCAGTTTCACATTCAGTTGTTTTGGAGGTTTGTTGTTAACCTTCCTATTCACGGTTGTCCAGTCCTGTTTCCTCCCGTATACAGGGGTAGAAGAGCTTCTCTGTCTCGTAGGAAGTGAAGGCCAGTCGGTTTCAGAGATTTCAGCTCGCTGTGCCCTGCCTGTGATACGTCCTCCCCCTTCCAGGAGACATGATTTATGTCTTGGTTTTGCACCAAGACAGTCTAAGGGGGGATTATCACTTGAGGATTTATAATAATGCACAGAGTCTACTTTCTTGGTCATGTTATCTGTGCTCCTTAGCTGTGTGCTAGCTTGCTCATCGCCATTGTTTTGAATCAAAGGCAAGGTTGTTTAATTTCCACACAGTCCATTTACCTCCACGTTTACTTCTAAACGATGAATTTTTGTCTCCAGTACTGCAATCTTCTGCAGGAGGCTGTGGTAGTCATCTGTGGAGAGGGAAGGCATCTTGTTGCTAGTTAGCCTAGCGGTTAGCACCTTTCCAGGCTATTGAGGCTGCTCGGTGCCCAGACGCTGTAATCAGGCTTCAGCTGTGTCTAGGCCACAGACACACGGAGCGCTGAGGACAAGGTAACCATAAAATGTTGCTGTTTCTGTTAAGAACACTCTAGTCCTAATGATCTACAAGTGTCCAGAAGTTATCGCAGGTAAGCTCACATGGAAAAAAGGGAAAAAATCAGCATAAAAATCAATAAAAATCAATATAAGAAGCAAAGCATTCAAGAGCAAAGAGATGAAGCGTCCACACTCACAAAGGGGAGGAGCAAAGGTAATCAAATTATCAATCACCATTCATCATTCATTTGCCCTAATCCAGTTTTAGGATGATGCTGAAATATTGGAAGCAAGTCTGGAACCAGGCATGAACACATTCTTCATTCTTTCTTTTTATTGTTCCAAGTACAATATATTATACAGTATAATATTTTAGCATTATATTTGCCTAACACTACTGCCAAGATCCAGTACACATAATTCCTAAAGGTGAGCTCCCCAAACTTTGAGAATGGTTCATTTGTGCAGGATTAAAATGTTACCTTTCACTGCAACACCAAATAATGTAACTCTCACATCTGCAGTTTATAATAACATGAATGATCACAGAGTCTGGAGTTATTTCTACAAAAACATTCTGCTTGCAACTCCCTTTGAAATTATTTCTTCTTATGAAGAAAACGCTCTGCCTGTTCTGTGAAACTCAAAAACTGCAATGTATCAAAAATATTTTCAAATAAGTGTGCAATGCATAAAAAGACACTGAAGGGTGAGAGTCAATGAGCTCAGTATGCAAATGCGACAGATGATTATATGCAGAACAACTGGCATACTTCATCATCTGCTCTGCTGCTCTATGGCCTCTGTGAGATACACCCACTCACTTTCTCTTCAGCATTGACCTTGAGAAATCTTAAGCTTAGACAAGAGAATGTGTGTGTAGGTGTGTGAGAGAGTGAGGGAGTGAGAGAGACATTGTCTGGTAATTAATTCTGTTGGATATTATGCTTATTATTATGCTCAACTTTTCTTTATTATCAGGTGTGTTTCCAGAATCACTAAAAACTGCTGTAATCAAACCTATACTGAAAAAGGACAATCTTGACAAGACACAAATGAACAACTACAGGCCGATCTCAAATCTCCCGTTTTTAAGTAAGATCATTGAAAAAGCAGTTTCTCAACAGCTCAGTTACTTCTTAAAACAGAATAATTGCTACGATGCCTTCCAGTCAGGTTTTAGACAGAACCACAGCACTGAAACCGCTCTGACCAAAGTGTTTAATGACATATGTCTGAATACAGACAGTGGAAAAATGTCAGTCCTAGTTTTACTGGATCTCAGTGCAGCATTTGATACAGTTGACCACAACATATTACTCAAACGACTGGAGAACTGGGCAGGTCTTTCAGGAACTGTACTAAACTGGTTCAAAACATACGTAGAAAACAGGAAATACTTTGTATCAATAGGTAACTTCACATCTGAGCAGACAAGTATCACATGTGGAGTTCCCCAAGGTTCCATCTTGGGACCCCTTCTGTTTAACATCTACATGCTCCCACTGGCACAGATTATAAACAACAACAAAATAAACTATCACAGCTATGCAGATGACACACAAATATATATCACAATGTCACCAGGAGACCGAGGCCCTGTACAGGCTCTTGGTAAATGCATTGAGGAAATCAATGACTGGTTGTGCCACAATTTTCTCCAGCTAAACAAAAACAAAACTGAGGTAATAGTCTTTGGCGCCAAAGAAAAACGATTACAGGTCACCAGAGAACTTCAATCTATACATCTAAAAACCACAAACCAGGCGAGAAATTTGGGTGTAGTGATGGATGCAGACCTAAACTTAGAAAAACACATTAAGACAATAACAAAGTCAGCTTACTATCACCTCAAGAATATATCAAGGATAAAAGATCTGATGTCTCAACAGGACCTGGAAAAACTAGTCCATGCATTCATCTTTAGTAGGCTTGATTACTGTAACAGCATCTTTACAGGTCTACCTAAAAAATCAGTCAGACAACTACAGCTCATTCAGAACTCTGCTGCTCGAGTCCTCACTAAGACCAAAAAAGTGGACCACATCAGTCCAGCTCTGAGGTCCTTACACTGGCTGCCTGTCCGTCAGAGGATAGACTTTAAAGTTCTGATGCTGGCCTATAAAGCTCTGAATGGTTTAGGACCAAAATACATCAATGACCTCCTGACCCAGTATGAACCATCCAGATCCCTCAGGTCATCTGGACCCGGTCTTTTATCAGTTCCCAGAGTCAGAACCAGACACGGAGAAGCTGCATTCAGCTTTTATGCTCCTTATATCTGGAACAAACTCCCAGAAAGCCTCAGATCAGCTGAAACACTCAGTTTATTTAAATCCAGGTTGAAGACTCACCTGTTCTCAGCTGCATTTGAATAAAGCACCAAATCCACACTTTAAGCTTAAATTTCAAAACTTACATTTAACTACTGATTTTATCTACTGTTCTGATTTTATCTGTTTTGATTTTATATACTGTTGTTTGTTTGTTTGTTTGTTAATTAGTTAGTTAGTTTATTTGCTTGTTTTAATCAATTTTAAATCATGCTTTTTATTTGTTCTTGTTTCTAATGTCTCTGTAAAGCACTTTGAATCACCTTGTTGTTGAATTGTGCTATACAAATAAACTTGCCTTGCCTTGCCTTATATGTACTGTTTAAGTAAAGAATAGTGCCCAGCAGAATCTGCTTCCTTGTTTTCTGTGATTGAAAAGATAAGATAAGATAAGATAACCTTTATTAGTCCCACACGTGGGAAATTTGTTTTGTCACAGCAGGAAGTGGACAGTGCAAAAGTTATGAGGCAAAAATTAGAATACAATAAGAATAAATACAGTACACAACTGTACAGAATAGAATAAAATACTATATACAGTAGAATAAAATAAAATAAATATACAATAAGATAAAAAATAAAAATAGAATACAAATACAAATACTATATACAACTGAGTAAAAATACAACGATGACAGAAAGGATTATTGCACTTAGTATTATAAAAGGAGGCTCATGTGGCACCTGTTACCCACTACACTGCTCTGATATTGTCATGGTGGCAGCTTTGCAAGTTGTTTAAAGGGCCATCTGTTTATGATCTGAAAATTTCTGCTTTATGCTTGTGTGGGCATTTCATTAGCACTCTGCAGCATTTCACCTGCAAGTGTGAAGCCCATTAACACTGTTATTAGAAGAGCTCAGTTCATGTTATGTTCAGGCCAGAGGTGTCCTCTTGGAGGGAAAGAATCAAAGCAGAGCATCTGCTGGAGCATCCTGATGAGAATAAACTCTCCTGCAATCCTCACTGGATAAACACTTGGAGCCAAAATGAAGGAAAAATACAGCAGTCATAACTTCCAACAAAGACAGTTCCTTTACTTTCAAAACAAACCTGTACACAACAAAGGCTTAAAACCGAATACTACACAGAAAACCTTGACTCCTCTGAGCTTTGGATCGAAATCACTACGGTTTTATAGAAATATTCAGCTTTAATTTACGTGATTTAAAGAACAGAAATATCCTAGTCCAGAAAAAGTAAACTCAAATGACAGAGTTAAATTAATAAAGAAACTTAGAGAATGAGTATGATAGAACAAACACTGAGAATAATACTAATAATAGCAGTTAAATGCTACTAATGTGTCTTCCCAACATGTTTGTCTGTTTGCCTTTTCTACAGTAGCTATCATCAAAGACACTAAGATTTAAATTACAGCAGAATTAAAAATGTTAAGTGACTTCTTTCAGAGTACTGAAATGAATACCTGCACTGACAAATCATTCATGATATCAATCTTAAAAGGCTTTGTCACATGCTCATTACTCATATCTTACGTCCCCTCCCACTGCATTGCTACTTTTCACATCATCCCACGTAACAAAATTGGTATGGCCCAGATGTGGCCCACACAATGTGCTTACACATGGCCCACATACTGCAAAGAATGACGGCCCTTTGGTGGCCCAGATCTGGTTTACCAGAGTTGGCCCACAAATTGGGCCAGCACAAGGCCAGTTGCAGACACACTGGTGGTCCTGTGCTGGCCCATGTGTGGATTACCTTTAGCAAACCTAATCTGGTGTGTACAGCGTCTCTTTATGTCTGTCTCCACGTTGGTTGAGTGTGGAGTAAGTGCATATGAGAGCATGAGGGTGGGAATGGATGTTTGTATCTGTGTGTGCCTGTATGTCTGTGTCTATATGTCAGGTTGGGTATCAGACGCCACCTCTCTGGGGACATCTCAGGCCCTCCAAGGTTTGGAGGCCTATCTCCCCCCACCACCACTTCCCCTGCCAGTGGCGGACTCCCTCAGACATCGGTGCGTTGGTGGTTCTTTGTGTCTGGGGATGGGCGTCCAGGTACACACCGGCTCACTCCTTGGCGGCAGCTTATCGGGGCCTGGAGCCTGGGGCTCGCTCGGGCCACTTCGGAGGTGGGGTGCCCCCGGCCTCTCGGCCTGGGGCTCGGTCACTCAGGCACAGCTGGCTGCCGGCGGAGCACACGGGCGCGTCACTGCAACTCCCCCTGGCTTCTGCTCCGCGGCTGCTGAGTGAGCCCTCATCTGGGACTCTCCTCAGCTCTTTCTGGGACAGTGGCGCGGCTGCCCCTCTGTTGGTCTTCCTTGGTCTCTTGTGTTCTGGGGGCCTCTGGATGTCTGGAGTTTTGATCTCCTCCATACCTGCTTCATGCCCTGGAGGACGGGGCTGTGGCCCCCCACACCCTCTAGCAGATCATTACATGAAGGAACCTTTTAAAAAAACAAGCGCGTCCATGCTCACAGGTGTACACATGGGTGATCACACCCACAAACTACACCCTTTTTGGCTCCTACCTCAAAGCACACTGTGTTCTGTTGATCTTATGTGCTGCACAATAATGTTTAATATTTAGTATTTACTGTCATATTCCCATATATCATTGTGATGTTGTTTATTCTATTACTCTTGTTCTCTTCTGCTTGTTTTCTTTTTTCTTTCTCAACAGGTGATCCAGGTGATCGATAGATGCATTTTCTTTTTCTTTTGTTTTTTGTCCTTCTTCCCCGTCCCTCTTCTCAGCTGTTTCTCTTTCCCTCTTTCTTTCTCCCCTTCTTTCCCCCAGTCAAGTCTGTCCCGTATTCAGCAAGTGAAAATAAAATAAACAATAAAAGGTGAATCAAATGGACCATTACGGCAAGGCTGGGATGGTCAATTTGGTAAAGTAAATCCGTTGGGCATCTTTCTTTGCCTTTAGACAATAATTCTGATGGCAAAAGAGCCAAACGGGACAGGCAAAAAAAAAAAAAAAAGCAAACCTAATCTGGGCCACCAAAGGGGTGTCATTCTTTGTGGTATGTGGGTCATGTGTAAATTGTGTGCAGCCACGGGCCAGTTGCAGACACACAGGTGGTCCTGTGCTGGCCCAGAACAGTTTCAGCTCTGGCCCCAGATGTCAACCTAATGTGTACCTTAATCAAGTAATAACAACATGTGCCAGAACATAATAGTGCAAAGTAACTGTTCAGACAGTGAATGGACTGATTCTCATATAGCACTTTTCTACTGTCCCAGATTAATTAAAGTGCTCTATACAACATGCCACATTGTCCCAATCACACACTTTCTCTAACCTGAGTGCTTCCTAACTACATTCATACACATTCACGACACGCAGACTGGACGAGCCAGGAATCGAACCACTAACCTTCCAACCTGTCAAGAAGCCGCTCTACCTCCAGAGCTACAGCCACCGGCTGACAAAAATGAGTAAACCGTTGCTAGGTTTTAGATAAAATGTACACTCACAAACCTGTCAAACCTGCATTTGAAACGTTGGCTACCATAGCAGTATAGTGTTGCACCATGGCATTTGGGTCTTCTAACTAAAATAGGAACATAAATAGCGCCGTCATTGCCAGACCCCCAATCACAGCACAAATATATCCATAAATAAGAAAACAATATAACAGTGAAAACATTAAAACGTTAAACATTAAATGAAATACATTAAAAAAAAAAAAAAACTTCATGCATGGCCCACATCTCGTTGACATACACCCTGCCCTGACATTGGTCAGTCAGAAGAGCCAGCTTGATGCCAGATCCGGGCCAGACCTGCTTTCTATGGGCCTGCGCCACATAAACCAAACTACAATCGGGCCAGGTGTGGCATGCCATCACATAGACAGTGCCATCTATGCCAGGCCTGCCCCATATCTGGATGACATATGTCTTATCATGCCAGAAGTCAACCAGCAGTGCCGGCTTGATACCAGATCCGGGCCAGACCTGCTTGCTATGTGGGATGTTGATGTTTAATCAGCTGCAGAGTAAGATTGTTTTCACATCTGAAAGAAAAACTTGCTGAACTAAATTATAATATGCACATATCAATTAAAGGTGCTTAACCAAATTTCAACAACTTTAATTAAGCTATCGGTGCACACCTTTGCTAGAATTTCAGTAACAAAATGCATACAAAAGTGTACATGAAAGCAAAAAAAAGTTAATAACAGAAGATGCATTAGACCTAGTTGATGTGGATGGTGACCCTTAATTACATCACAAGCTTCTTAGCTGATGTTACAACTATTAAATTTGTCTGGAAGATTATATGAGTATTATACAATAGATCAATTAACAGTCAATGTAAGTGAAGTTTAGTAACAGAAAACTGTGACAGCTGTGGTGGTCTCATCAAAAAAATAAGGTTTATTTTTATAATGCCTTTTCTAATAATCAGTATGTGTTTAGAAACATTTCACATGTCCACACTGTGCTAAAGGCTTTGGTCTCAAACCACGCAAGATGAAAATTATGTTTCCAGGACCAATATCATAAAACAGCAGCCTGAAATCAATGCAATAAAACAGCAATGTCAACACAAAACTAAGTGAAGGGCACACCTGCTGAGGTTCACTTTTATATATATCACTGTACATTTTTATTTACACATACAAATTTTGGTTGCTTACAGATATATAGGACTACTTTATGTCTATATTCCTCTAAGAGCTGTGTAACACCCAAATTTCTCATTCGCGGGATAATAAAGGTTTATTCTATTCTTTTATGCATCTCTCTATTGCAGCTTCACATTATTTTATATTTTACTTTTACTTTTACTTTATCTGACAGTTTATATTATGTTGTTTTGTATATAGAACAGCCAAACAAGCACCCAGCTGTGTATATAAATAGCAGTAAAATTGTTAATTAATAACAAGTGACTCAATTAGTGCTGTCAAAATTAACGCGTTAACGCAAAATAATCCGCCATCACGGTCAACGCAATTAAATTTTTTAACGCAATTAACACATCCAGAATGCAGAATGACTCAAAATCCCTGAAATGTTTCTGTCAACGCATTTCAGGCAGTTTGTCCAAGTAGAGTTACCTTCGCATATGTGCAAATAGGCAGTTGATCTGTTAGTATATAGGTTTTTTAAAAAGTTGTATTTCACAGGAGAGAACCTGTGCTAAAAGACTGAAGAAAACTATTCAAATTCTCTTTGAATTTAAGCATATATTCTTTGTGTTTATTCTGCATTTACTTCATTATATTGCATAAATGTCGGTTACAAGCTTAAATATAAAGTTGAAAATGTAATTGCAACCACGCTATTGATCAAGTAATTGCGATTAATTGCGATTAATTAAAGGAAATTGTGCGATTAATTAGTTGTTGTTTTTTTAATCTATTGACAGCACTAGTTTGTATATTTATCTGAGATTAGTTAACAGTAAAAGTCAGTTGTGAACTGTGTTTTCCCGACACTGAGTTGCTGTGTGTGTGGGACTACCACATTTCGCAGCAGTTTCCCCCTTCAGCCCCACAACACCGCAACAGCGTGGTTTGTTGAACTGCAAACGGCAATAAAGGAGTGAGGACTACTTGGGTGAGTAATGCCATGTCACTCCTTTCTTTTAACACAAACTACTGCTTACTAGCATTTGACTCTTAGATATATTCATAACCCCTACATTTATTCTAATGCTTTGTGGCAGCTTTTGAACATCTGTGCCAGATTTGTCTATTCTATCGATTCTTTAGCAACATAAGAAAGCTGTTTTTACATTTAATTACTAGTAGTCGGAATAGTATTTGTTCTTTTAAAAATTGTGTTCAGATACAAATTTTGTTGTGAAAGTCAAAGCCAAATTTAAGACATGCATAATCCAGGCTGTATAGTTGAGAATAAAGTAATTTAGCTTGTCCTTCTAAAAAATACATTCTATGAATTCCATACCCGCAACTGAATCATCAGAAACATTTTGGGGTAGCTTATGTTAAATATAAAAACTATCACGTGTTTTATCGGGTCAAAACACATTAGAAACTGTATGTATTGGAAGCTAGCTTTTGACAAGCATGTAGTAACTTCATTTAATTTTGGCCTTTTTAAAAAAAAACTGAGATCTTAAATTGTTGTCTCTTTTCTAAACTGAAGGTGGTGAAACCAAACTTTCTGACATTGTAGTAAATGGTGTTTTTAAATATTTTTTGTTAATAAGTACTATATGCTAGTATATTTTGGCTGAATGAGAGCTACATGATCTGGTTGTACAGCCAATAAAAACCAAATAACTATCTAAATATTTTGCTGGTTTTTCTTCCCCTCCTTGGTTTTTACTTTTCTGGGTTTATAGAATTATTATTAAGATAGTTGAAATAGATTTCTTTGAGGCTCTGGATCAGCAGTCCACACATTACATCAAACCCTTGGAAGTCTAGAAAAGGACCTGTTGGCATCAAATGAGTGGTAATTTTTTGGTTTTCAACTGTATTAACAATCTTCAGTGTTATTTATAGAATTCATGCTGAACTTTGATCATACTTTAGATCAGTGGTTCCCAAACTGTTTTTGCTAGGCCCCCCTTTGTTTTACAAGAATAATGCCCCCCCCGCACGCGCATGCACAAACACATCCTCCAACCACACACAACTCCATTGCGGTTTATTTCACACCTCAAACATTTAGTAAACAATCAAGCAAATACAAGTAATCTGCAATAAATTACAGGTAGTAAGAAAATAAACTACTAACTCTTTTACGCTACGTCCGCACCTACACGGGTATTTTTGAAAACGCAGCTGTTTCGTCCACACATAAAACGGCGTTTCGAAACAGAGATTTTGTAAAACTCCTTCTTTTGCGTTTACGTGTGGACGAAGAATACAGAGTTCGTCACGCAACGTCAGAGGTATGTGCCTTTTTTCACGTCACGCTGTGCGCCGCGTTATTGTTTACATGAGATGAATTGCAGAATGGCAGATAGTCAGATTAACAGTATTTTGTCTCTATCTTCAGGTTTTACACGCTTACATATAAACACGCAGTTACTGTCCCTCCATTTAGAAAGGCAGACGCGTCACGGTATAATTATTTTACATGTAGTTGTTTTTTCCTGTGTAATTGAATATCCTACACTTTGGGAAGGTCTGCTTTGTCACGATCCTGGGTCTTAGGACCCAGTGTTTTGAGTTTTAGTTCATCTTGATGTTTGTAGTATGTTAAGCTCATTAGGCCTCCTATGTTCATTTGCTTATTAGTTTCCCCTTGTGTTTCCAACCCATGTTAAGTCTCCCCTGCTCTTCATGCGTTTCATGTCTGTGTCTTACGTTGTCAAGTTCGGGTTGTCATGTCTCATTATGTTTCCTGTTTTATTGTGAAGAGGTCTGGTGTTCTGTGTTCATCATGTTCAGTTTTACTCTCCCACTGTGACGTCATTATGTTCATGTGTGCCAGCTGTTTCCCCATGTGTTCCCACTTCCCTCATCATCCTGTGTGTATTTAGTCCGTGTGCTTTCAGTCATTTGTTGTCAGGTCGTCTGCTCATCCATGTCTCATCCCCAGGTACCCATGTCAGTTCACTATGGTTACGCTTTTTCATGTTTTGTTATTAGTTCACCCAGTTTAGGTTATTGTTTAGTTTTCACCGATGCCCGATTATTTTTACCCTCATTGCTAGCCTCAATAAACGGCTTGTTTTGTTTATCCACACTACGTTTTGGTCTGCGTTTGAGTCCTCCTCTGCAACACATACGGTCTGCCCCAGCCAGACCGTGACATGCTTTAGATCAACACGTTTTACTTCTCATTTGATTTGTGCTTTGGCTGGGGAAATTGTTTCTTTACTGATTTTTTCTTGTCTTCTGTTATTAGACTTGAAGTATGATGGCATTAGCCATATGGAAAAGAAATAGTAAAAACTTATATGATTTACTCATGAAAGTGGCCACTTTCTCATTACTTTCATATATTGTTTTAGTAAGTATCCAAAACATACAAGTTTCATTGTACAATTTTTCAAGGGATCTTATATGTGTTTTCACTCTTGTATGCTTTTCATACAAGTTTCACACAAGACAGATACAAACTTTATAAAATTTATATACATCTTTTCCATATGGGTATGCAGTGGTCTTCAGAGGCATTCCAGCATTACTTGGTGTTGACACGGCCACTGAAGCAAGGGTAAAAGGAGAGAAAGATTCCCATATTTACTTTTGCTGGCTAAAAGACATTCTCCCACTTCCCTATATATATATATATATATATATATATATATATATATATATATATATATATATATATCTATCTATCTATCCATAGGTCCCGCATCCTATTCATGTAGCCCCTTCCTCCGGGGTTACTTGTTACGCCCTGCCCGTGATCAGGTACCCTGCGTACGCCCTGCCCGTGATCGGGTACCCTGCTGGGATAATAGGCTGGCCAAAGGAGGAGATAGAAGCCACTGACATAAAGACAAGAAAGCTCCTTACCATGCATGGAGGGTTTCACCCCAAGTCCAGCACCCTGAGGCTGTACGCTAAGCGGAAGGAAGGGGGCCGGGGACTGGTGAGTGTCAGCACCACAGTC